>NC_045442.1:68405223-68584652 GCF_002776525.5 Piliocolobus tephrosceles
TTTATTTATTTATTTATTTATTTATTTATTTATTTATTTATTTATTTATTTTTGGAGACAGGGTCTCACTCTCTAGCCGAGACTAGAGTATAGTGGCACGATTTTGGCTCACCGCAACTCTCTGCCTTCCAGGCTCAAGCAAGTCTCCTGCCTCAGTCTCCCAAATAGCTGGGATTACAGGCGTGCATCACTACCACCTGGCTAATTTTTGTATTTTTAGTAGAGACAGGGTTTTGCCACGTTGCCCAGGCTGGTCTCAAACTCTTGACCTCAAATGATCCACCTGCCTCGGCCTCCCAAAGTGTTGGGATTACAGGCGTGAGCCACTGCACCTGGCTGAACCATAGTATTTCTAAATATAACTTAGGTCTGAATATAACCATGCACCACAAATTGCACCTCAGTTATAAATCACAACAGAATAATTCCTCACTTTCCCCCTTCTTCTCTTAAAGAAAAAAAGTAGACAGGGAGTTCAGTTACGTAAAACTGAACATGAAACATGAGGCATGAAATACTGGCGTAAGTAAACTAAACAGACCACATGAAAGAAATCAAGTTTCCACCTTTGTCTTTCTGGAAAACTAGGATTTCTGACAATTTACAGACTCAAAACTTTGAAGGGGCTAATATCCTTTAAAAAGTTCTAGTGTAACCTGCTCTTTTTACGCAGGAGGAAATGATGCAGAGAGGTTGGGTTGCTCAGTCAGTGACAGAGGAACCAGAATCCAAGTCTACAGGCAGCCTGTGCTGTTTTCTTTCTCTTTGTCTTTTTTTTTTTTTTTTTTTTTTTTTTGAGACAGAGTCACTCTGTCAACTAGGCTGGAGTGCAGTGGCGCAATCTTGGTTCACTGCAACCTCTGCCTCCCAAGTAGCTGGGATTACAGACACTCGCCACCACACCCAGCTAATTTTTGTGTTTTTAGCAGAGATGGGTTTCGCCATGTTGGCCAGGTTGATCCCCTGACCTCAGGTGATCCGCCCGCCTCGGCCTCCCAAAGTGCTGGGATTACAGGTGTAAGCCACCACTCCCGGCTTGTTCTGTTTTCAATTCACTGCACTCCATGAAGACTGGCTCTTTGTCTTATTCACTGTTCTATCTCTGCACCTAAACTAATACCTAATTGGCACATAATCAGTGCTCAACAGTCTTCACATGCATTCATGAATGAATTCACAGATAGCAAATATTTTGGAATTCTATTAAGAGAGCTTAAGGGTACTTGGACATAATCACTAAATTTCAGGTTGACAATATGTCACTTTTTTTTTTGAGATAGTCTCACTCTGTTGCCCAGGCTGGAGTACAGTGGCACAATCTTGGCTCACCACAACCTCTGCCTCCCCAGTTCAAGTGATTCTCCTGCCTCAGCCTCCTGAGTAGCTGGGACTACAGGTGCCTGCCACCACTCCCGGCTAATTTTTTGTATTTTTTAGTAGAGACAGGGTTTCATCATGTTAGCCAGGATGATCTCCTGACCTTGTGATCCGCCCACCTCGGCCTCCCAAAGTACTGGGATTACAGGCATGAGCCACCGCACCTGGCCATTTCTAACTTCATTGACCAATTCTTACTTGATTGATCCTTTCCTGTTTATGAATAAGTCACAAAGTTTCTCTATGCCTTTGCTTCCTAATAAGCAAATTAAAAATAACATAGGGTTGCTATGAAAAAAGGAATGAATTATTTTTAAGCAGCTTTATCACTTAGTGCTTTGGATTTGAAAACGGAAGCCAGTTATTAATGCACTAAATCTAAGCCCTTAAAGGCCTGTAAATGCTACAAAGCTCAAGCATTCCAGGACCATCTTTACAGATGAGGTGTTTGTGCTGCAGAATGATCACTGACTGCCTAGAAAGTGCAAATTTCAGGCTTTTGTTTGGACTTTTCCTCCCAATTTAATTCAGCTCCATTCAATTAATGCTTCCTGAGTGCTCACTGTGTACAGACATTATCCTAGTGACTACAAGAATAAAAACTAAGCAAAGATGGTCTTTGTTATTAACAGATCTACAATCTACCAAGATAAGTTTTTTGTTAGTTTTATATGAGACTATAAAGTAGATTTTGGTAATGACATAAGCAATACAGAGTGTTTGGGTAATTTAAAAGTTGAAGACCAGAATAGGTTACAAGGAGGATGGGCTTAGGATAAGAAGCTAACTGCACTCAATGCATTTTTATATATCAGTTGAATGAATAAATAACAAACATTCTTTGAACATCTATGTCATGCATTATGAAAGGCAGCTGAATAACACATACTCCCTGCCCCCAAAAATCTTACAGTCTATTTAAGAGAAAGGAAAAAGGATGGCAAGCAGAAAGAGAAATAGTATTTGGGCAAAAGAGGAGTAATATAAGGGAAATTTCAGTCACAAGAAACAGTATTAACAAAGACACAAAGGATCATCCACCAATAATGAAGCAGGCTGGGGCCCAGGGCAGAGAGAGAAAGCTGAAGTATTAAGATGGTGTCATACTGGAAGATCTTGAATGCTAGACTGAGGATTATGAACTCAAATGATGATGGGAAATGAAAGATTTTTAAGCAAAGTCCTATGGTACACAAGCTATTGCTTAGACTGATGCAGTAGTATTTCATAATATCTATATTCATTAACATAAAAGTAATGTCTAGGTTATATTTCACAAGAAAAAGAACTGCAGAAATACATGTGTAATGTGATCAATTTACGTAAAATTATATGCATAGACAATGACTCTCAGTATTTGCTCTGGGGAAGAAAACTCAAGAGTCGGAGGAGGGGGAAAAGGAACTGTTTAATTTTCACTTCACCCATCTGTAAGATTTTATTTTTATAGGAAAAAACAATGTAAAAAGAAGCTTGGCTATGAAAGGAAGATGGCAAACTATGTATAATGATGCTAGGCTGTACCACTGTGGAATTTAATGCACACATAATTACCTCTCTCATCTTTTCACCAAACATCTCAAAAGAGTAGACTATATCCACTTATTTTAAATGTCCTCTTTGTGTCCCATAAGCACAGGCTTTACAGTCAAACAGAGCGGGGTCAAACCACAATTCTACCACTTACAAGCACACACTAATTACTACCAACCTGGACCTGCCCAAGTATACCAAGTATAACATCAAATTGTTCATACAGATATACACTATATACACACATACACACACATACATACATCAGACAAGCTAAAAGAAAAACATTGCTTGCTATTCAGAAACAATGGCAAATTGTTTACGTAACCAGGCTAACTGACTTACTCTTCTATTGCTCTCTCTTCCCACTTTTGAGATGGGGGGAAGTCAGTATACAAATTGCTTTGTAATCTCTTTTTAACACATAGTAATCTACAGTGAATACTTTCCCAAGATATAATGTTTAATCAACCCACAGTATTCTCTATTCTACAGATGTTCTATAGTTTATTTTCCATCAATTTGATGTTGATGAACATTTAGACTGCCGCCAGTATTTACTGTTATATACAATACTGTAATCAGGATTATATGAAAATCCATATATTTGTACACATTTCTGATTAATTCCATTGGATAAATTTCTATAGGAAGAATCAGCAAGTCTAAGAAATATAAAACAAAATACTGGGAGTAAAAGGCCAATATGCTCTCCAGAAAGCTTATATTAATTTATACTTTTACCAGCAATGGCCTTCTCATACCTCTTAACAAACATCTACCTAGTTTTCTTCTATTTTTGAAATTACCCTTCCTTGTAACAGATGAATTATTGAACAGATTTAAGCTCCCTAAGATAAGGGCCATTGTACCCATTTTTGTTTCCCTTATGGTATCTGGTACAATGCCTGGTACCAGTTTGTAGGTACTAAACTATTTATTTTTTGATAGTTATCTTTTGTCTGACTGCTTGTTAGCCCTTTTACTGATCTCTTATCAATGTTAAAGCTTTTACAAGTATTTTTAGTAGAATGCTATTTATTTGCAAATAATGACCATTTGGTCTTTTAAAAACATTTTCCCACACAACACCTATGTACTTTTTAAAATTGTCTCTGTAGCTGGGGTATTAGCCAAAACTTTCAGAACAATGTATTTAATATTAATGATAAATGTAGGCAACCGTGTTTTCTGATTGTAATAGGAATAAACCTAGTATATTACTGTTCAATATGATTGCTAATTTAAAACAGACATATTAGACAATATCTATTTTTATTTTTTGAAAGTTGTTTTTAAAAATATTAAATTTTATCAAAAGTCTTTTAGTCATGCACTTAGGTATTATTTTTTAATTTGACCCATTTAGTAGGATAGTATTAGATTTTCTGTTCCTAATTCATCTTTGCATTCCTGAGAGGAACCAGTTTAGTCATAAGAGTTCATATTCATCTTATTCTTACCCTCTACTTTCAGAAAATTGCCAAATCCAGCAGATTTCATTTTTTTTTTTTTTTTTTTTTTTTTTTTGGTGAGACGGAGTCTTCCTCTGTTGCCCAGGCTTGAGTGCAGTGGCGCGACCTCAGCTCACTGCAACCTCCACCTCCCAGGCTCACACAATTCTCTTGCCACAGCCTCCAGACGAGCTGGGATTACAGGCATGTGTCACCATGTCCGGCTAATTTTTGTATTTTTTGTAGAGACGGGGTTTCACCATGTTGGCCAGGCTGGTCTTGAACTCCTGACCTCTGGTGATCTGTCCGCCTCAGCCTCCCAAAGTGCTAGGATTACAGGTGTGAGGCACTGCACCCGGCCAAATTTCACTATTCTTGCATCCATGTGATTCTCGTTGCTACTACTCTAGTTCAAGTCTTCTTTGCTTCTCAGCTGGACTATAGTAGTGGCTTTTTTTTTTTTTTTGAAATGGAGTTTCACTCTTGTTGCCCAGGCTGGAGTGTAGTGGCTTTTAAATACCTCCCCCTCCTGTTCCTGATACTTCGTTTCCATTACACGTGTAGTATACGCCTGCATACAATTTATATAGTCTCTCAATTTATTTATAATTCCCTGCAAAAGGTATTAAATGGGTTGGGCACGGTGACTTCACGCCTGTAATCCCAGTACTTTGGGAGGGCTGAGACAGGTGGATCACGAGGTCAGGAGATTGAGACCATCCTGGCTAACACGGTGAAACCCCATCTCTACTAAAAATACAAAAAATAAGCCGGCCGTGGTGGTGGGCGCCTGTAGTCTCAGCTATTCGGGAGGCCAAGGCAGGGGAACGGCGTGAACCCAGGAGGTAAAGCTTGCAGTGAGCAGAGATGGTGCCACTGCACTCCAGCCTGGGTGACACAGTGAGACTCCATCTCAGGAAAAAAAAAAAAAAAGTATTAAATATGTTTTGTCATATTTATTCCTAATTTTCTTAAAATTTTTGTTGCTACCATAAATGTGTTTTATTTTAAATGATGCTGCTTTCTGTTTGCTGCTGGTATACAGAAAACCAAAGGATTTTATTAGACTGATTTTATAGTCAATCACCTTACTAAACTCGCTCTTCTTCTTTTTTTTTTTTTTTTTTTTTTTTAAGAGACAGGGTCTCGCTGTTGCTCAGACTGGCCTCAAATCCCTGGGCTCAAGCAACTCTCCAGTCTCAGCCTCTCAAGTAGCTGGGATTACAGGTGCATGCCACCACGCCTCAAACTCCCCTATTATTTCCTAATAACTTGGTAACTGCAGGTAACCTTGTTTTATCTCTGGTCAGAAAGTATAATATGTAAGATACCAACTCATTAAAATGTATTAAGCCTTACTTTATGATCCAGTATGTAATCAATTTTTTTCTACTGTTCCATGTGCCTGAAAAGAATAAGAATTCTCTAATTACTGGGCATATAATTCCAGGGATGACTATTAGATGAAACTTGTTCATGGTTAAAATATTCTGTATCTTTACTGACTTTATATCTGCTTGATCTACCAATAATTGAGAAATAGGTTGCAATCTCCTCCTATGATGATTTCTCAGTTTTTCCCTAATAAAACATTAACTATACAAATTTCACTTAATCTACTTTAAGGCTGTTCTATTAGGCTCATACAAGTTTAGAACTGTTATATCTTCCGGGTAAAATGAACCCTTTATCATATATGATAGCCTTCTCTATTGCTAATAATGCATTTTTTTCTTTTCCTTTTTTTTTTTTTAAACAGTCTCACTCTGTTGCCCACGCATGATCAATGCTCACTGCAACCTCCGCCTCCTGGGTTCAAGCAATTATCTGCTTCAGCCTCCCGAGTAGCTGGGATTATGGGGACCCGCCACCACGCCCAGCTAATTTTTGTATTTTTAGTAGAGATGGCGTTTCACCATCAAATAAAGCAAATAAATGTGGGAGCCTGCCTAGAGAATCAGATTTTCTCTAGAAGGTTTCCAGCTCAGTGTGAACCTTCTTCTACCCTGCCCTAAATAAAAAGACCACACAAAAACAAATTTCCAATGCATGTGGGGCTTCTCTGTTCACCAAAGGCTTCGATTCAACTAATAAATGACATTAACACTGGAAATGGCTCTGGATGCCAAGGCCAGCCTTAGAAATCGCCTCAACTGCAGACTGAGAATCGCTGGGAAGGACGTAGGTGTGGTAATAACAAAAATTAAAAAGAGTAAACATTTGCAACCTACAGAATGAGAGAAAATGTTCGCAATCTACCCATCTAACAAAGGGCTAATACCCAGAATTTACAAAGAACTTAGACAAATTTACAAGAAAAAAATCAAACAACCCCCTTAAAAAGTGGGCAAAAGATACGAACACTTTTCAAAAGAAAACATTTATGCAGCCAACAGACACATGAAAAAATGCTCATCATCACTGGCCATCAAACAAATGCAAATCAAAACCACAATGAGAGACTATCTCCCACCAGTTAGAATAGTGATCATTAAAAAGTCAGGAAACAACAGGTGCTGGAGAGGATGTGGAGAAACAGGAACGTTTTTACACTGTTGGTGGGAGTGTAAACTAGTTCAACCATTGTGGAAGACAGTGTGGCGATTCCTCAAGGATCTAGAACTAGAAATACCATTTGACCTAGTGATCCCATTACTGGGTATATACCCAAAGGAGAATAAATCATGCTACTATAAAGACATATGCACACGTATGTTTATTGCAGCACTATTCACAATAGCAAAGACTTGGAACCAACCCAAATGTCCATCAACGATAGACTGGATTAAAAAAATGTGGCACATATACACCATGGAATACCATGCAGCCATAAAAAAAGGATGAGGTCATATTCTTTGTAGGGACATGGATGAAGCTGGAAACCATCATTCTGAGCAAACTATCGCAAGGGCAGAAAACCAAACACCGCATGTTCTCACTCATAGGTGGGAATTGAACAGTGAGAACACTTGGGACACAGGGCAGGGAACATCACACACCAGAGTCTGTCATGGGGTGGGGGTTTGGGGGAGGGATAGCATTAGGAGAAATACCTAATGCAAATGACAAGTTAATGGGTGCAGCAAACCAACACGGCACATGTATACATATGTAACAAACCTGAACATTGTGCACATGTACCCTAGAACTTTAAAAAGTATAATAAACATTTTTTGATGTTTTGATAATGTGTGTGCCAAGCACTATTTTAAGCATTTTAAGTAATTTAATCTTTTTAATTTTTTTTTTTTTTTTTTTTTGAGACGGAGTCTCGCTCTGTTGCCAGGCTGGAGTGCAGTGGCGCGATCTCGGCTCACTGCAACCTCCGCCTCCCTGGTTCAAGTGATTCTCCTGCCTCAGTCTCCTGAGTAGCTCGGACTACAGGCGCATGCCACCACGCCTGGCTAATTTTTTGTGGTTTTTTAGTAGAGATGGGGTTTCACCATGTTAGCCAGGGTGAATTCGATTTCCTGACTTCATGATCCGCCCACCTCAGTCTCCCAAAGTGCTGGGATTACACAGGCGTGAGCCACTGCATGTGGCCAATTTTTTTTTTTTTTTTTTTTTTTGAGACAGGGTCTCTCTCTGTTGCCTAGGCTGGAGTGCAGTGGTGTGATCGTGGCTCACTGCAGCCTTGACCTCCTCAGGCTCAGGTGATCCTCCCACTTCAGCCTCCTGAGCAGCTGAAACTACAGGCGTACACCATTATGCCTGGCTAATTTTGTTTTTGGTTTGTTTTTTTGTTTTTTTTCGTATAGAGAGCTTCTTTCACTCTGTTGCCCAGGCCAGTCTTGAACTCCTGGGCTCAAGCAATCCACCCACCTCAGCCTCCCAAAGTGCTAGGATTATAGGCGTTAGCCACCACGCCCAGCCAAAATTAAGATTAATAAACTTATGAAGTTGGTAAAGTTTTCATCCCCATTTTGTCCTGGTATCCACTACAACCGCATTACATCGCGTTTGAAACTCATATTCTAAAATGCCATCCTTTCTGCCTCTTATCCTGGAAAACACAAAGGAACCACTGAGTTCCACAAAGACTATCAACACCCGTTATCCAAGTAACTCAGCAGCTACCAGATTAGCCTGGTGCAGGGTGCGCACCTATAGTCACAGCCACTTGGGAGGCTGAAGCAGAAAGATCCCTGGAGCCCAGGACGCTGAGATCAGCTTGGTCACAGTAAGACCCCCATCCTGAAAGTCAGACTTAAAGTATGATACTTTTTCCTACAACAAATTCCTCTTCCAAGAGATTATTTTTAAAAAAAAGAAAGAAAGAGAGAGAGAGAAATAATTAACATGTTCTTTACAATAAGAACTCAAAGAAAAGGAATCAAAATCAATCAAACTTTTGAGGATGATTTCAGGTACCTCTTGATTGAAACAAAGAAGCATTCCAGAAACATACCTGTTGGAGCCATCTTTCATATGGACTTTGGCGTAAAGAACATCCACCATGCCAGGATCATCATTCATGTATTCTATCCCTGCCATCTCCACTTCTAGGGGTTTACCCCCAGAAATGTCACTGCAAAGGAAAAAGCATTAAAATATCTATAACTGTTTAAGCTAAGAGGGCTATTATATTTTGAAACATGGTTAATATACATAGTCAAATATGTATGTTACTTACATTATGTACAAAAACATAGTAGTTGTGTTTATTCCCTAACATTATCTAATTGCCCTTCTAATTTCAAAATTAGTACATTTTCAATGCACACAAATTGGAAAACACTGGAAAGTATTTCCAATGTCACACTATATTTATCCCAATACCAATTTATTAGCACGGTCTCATAGAGAAAGTAAAGTGACGACAGTTCTGATCCATAAAGACATTTACTATGTTGGCTTATCTCTCAGGTGCCCATCTCTACTATTTCTACAAGTTACAAACAGCATTTCACTCATATAACAAAAGGTGGAAGTGTAAACTGTTATCACATCTTTATTTACTTTTTTGTTTGTTTGGTTGTTTTGTTTTGTTTTGAGATGGAGTCTTGCTCTATTGCCCAGGCTGGAGTGCAGTGGCACGACCCTGGCTTACTGCAACCTCCACCTCCCGGGTTTATGCCATTCTCCTGCCTCAGCCTCCCAAGTAGCTGGGACTACAGGCACCCGACATGATGCCCAGCTAATTATTTTGTATTTTTAGTAGAGACAAGTTTCACCATGTTAGCCAGGATGGTCTCAATCTCCTGACCTTGTGATCTGCCCGCCTGGGCCTCCCAAAGTGCTGGGATTATAGGTGTGAGCCACCGCACCTGGCCTTTTTTTTTTGAGACAGTTTTGCTAATCGCCCAGGCTGGAGTGCAATGGCACAATCTCAGATTGCAATCTCCGCCTCCTAGGTTCAAATGATTCTCCTGTCTCAGCCTCCCAAGTAGCTGGAATTACAAACGTGTGCCACCATGTCCGGCTAATTTTTATATTTTTAGTAGAGACTGGGTTTTGCCATGTTGCCCAGGCTGGTCTTGAACTCCTGGGCTGAAGCCATCTGCCTGCCTTGGCCTCCCAAAGTGCTGGGGTTATGGACATGAGCCACCACACTTGGCCCATGCACATAGGGTTTTAAATGAGGCATGAAGTTTTGTTTCGAGTATCAAAAGATTGGCAACAGACTAAAAGTCAAATAACGTGGTACTGATTAGATAAACTATAATACTATGAGCAATAAATAAACTATACATGTGACTAAGGAAGCTTTTAGGTACTGATATAAAAAGATATGAAAAACTGATTAAAAACTGATATAAAATGATATATAAAACTGATATAATAAATTATATTTCTAAGTTTTAAAAAAGGTCTACAACAATGTACATGCTATGCTACTTGTACAAAAGATGGAGGTAAGAAAAAAATATGTTATATATATTTGTTTACACATCTATAAAATCCCTGGAAGGATACAGAGAAAGTGACACACTGGTTGCCTCTAGAGAGGAAAGCAGGTGGTTGATGAATTTCAGTGGTAGAGAAACTACACTGCATATCCTTTGAAACTTTAAATTTTTGAAATATGTAAATGTATTATCCATTAACAAGTTAAAATTTTTAAAAATATCCAAAATAAACCAAAACAAAAGTGTATATACTGAATAATTTTATTTAGAGGACATTAAAAAACAAACCAACCAAATCTATGCAATAGAAATCAGAACGGAGGTTGTTTCTGGGAAAAGTGAATTCACTGGAAAAAGGCATGAGGGACCCTCATGGGGTGAAGGCAACGTTCCACGTCTTGATTTGGGTGAGGTTGCACAGGTATAGACATTTTGTCAAAGCTCATCAACTACACCTAAGATCTGTGCATTTTTACTGTAAGTAAATTACACATCAAAGGAAAAACATGCATATACGTATCCAAAGTGCTAATGGTAATTACTTTTAAGTGGTAAGATTACAAGTGATATTTTATTTTTGTGTAAATATAATTACTGGCTTTCCTAAAGTTAACATGTATTACCTTTGTGTTAAGTAAAGCCCCACCATCCTGTTTTCTTCCCTGGCCCCTTATTAAACTCGTACTCCAGGTTGTGCCTTGTTGTGCCATGCTGAAACCCAATTAAAAATCAGCTCACTGCACAGTCTTCTCCAAACCCCAGGAGGATAGGCACTTTCTCCATCTTATCCACATCTATATCCTCAAAATCTGACACCATGCCTTATACAAAATGGGTGTTCAATAAATCTCTGGTAAACATTAAATGGATGTTTTAAGGGGGAAGCTGTTCTGGACAATTTTGAGAAGAATATGGTCACAGACTGATATATTAGTTTGAATATGTGTCCCTGCCCAAATCTCCTGTTGAATTATAATCCCTAATGTTGGAGGTGGGGCCTGGTGGGAGGTGTTGGAATCATGGGGACAGACCTCTTGTCAATGGCTTGGGCCACCCCTTGGTGATAAATGAGCTCTCACTCTGAGTTCACACAAAATCTACTTGTTTCAAAGTGTATGGCACCTCCCCTGCCACCCTCTGTTGCTTGTTCCTGCTTTTGCCATGTGACACGCTCGATTCCCTTCACTTTCTGCCATAAATGAAGCTTCCTGAGGCCTCCCCAGGAGCCGAGCATGCTTCTTGCAAACCTGCAGAACCATGAGCCGATTAAACCTCTTTTCTTTATAAGTTACCCAGTCACTGGTATTTCTTTATAGCAATAATGCGAGAACAGCATAATATACATGCTATGTTGTCATTAAGTAAAAATGTGGTGCTGCCTTAAAAACAAAAGGATTTGGCCGGATGCAGTGGCTCACACCTGTAATCCCAGCACTTTGGGAGGCTAAGGCGGGTGGATCATGAGGTCAGGAGATCGAGACCATTCTGGCTAACACGAAGAAACACGGTGAAATCCCGTCTCTACTAAATATACAAAAAATTAGCCAGGCGAGGTGGCGGGCACCTGTAGTCCCAGCTACTCAGGAGGCTGAGGCAGGAGAATGGTGTGAACCCAAGGGGTGGAGCTTGCAGTGAGCAGAGATCTCGCCACTGCACTCCAGCCTGGGCGACAGAATGAGACTCTGTCTCAAAAAAAAAAAAGAAAAAAAAAATTTAGGATCAATCAAAAGACAGCTGGAAAAAACGTTGTCTTGACATTGAACCCAGGTCATGGGGATGCTTTGTAGCCTAGGAATCCTAATAGTAAAGATTCCCTTAACACTTCAAGGCCTTATTATTGCATAAGACCAAAACTTTTCTCAGTATGAAATTAGTAACTCAACTATTTCAGGCAGACACTTTTCTTTCCATGTTGCCCAATGTGGTCTCAAACTCCTGGGCTCAAGCAATCCTCCCAGCTTGGCCTCCCAAAGTGCTTGGGTTACAGGCATGAGTCACTGCGCCTGGCCCAGATACTTTTTCTAATTAAGAAAAATTGCAGCCCCAATCATAATAAGTCTTCCTATAGCTACCCCTAATAAGAAGTGAAACATTTCAAAACACAAGCCAAGCTCTGAACTGTCATCTAAGGTATGTAGCTTCAATCAATACACAATATATCTCCATTCCAAGCACTAGTCAAAGAATTCAATTTAAAAGATTGCCACTGAATCCTATCAAAGTGAAGTCAAAAAAGTCTGTTTGAAAAAAAGTTTCACACTAAATATACATCCCCCACCATTTCTAAAGCTCTTACCCTGCATAGTTAAATCACCAGAAAGCATCACACCATTGGCTTAGATTCCCACTAAAATGTTTGTAATGGGTTATATTTAATGTTACATCTGCAATTTCTAGGGTCAGCAGAAGAAAGACCCATAAGAGCAATGTTTTTATCTTCTGCAAAATTCCTGTTAAAGACACTGTCTATCATCATTTAGCATTCTTTATTAAGATTTACATGACAGGCCGGGCGCGGTGGCTCAAGCCTGTAATCCCAGCACTTTGAGAGGCCGAGACGGGCGGATCACGAGGTCAGGAGATCGAGACCATCCTGGCTAACATGGTGAAACCCCATCTCTACTAAAAAATACAAAAAACTAGTTGGGCGAGGTGGCGGGCGCCTGTAGTCCCAGCTACACGGGAGACTGAGGCAGGAGAATGGGGTAAACCTGGGAGGCGGAGCTTGCAGTGAGCTGATATCTGGCCACTGCATTCTAGCCTGGGCGACAGAGCAAGACTCCGTCTTAAAAAAAAAAAAAAAAAAGATTTACATGACAAACTTTTGACAGACTGAGAACCAGAAAATGTTACTCTCCTGAAAAAACTGTTATACTGGGGTTGGCTGCACAACAGGCTGAGTGTACTTAACACTACTGAACTGTGCACTTACAATGGTTATGATGGCAAATTTTATGTTGTATTTTACCACAACTGAAAATTTTTTTAAACTATAAAAAAAATTGTCATACTGCTTTATCAGACAAGAACTATAAGTGGTGTACTTCTTTTTGTAATTTAGTTCAAGTACACTGGTGTCAGAAAATAGTACCAAACTTTAATGTTCAAGTACAATTATTATCTTACCTTGATTTTCAGGTAGAATTTTCTCCCTATACCATCCTTATGGTTTCTAAATCTCTGACTGTAACATTTCTTTTGTATACATGTCCTCTTAACTACCTCAAATACTTGGAATTAGATGGGGTACTAAGAACAAAAAAAAAGTTAGAAACAATGAAACAGGATCCAAAGTCTGCTTTATGAGCAGAAACACAAACTCTTTCAACCTACCCCTAAGATTTATCAAGAGGGAGACTGAAGAGCAGGATAGAAATCCAATGGTTTGCCCAATAAACACTTTGTCTTGGTGGCCAAACAATTACATCTGGGACACCAGTAAGCAAATTACTTTCCAACTGATGTCACGTGAGGCAATAATCAGGCATTAACGTTTGTTCATGGGTATTTTCTCTCCTCTTTCTAGTCCCTTTAAACTTCTGTGGTTTGACGTCAGACCTGCTGGGAAAACTGAGGCACAGGAGGGTGTTGCTGGGACTGAAGAAGAGCTGCACATCTGTCAGACTCCATACTCAGAGCCAGTGCACGGTCTGTATCCTACATCTCACAAAGAAAAGTCACCAGGGACACAGCCGGAGCTTCCGAATTTACTAAACACTGAATAATTCATTCAAAATCTATAGAGCTACATAAGCCTTTCACTGAAAAACTGAAACAAAAATCCTGTTTTTGGTCTTATAGCATCCTTCAAATTAAAAAACTACCCCCAAATTTAAAACAAATACTCAACTACTCATTTCTTTAATATAGCCATATAGCACCACAGTTTAAATCAAATTCCAATATAGCCACATTTATTTCAATACTCCAATTTTAAAAACCATCAAATTAAACTACAGCACACTATGTACAGGTCTGTTCATTTTTCAGTGTTTTCCTTTCATATTTTAATTTGGGACCACTACACCATAAAAGGTTCCGGTTAGAAATGCCATTATTTACGAATTTTTTTTCCTAAGTATATACCAAGCACAAAGATTAACGTCAAAGAGCAAGAAAAAATTCAATGATCCAATTTACTGATTTACTTACCAGAGCTTTAACAGAAGTACCCTTTTTGTTTTTTTAAGAAGTAGTCTCTTCTCAGAAGTAAATCAGTTTTGCACTTTTTACTTTTTAAACAAATGCATGTGATGGGGGAAATTAGGAGAAGAAGGTTGGGGAGGCTTGCTTTATTTTACTCACTGGTTCCACATCTTTCCAGCTTTTTAAAAAGAGCATCTTTAAACAAATTTTTGCATGCACTGCAGATTTTTGGCAGGGTAACTTTGTCCTATTTCAAAAGCTTTGCTGAATTTGAAAAACTACAATTACTGTTTTCATACTGTCATGTCAAAAATTCTGAGGAACTATTAAGACTGCTCTTTATTCCCTAGGCACACTAACTCTGACACGCTTAAAGGGCTCCGATTTGGCATTTAGTCACAAAGGCACCAAGAGACATAAAAGGGAGGAACTCAGCTAAATCTTCCCATAGCTTAGGATAAAGCTTCAGTGATTAAAAACCTGTGACCTGATTTTCAAAAGGTAAAAAGAACAAATACTTCTCTAAACAAATATTTTATCTACCTTTAAATTTTTTCTTAGCAGGATTATGCCAATGGCAGCCAAGGAAATGCAGCAGCTTTCAGTTTAGTTTAGCAAAAAGTAAACTGGAAATAAGTTAAAGTATCAGAACTGACCCTTAAACCATGTAAAACTGCCTTGCTTTGTAAAATAAAGCATAATATTTTGCTTTAGACAAGGGAAACAGCAAGTATCTAATGACAAACACCAAACTATTTTGCATTTCAGGTAAGATCTAGAGAAAACAGACATGTCTGTTACTGAGCAAAGAATATGACAACAAGTGTTTTTGCTCTCTCAGATTCAGAAAGGATAGGAGACTGCAAACCCTATCAGATTATGATCTTGCTCAAGAAAAATAGTTTATCTTTGAAACAATTAGTGGAAAAGGATAACTAGCCCATAAAGTGTTTGTATTACACAGTTTCTTTTCTTTTTTTCTTTTTTGAGACGGAGTCTCACTCTGTCGCCCAGGCTTGAGTGCAGAGGCGCCATCTCGGCTCACTGCAAGCTCCGCCTCCTGGGTTCACACTATTCTCCTGCCTCAGCCTCCCAAGTAGCTGGGACAACAGGCCTGCAACCACGCCCAGCTAATATTTTGCAGTTTTAGTAGAGGCAGGGTTTCACCGCGTTAGCGAGGATGGTCTTGATCCCCTGACCTCGTGATCTGCCCACCTCGGCCTCCCAAAGTGCTGGGATTACAAGTGTGAGCCACCACACCGAGCTACACAGTTTCATATACAACATAACTAGAGAAAAATTTTAGATCCTTTTACCTTGTTCTATCCAAAGAACCAGGTAAACCATTTCTATAAGGCCATGTTAGAATAGCATGGGGTCTGCCTACAAGAATGGAATAAAAAAACTATTTGAGTGAATTGGCTTTCACATTTCTCTCCTTTGTCAGTCTTAAGTAAAAGGAAGAAAGTAAAGGGAAATAGGGGAAGATACGGTTCTTTGAAATAAAGCTGCTATGTCAGATGTATGTGTAAATTAAAATTTTACAGTAAAAAGGAGTAACAACTCTGCCCTCAGAACAGTAATGCTTTCCCTGAGTCAAAACAGATTGCTTAGACTATTTCTGGTATCCTTTTGGACTGCCTGGACATGGCAGCTCACGCCTGTAATCCTAGCACTTTTGGAGGCTGAAGCAGGAAGGTTGCTTGAGACCAGGAGTTTGAGACTAGTATGGGCAACAGAGCAAGACTCCATCCCTAAAAATAAATAAATAAATACAATAATAATAATAATTTTAAAAGGTTTTATCTTTTTAAATTCTTGCTGAATCAAATAAAATTATTTGTATTAAAAAAAAAAAAAAAGAGGCTGGGTACAGTGGCTCACACCTGTAATCCCAGGACTTTGGGAGGCTGAGGCGGGTGGATCACAAGGTCAGGAGATCAAGACCATCCTAGCTAACACAGTTAAATCCCGTCTCTACTAAAAATATAAAAAATTAGCCAGGTGTGGTGGCGGGCGCCTGTAGTCCCAGCTACTCGGAAGGCTAAGGCAGGAGAATGGCGTGAACCTGGGAGGCAGAGCTTGCAGTGAGCCAAGACTGTGCCATGTCACTCCAGCCTGGGCGACAGAGCGAGACTCTGTCTCAAAAAAAAAAAAAAAAGTCAGTGTTTCTAAAATATAATGAAGACTTTCCAGAGAATCGTGTTATAATGTTTGAGTTACCATAGTAGACAGAATAATGACCCCCAGAGATGTTGATGTCCCACTCTCTGGAATTTATAAATATTCTATCTTACATGGCAAAGACTTTTGTAGATGTGATTAAGGCTACACATTCTGATATGAGAGGTTAGCCTGGATTACCTGAGTGGGCTCCATCAAATCGCATGAATCCTTCCCATGTCATACACCCTCTAGTTCAAAAACAAGTCTGCAACACCAAAAAGAAGCCAGCCCAGGTAGACCACCCAACCCCATCCCTGAGGATTACTCACTTAATGAATTCCTCTTTACACTGCTGCAGCATCTCACATGTCTGCTGGATCTCTTCCTCACTCAAAAGCACCAACATCCCAATAGTGAGATGAAGCTTCTTGGGATTCTGGAAAATGCTGCTGTCAACTCCATGATCCTGTTATCAAAGGAAGAAAAACAAGAAACCCTGCCCTTACAAAGGCAAATAGCAAGAATAAAATTGAGTCCCCAGAAATAAACCCACACACCTACAGCCAAGTGATTTTCCATAAGGTGGCAAGACCATTCAATAGAGACAATCTCCTCAATAAATGATGCTGGAACAATAGAATACCCACATGCAAAAGAATAAAGATAGACTACAACCTCCTACCATATAAAACAATTAACACAAAATAGATCATGACCTGGAATTCGGCAATGGATTCTCAGATATGACACCAAAAACATGGACGACAAAAGAAAAAAGTAAACTGGACTTCATCAAATTAAAAAACTTTTGTGCATCAAGGACACTATTAGGAAAGTGAAAAGAAGCCTACAGAATGGCAGAAATATTTGCAAGTAATTTACTTGATAAGGGTCTAGTATCCAGAATATACAAAGAACTCTTCCAATTCAACAACGAAAATACCATCTAATATTTTTATTTTTTTATTTATATTTATTTATTTATTTATTTTTGAGACAGAGTCTTGCTCTGTTGCCCAGGCTGGAGGGCAGTGGCGCGATCTTGGCTCATTGCAAGCTCCGCCTCCCGGGTTCATGCCATTCTCCTACCTCCGCCTCCTGAGTAGCTGAGACTACAGGCGCCCACCACCATGCCCAGCTAATTTTTTTGTATTTTTAGTAGAGATGAGGTTTCACTGTTTTAGCCAGGATGGTCTCAATCTCCTGACCTCATGATCCGCCCTCCTCAGCCTCCCAAAGTATTGGGATTACAGGTGTGAGTCACCGCGCCCGGCCCAATTTTTTTTATTTTTTAAGAGACTGGGTCTTGCTCTGTCATCCAGGCTGGAATGCAGTGGCGCAATCACAGCTCACTGTAACCTCAAACTCCTGGCTCAAGTGATCCTCCTGCCTCAGCCTCCTGCATAGCTAGGATTATGGGTGTGAGCTACAGAACCCAGTTGAACCTAATTTTAAAATGGGAAATGGGGCCAGGCACGGTGGCTCACACCTCTAATCCCAACATTTTGGGAGGCTGAGGCAGGCTGATCACTTGAGGTCAGGAGTTCAAGACCAGCCTGACCAACATGGTGAAATGCCATCTCTACTAAAAATATAAAAATTAGCTGGATGTAGTGGCAGGCGCCTGTAATCCCACATACTCGGGAGGCTGAGACAAGAGAATCACTTAAACCCGGGAGGCAGAGGTTGCTGTGAGCCAAGATCACACCATTGTACTCCAGCCTGGGTGACAAAGTGAGACTCTGTCTCAAAAAACAAACAAACAAAGAAACAAAAACAAAAACAGACAAAAGGACTTGAATAGACATTTTCTCCAAGGCAGAAATACAAATGGCTAACAAGCAGAACTGGCTAACAAGCACATGAACATTATTAGTCACTTAGGGAAATGCAAACCAAAACCACTATGAGTTACCATATCACACCCACTAAACTGTCTATAATCAAAGTAATGGAAAATGACAAGTGCTGGCCAGGATGTGCAGAAATTGGAACCCTCATACATTGTTGCTAGGAAGGTAAAATGACTCAGTCACTGTGAAAAACAGTTTGGCAGTTCCTCAAAAAGTTAAACATAGAATTATCATATGACCCAGCAATTCTACTCCTAGGTATATGCCCAAGAGAATTGAAAAAGGGATTCAAATACACATATATGCATGTTTCCAGAAGCACAACTCACGATAGCCAAAAGATGGAAATAACCCAAATGTGTATCAACAGATGAATGGATAAACAAACTGTGGTATATACACACAGTGGAATATTATTCAGCCTCAAAAAGGAATGAAATTCTGGCCGGCCGCAGTGGCTCACACCTGTAAACCCAGCACTTTGGGAGGCCGAGGCAGGCAGATCACCTGAGGTCAGGAGTTCGAGACCAGACTGACCAACATGGTGAAACCCCCGTCTCTACTAAAAATACAAAAATTAGCTGGGTGTGGTGGTGTGTGCCTGTAACCCCAGCTACTCAGGAGGCTGAGGCAGGAGAATTGCTTGAACCTGGGAGGAAGAAGTTGCAGTGAGGCGAGATCGCGCCACTGCACTCCAGCCTGGGTGACAGAGTGAGACTGACACTGTCTCCAAAAAAAATTTTGGCTCTGGGAAGCACAAAAAGTAAATATACCTCATGAATCCCTTTTTAAAAAAATTCAGGTGAAATTTGCATAATATAAAATTAACCATTTTAAAGTGTACAAGTGTACAATACAGCAGTATTTATATTTAGTGTATTCAATGTTGTGCAACCACCAGCATTCTTTAATAGCAAAACTTTATCATCTGATAAAAGCATTCCATACCCATTTATTTATTTACTTTATTTATTTTTATTTTATTTTTATTTTTTGAGATGGAGTCTTGCTCTGTCGTCCAGGCTAGAGTGCAATGGTGCAATCTTGGCTCTCTGCAACCTTTGCCTCCTGGGTTCAAGCAATTCTCCTGCCTCAGTCTTCTGAGTAGCTGAGATTACAGGTGCCTGCTACCATTCCTGGCTCATTTTTGGATTTTTTGTAGATGGGGTTTTACCATGTTGGACAGGCTGGTCTCGAAGTACTGACCTCAGGTGATCTGCCCACCTCGGCCTCCCAAAGCGCTGGGAATATAGGCGTGAGCCACCATGTCCAGCCCTCATACCCATTTAAATAATCACTCCTCTTTCTCCATGTCCCATCCCCTAGTAATCTATAATTTCCTTTTTGTCTATCTGGATTTATCTATTCTGGATACATTATATAGAAAGAATCATACAATATAAGACCTCTGTGACCAACTTCTTTCATTTAGCATGATGTTTTCAAGGTTCATCCAAGCTAAAGCATTATCACTGCTTCATTCCTTTTTAAATAATATTTTAGTGTACGTATGTACCAAAATGTGCTTATTAATTCATCTACTGATGAAGATTTGGGTTTTTTGCACCTTTGCTATTAGGAAGAATGCTGCTATAAACATTTGTGTACAAATTTCTGTGTTGACATATGCTTTCAGTTATTTGGGGTACAGGAGTAGAACTGCTGAGTCACATGGCAATTCTATGTTTAAATTTTGAGAAACCACCAAACCATTCTCTACATTGGCTGAACTAACAAACATTCTCAGCAGCAGTATATGAAGGTTCCTGTTTCTCCACATCTTCACTGACACTTCCTTTTTAAAAAAATGATAGCGATCCTAGTGGGTATAAAGTGGTATTACATTGCGGTTTTGATTTGCATTTCACTAATGATCAATGATGATGACATCTTTTCATATGCTTTTTGGATATTTGTACATCTTCTTTGGAGAAATGTCTGCTAAAATCTTTTGTCCATTTAAAAATTGTCTTTTTATTGTTGAGTTATAAGAATTCTTTATAAATTATTGATACTATACCCATATCGGACCATGGATCCCTTTTAAAGGAAGGTAGGTCTCAAATTTCATTAATCTCATTCTGCAAATGAAAACAAGAAAAAAAAAAAAGTTGAAGCTCTTCTATTCCAACAGGAACGAAACAGGTATCCTATCACTGAATTGCAAGTTCTTATTGTATAATCAGGTGTCTGGCCTAATAAAATGCCCTGAAGGCAGAGAAATGTATTTTATCAAATGTGAATAGCTTACATCCTGTTCTTGGTTTGCCTAAGGCTTACTGCCTAATATTTGCCTTGGCAACAGTAGTTAGTTGATTCTTCCTTTTCTAAGTGTTAATGGAGCTTGAGCTATTTTTATGTCTGATGGAAAGTTTTGTGATTCCACACATCAATACAAATTGCCTCATTTAATGAAAGTGACTGTAAGGAACAATCAGCTTTAATTGTGTCAAGGAAGGCTAAGTGCAAAGCTTATCACCCCAGCATCTCTAACCCATGGCCTGCCACATTAGAAAAGGCATGCAAAGCCCTTCAAATGATTTTAATATGCACAACTCCATCCCAAACTACAATTGAGAATTACTCCCCAGCAATAACTGTGTATTTGTTGGGTCCTTCCTCTGCTCCAAACGTTTTCTATGCAACGCACAGACAAATATCTTATGAGGGAAGCACTATTATCAGCCATACTTTATGGATGAGGAAACTGAGGCACTGAGAAATTAAGCCACTTTCCCAAGGTAACATTGCCAGGAAGAGATGAGGTCAAAATTCAAACCCAGGCAGTCAGGCCCCAAAGCCTATACTTTTGATCAATATTATATATATAGCCTTCCTAGTAATAGTTGCCCAAAGGGGACTAGGACCATAGGACACCACCCACAGGCAAGTCCTTATGCATTTCAACACAACTCACTCAATAAATGGATCTAATCACTGCATTAGCCCTGAAAATAAAGAGAATCTCATAATTCTATGAAAGGAAAGTGGTTTTAATATCTGTTTTTCTAGCCAGGCACAGTGGCTCATGCCTGAAATCTCAGCACTTTGGGAAGCCAAAGCGGAAGGATCACTTGAGGCCAGGAGTTCAAAACCAGTCTGGGCAACACAGACCAGTTCAAGACCAGCCTGGCAAACATGTTTCTTTTTGTAGAGAAAAAAAAAACAACATAATTGAGTTTTTTTCTCTACAAAACACACACACACACACACAAACACACAATATCTGCCTTTTTTTAGATATGACACCAAAAGCATAATCCATAAAAGAAAAAAAAATGGATGAAGTGAACTTAATCAAAATTTAAAACTTGTACTTCAAAAGATACTATCAAGAAAATGAAAAGATAAGCCACAGAGAAAAATATTTGGGAGAAAGACTTTTGCAAGTCCTACGTCTGATAAATATAAACATAAGAAATTCTTAAAGTTCAACAATAAAAAGATACATAATCCAATTTTAAAATAAGCTAAAGATTTGAACAGATATTTTCCCAAAAGAGGATATACTAATGGCTAATAAACTTATGAAAAGAGGCTCAACATCATTAGTCATTAAATAAGTGCAAATCAAAACCAAAATGAGATATTACCTCAGACCCATCAGAATTATTATAATCAAAAAGATAATAACAAGTGTAGATGAGGATATGGAAAAACTGAGCAGCCACTTTGCAAAACAGAAATTTGTAAAATGGCACGGCCACTTTGGAAAACAGTTTGGCAGTTACTCAAAAAATTAAACATAAATTTACAAAAATTCACAGAAAAAAATAAAACCCAGCCATTTCACTCCTAACGAAATGAAAACAAAGGTCCACCTAAAGATGTGTACGTGAATCTCACAGCAGTATTATTTATAATAGCCAAAGAGTAGGAACAATCCACAAGTCCATCAACTGGTGAATGAATAAACAAAATAGAGGCTAGCCATATATGCAGCACTATTCGGAAATCAAAAGTAATGAACTACTAACACATGCAAAAGTATAGCTAAACCTCAAAACATTATGCTAAGTAAAAGAAGCCAGATGCAAAAGACTATGTATTATATATGATTCTATCTATATGAAATGTCCAGAAAGGACAAATCTAACGAGACTGAAATCAGCTTAATAGTTGCCTGTGGTGAGGAGTGGGCGGCAAACAGGCAAAAGGGAACTTTTTAGGGTATTCTAAAGCTGGATTGTGGTAATGATTGTACAACTCTGTAAATTTATTTAAAATCACTAAATTGTACACTTAAAATGAATGAATTTTATGGTATGTAAATTATACCTTAATGAAGCTGTTAAATAAGTTGTGTTTACGTCTTTTTTTTTTTTTTTTTTAAGACAAGGTCTCCTCTGTTACCCAAGCTGGGGTGCAGTGGCAGGATCATGAATCCTCCAGCCTCAAACTCCTGGCCTCAAGCAATCCTCTCTCCTCAGCCTCCCAAGTAGCTGGGACTATAAGCTCACATCACCAAACTCAGCTAATTTTTTAAAAAATTTTTGTAGAAATGGGGTCTCATTATGTTGCAAAGGCTGGTTTCAAACTCCTGGCCTTAAGCAGGCCTCCCACCTGAAGCTACCACACCTGGCTAGCTCACTGGTGGTGGCTCACGCCTGTAATCCCAGCACTTTGGGAGGCCAAGGCAGGGGGATCACAAGGTCAGAAGACTCAGACCATCCTGGCTAACACGGTGAAACCCCGTCTCTACTAAAAATACAAAAAAAATTAGCCAGGCGTGGTGGCACACGCTTGTAGTTCCAGCTACTCAGGAGGCTGAGGCAGGAGAATTGCTTGGACCAGGGAGGTGGAGGTTGCAGTGAGTCGAGATCGCGCCATTCCACTCCAGCCTGGGTGACAGAGCAAGACTCCGTCTCAAAAAAATAAATAAATAAAATAAAATACTTTTAAAAATCAAAGAAAAAACTCAAAATGCTATTGAACAATAGGCAAAAGACAGACACTTCACAAGAATAAAGATATAAAAAGGACTCGAACATGTAGAAAGACATACAATTTTGCTCATTTAAAAAATGCAAATTAAAACTACACTGAATACCATTTCTCACCCATCAAACTGACAAAAATTCAAAAGCTTCACAATACACCCTGTTGGAGTGCTGTAGGGACACGGGCACGTTTATACATTGCTAGTGGAAATGCAAAATGGTACAATCCCTGTGGAGGGAAATTTGGCAATATCTAACAAAACAAAAGACACCATAAATAAGTATTTACCATCTGACCCAATGCTCTGGACTGAATTGTGTCCCCCCTAAATTCATATGCTGAAGCCTTTCTACCCAATGTAAACGTATTTGGAGACAGGGCCTTTTGGGGACAAAGTTAAACGAGGCCATAAGGGTGAGGTCCTAATCCAACAGGACTGGTGTCTTTATACAGAAGAAGAAACACCAGGAGTGAGAAAGCAAAGAGAAACAGTCGCGTGAGGACATAGCAAGCAGGCGGCCATCTGCAAGCCAGGAAGAGGCTATAGCAGAAAGCAACCCTGCCAGCACCTTGATCTTAGTCTTTCAGCTTCCGGGGCTAAGAGAAAATAAATTTCTATTGTTGAAGCCACCCGGTCTGTGGTATTCTACGACAGCAGCCAGAGCAGATGAATACACCCAACAATCCTACTTCTAGGAATTTATCCTGAAAATACATTAACAATATAAAATATATATGCATGAGGTTAGACATTACAGCATTACTGCAAAACACTTAAATGCTCAAGTACAGAATGGTTGAAAACTATGTATAAATACATATATAATATGATCTGGAGTGATTTTTCAGGACCTATTATTAAATGAGAAAAGCACAGTGCAGGACTGGGCGGGGTGGCTCACACCTGTAATCACAGCACTTTGGGAGGCCAAGGTGGGCAGATCACTTGAGACCAGCCCGGGCAACACGGTGAAACCTCGTCTACACAAGAAATGCAAAAAGGAGCCAGGTGTGGTGGCACACGTATGCCGACAGTTCCAGCTACTCGGGAGGCTGAGGTGGGAGGATCACTTGAGTCCCAGAGGTCGAGGCTGCAGTGCGCTGTGATAGTGCCATTGCACTCCAGCCTGAGTGATACAGCAAGACCCTGTCTCAAAAAAAAGACAAGTGCAGAAGAGCTTCTGTACTTGATACCATTTGTTTAAAAAAGAAGGTAAAATACGAAAACATACATTAATATATATATGCTTATTTTTACAAAAACAAACACAGGACAAATAAACCAGAAAACAGTGATACTGGTCACCCCCAAGGGATGAAGAAGAAAGGGGCAGAAAGAATACAAGAATGTGTGACACTTCTGGGTATGTAAGCCTCTTACACAGTTTTGACTTTTGGAAGCACGATAATGGTCTACATATTCAAACATAAAATAAAATAAACAAGTATGGAAAGGGGAAAGAAACCTAATTTGAAAGTAAACTAAAAATAAACCCAACTGTATTTTACATGAATATCAAATCCACACTAGAGGGGGTTTAAAAAGAATCAACAAACACAAGGCTGGGTGCGGTGGCTCACGCCTGTAAGCCCAGCACTTTGGGAGGCCAAGGCGGGTGGATCGCCCGAGGTCAGGAGTTCGAGACCAGCCTGGCCAACATGGCAAAACCCCATCTCTACTAAAAATACAAAAATCAGCTGGGTATGGTGGCACTTGCTCGCCTATAATCCCAGCTACTTCGGAGACTGAGGCAGAAGAATCACTTGAACCTGGGAGGAGGAGGTTGCAGTGAGCCGAGATCACGCCATTGCATTCCAGCCTGGGCAACAGAGTGAGACTCTGCCTCAAAACAAACAAACAAACAAAAAAATAATATTTGACTTCATATCACAGTTTCGGGTAGGGTTAGGGGAAAGACTGCAAACAAATCCTCAATTCTATTTTATTTGGTTTATTCCTGTAGAGGTACAGGCAAAGCAAATCCAAACTATTTTAGAGGTATTACGGGACTGAGCAAATGAGTAAAGGTGTTGATGATGCTGGAAGCCAGGGTTCTTGCTGTGGAAGGAGGGACATACTAATATGAAATAGGGAAGAGCAAGAAAGAACCCTGTAGGGATGGACTGAAATTGGAGCTCTCTGTGTGAACTCTTGATTTCTAAACTACGTACGTAAATGAATAGGTGCCCATGTATATGCATGTATACGTATGTTGTGTGTGTTTGCATATATTTCCTAGATCTGTCACACTGAAAGGGCATAAAAGCAGACATCCTGAGCATATGTGGCATCCATGCCTAGCCTTAACACCACCTCCCACTAAAAAGGAGCAGGACTCCTTGGAGAAATGGCTGATTCCAGGGCTGGAACATCAAAGTAAAAGACAAGCCTGGAACAGCTTTTTATGCCAGAAAGTATGGAAAACACTAAAAAGAAAAGGTAGAGGGGAGTAGGTATGTCACCAACATAGGAGCCAGCTTGAAGGAAGCCCCACTGGTTAAATCAGGGACAGTTTGAGCACCAAAATAATAAAGTGTAACAAACTACTGAAAAAATAGAAATGTATGATTCTGTATCAATGATTGATAAACTGATAGATGAGAAGGGAGAGTTGCTTATTACAGTAGAATACCAAATGCCAACTGATCAACAGAGAAAACACTAGAGTTGGAAAATTATAATTTTGTAATTGTAAGAGCAAAATTCATGGCCGGGCGCGGTGGCTCATGCCCGTAATCCCAGCACTTTGGTAGGCCAAGACAGGCAGATCACCTGAGATCAGGAGTTCGAGACCAGCCTGGCCAACATGGTGAAACCCCGTCTCTACTAAAAACACAAAAATTAGCAGGGCATGGTGCCATGTGCCTGTAATTCCAGCTACTCAGGAAGCTGAGGCAGGAGAATTGCTTGAACCAGGGAGGCGAAGGTTGCAGTGAGATGAGATCGTGCCATTGCACTACAGTCTGGGTAACAAACAAGAGTGAAACTCCATCTCAAAAAAAAAAAAAAAAATTCAGGCAAGAATCATTAAAGGATGTTAAATCTAAGCAGAAATTTTGTTGAGGAGTAGAATATTTGCATAGTCTTAAATTGTCCTCTTATAGATTGTTTATTGGTTGAAAGGTAAAAATATAGTAACTATAAAGAAATTAACACTGACTGGATGGTGTCAAAATTAACATCACCAAGGAGGGACACTGTATACTCTGAGAAGGACACATCATCACTTATGCAATGCTCCATCCAGGAATACCTAAGTCTACTCATGAGGAAATGCCAGACAGATCAAAAGTGAGAAGCATTCTATTTAAAAAGTCAATGTCAAGAAAGACAAAGAGCCGGTGAGGCACCGCGCACCTGGAATCCTGGCTACTCAGGAGGCTGGGGTGGGAGGATCACCTGAGCCCAGGAGTTCAAGGTGCAGTGGTGCTCACAACACCGCACTGCACCCTGGGTGACAGCAGAGTGAGACTCTAACTCTCCAACTCAAAAAAAAAAAAGAAGAAGAAAGGCAGACAAAGAAAGCCTGTGGAAATGTTCCAGATTGAAGGAAGCTAGAAACGTGACAATTAAACAACACCTAATCCTAGACTGAATCCCAAACTAGAGGGGGAAAAAATGCTACAAAGGATATTATTGGATTAAGCGACAAAATTTGAACGTGGATGGTAAATTAGATAAAACTATCAATGTTAAATGTATTGAGGTTGAGAACTATAACACTATTATGCTTTAAAAAGTTTTGCCAGACACAGTGGTGCATGCCTATAGTCTCAGCTGCTCAGGAGGCTGAGGTGGAAGGGATAGTTTGAGACCAGGAATTCAAAACTAGCCTGGACAACATAGCAAGATCCCACCCCACTCCCCCCAATATTTTTAATTAAAAGATTTTGAAATATTTAGGATTAAAGGGCTATGACATGTGCAACTCACTCTAAAGCAGTTCAGAAAGAAAAAAATGGAATACTAAAACAAATAGTGAAATATTAACAATAGGTGAATCTGAGTAAAGGATACTATTCTTTTCTTCAACTTTTCTGAGTTTAAAACAACTTCCTGCATAAATTCTCTATTGGTGCTACAACAAATTACCATAAACTTTGTGGCTTACAACAATACGAACTTATCCTACCATCTTCTGGAGGTCAGAAGTCTAACATGAGTCAGCAGGGCTGCATTCCTTGAGGAGGCTCCAAGGCAAATCATTTCCTTGACTTTTCTAGCTTCTAGAGGCTACCTGAATGTCTTGGCTCAGAGTCACACCACTCCAATCTCCACTTCAATTGTCACGTCTCCTTCTCTGACTCTGACCTTTCTGACTTCCTCTTTTTTTTTTTTTTTCTTAGACAGAGTCTTGCTCTGTTGCCCAGGTTGGAGTACAATGGCAAGATCCTGGCTCACTGCAACCTCCGCCTCCTGGGTTCAAGCTATTCTCCTATCTCAGCCTCCCGAGTAGCTGGGATTACAGGCGCCCGCCACGACGTCCAGCTAATTTTGTAGTGATGGGGTTTCACCATGTTGGCCAGGCTGATCTCGAACTCCTGACCTCAGGTGATCTGCCCACCTCAGCCTCCCAAAGTGCTGGGATTACATGTGTGAGCCACCACGCTCAGTCCCGACTCCCTCTTATAAAGACCCATCTCAACATCCTTAACTTTATCACATCTCAAAGTCTCTTTTGCCATAAAAGGTAATAGTCACCGGTTATGGGATTAGGATATGAATATTTTTGGAGTGCCATTGTTCTGCCTGTCACATGCCCCCTTCCCAAAATGTTTTTTAAGGCATCTTGGGGGAAATACACTTGGGTGATAAAACTAAAGAAAACTAAGGATGTGATTACTGTAAAAGTTGGGACAGTGGTTACCCTTCAGGAGAAGAAGACAGAGGCAAGACAAGGAAGTCTAGGGTGCTGATAAGATTGTATCTCCAGCCTGTATGGTGGTTATAAAAGCATCCATTTGTTCTGTACTGTCTTCTGATGTGTGTTACATTGAACAATTTTGAAGTTTTTTTAGAAAAACTCTAAGCACAAGGCTGGTGCAGCAGCTCACCCTTGTAACCCCAGCACTTTAGGAGGCCAAGGTGGGCGGATCACGAGGTCAGGAGTTCGAGACCAGCCTGGGCAACATGGTGAAACCCTGTCTCTACTACACATACAAAAAATTAGCCAGGCCTAGTGGTGCATGCCTGTAATCCCAGCTACTCTGAAGGCTGAGGCAGGAAAATCGTGTGAACCCAGAAGGCAGAGGTTGCCGTGAGCCAAGATTGCACCACTGCACTGCTATCTGGGCAACAAAGCAAAACTCTGTATCAAAAAAAAAAAGAAAGAAAAAGAAAAACTCTAAGCACAAATAAAAGAGGAAACCATTTGTTTTTAAGCTTTTATAGATGTTGGGCTTTTTTTTTTCTTTTACTTTTGTAGAAATGGGGTTGTGCTATGTTGACAAGGCTGGTCTTGAACTCCTGGCCTCAAGTGATCCACTGGCCTCAGCCTCTCAAAGTGCTGGGATTACAAGCATGGGCCACCACACCTAGCCCAATGTTGAGACTTTTTAAAGGTAAAATTACCCTAGTTCCTCTAAAAATATGTATTTTTATATTATATATAATATTTTTATATTTTACATATATATAATATATAGTCACTATATATAATATATATATAATACATAATACAGTGACTAGAGAGAGAAAAACAAGGGCAAAAAAATGCCCTGTCCCTGGCATGCCAAATCAAGACTTAACTAGTAGAGCCAGACTCAATTCTAAAGGCCTGAAAGTACACATAAGTACCTTTCTAGACCCGGAAATGACTGGGAAACATAGGAGGAAAATGGCCTAATGGTTTAAAATTCCCAGCTTACTATCTCAGTCACTTTCACATTCCATTGCTCTTTCTTCCTTTTTCTTTCTCTTTATTCTTCAACCTTATCTTGCATAAATTTGCCCTAATATCCAGCTAGAAAAATGAAGTTCTACAACTTTGCTTTCCCTGCCTTACCCTTTGGGAGCCTAGCACTCTAGTCAACTTGAGTTTACTTGCCAAGAAAAACCGAGTACTGGGAAACAAAACACACAGAAGGCAATGGAGCAGGAAAAGGTACAGACAGGACACCTAAGGGTCACACAATCGAAAGTCCTTTTTTGAATTTTGAATCATAAGGGTTCAAATAATCCTTTACTGTAGACTATATAGTTTACAAGTAACTCCACTGGACAGTCTTTTAATGAATGGAGAAACTCTCTAAACTGCCCTACCTCACAATGCCATCTACCAAGAGAAACTTTTCTCTTACTGAATTATCTAAATTTAATTTGGAACCAAACAATCTTCAAGGCAATAGCATAAATCTCTAGAGCCACTGTTTTTCTTTGCTCGGAATATATCATATTCCTGCTGCAAGCCCATTCACTGAGATGAATGAAGACCAACCAACATCAAATTCTTTACTGCAGGGGTTTAATTACACTGGGCCCTGCTCCAAGTTCACCATTACTTGGAGCTGGAACTATCTTACTCCATTAGGTTGGCCACCCAGGCTGGCGCCTCAAAGTTCTAATGGTATTGACCTTCCACCCAGAAGAGAACCAAAGGGTGAAGTAACAGGAATTTCCTGGGGCAGTTTTGTGTATGAAAATAAACATGTTTCTTTATGGCTGTCACACCACCACTGAGCCTCAGTTTCTTTCTTGTTAAATAAAGCCTCATGCATGTATGCAAAAGCCTCCTCTAAAGAAAACTTATGTACATGCCTAAGTCACAGTTCACCGAGTTCAAGGTCATGTCCTGACTCATCAGTCCTGGGTGCACGGGCCTTAGCCCTCTCATTCAAACTGCAGCTCAAGATTTACCACTAGCAGTCACCACATCATCACAGGCCCTTCACTGGTATCACTTTTAATCCAGCACCCTGGGCTCGACTGGGGCAGAAGTGCTCATAATACTATCAGTAGGAACAACTAACAAGACATAATAAAATCTACAGATATCAAGCTTGGGGAAAAGGCCAGTATAGAGCAGTATGGATTAGTCCATCATGAAGCATTCTCTGCTTCCTTAAAGCTCAACCATCCTTTCCATGAGATGGGATATAACACAGGTGCAACTGCCAGAGCTGTCAGCAAGTAGAAGGGAGGCCTCTCTCCAGACATAGACCTGTAAGCTCACGCTCCACTACATGATAATGAAGAATCTGATCCAAATGTGTAGCACCCAGAATGTAAATAATTTATAGCCCAACATGCCAATTGCCAGAGACAAAAAATAATTCTCAAATCATATTCACATATATCTTTTAGGAACTCCAGGTATAACAAAGGTTTGTGCCTTTAACCCGGAGTAGAGAGTCTAGGGTTCTAATTCCAACTTTGTCACAAAGCAGCTGTAATTAGGCAAATCATGTCACTTTTCTAGCCTCAGCTTCCTCCTCTGTAAAATAAGGGAGGTGGCCTGGTTTACCTGTAAGTCAAAGGACTTATAAACTTTTTACATGTTCCCACAAAACCTAAATAATTATCTGCTAACAAAATAGATTCTGTGTGAGGGATCTACCAATTCACTTTCTGATATTCTATGCAAAGAAAAAGAGTAAACATGCATGCTTTCCCTATACTCGTATTTTCTTTCTTTTTTTATGGCCAAATCCTGTAGAATTGCTTCTGGGCAGGTGATATGAAGTTCATTCATATAAAGAAGTCATTCAAATACGGCAAAGTGATGAAAAGAGCATTTGGCTATGCAACCAGACAGGCCTATGTTCAAATTCTGCCAACTATCAGCAGCATGACCCTAGGTGAATTACTCAGTTGCTACAAAGCTTAATTTCATCATCTATAAAACAGACAATACTTCTCAGGTTTACTCTGCAGATTAAATGAAACACATGTGAAGTCTCTGGCACACAGCAGTATGGAATAAATACAAGCTTCCCCCTCTTCCTTTTTACATGACTGTGCAGCACCAGACAAATGCCATCTTTGCTCTCCCTTTTAAAGCAGCACTGGAGGCTAAATCAGGCTCTGCTGAGTCATTTCCATTATTCTTTAAGAATGTTCAGAAAAGCTGACTTTGATTTGCAAGTCACTATGTGCTATTAATGAAATACTGTGTTAAGCTGTATAAGCTTTAGAAAAAAGGATTTTGTTTCTCCTGGCTTATAAACTCTATTTGTTCATACATAATTACAAGAAAGTGGAGAGGTTCTTAAAACGTGGACAAATATTCAAGCATGGGCTTTTATATTGACAAGAGAAAAGAACTTCTCATGCATTGTCTAAAGATCTTTACCCACTAAAGAGGAGTGAAGAGCATCTCCCCTCACTAACGGATGCACCACCCCACTTACCTTAGATGAGTACAAAGAATCCTTCAGCCTGCGCTTCTAAAAACTTCACTATTCCTCCATAGTACTTGAAAGCACTAGTTAGCAAGGCATTTACTCAACTTACATTTATTCCCAAAGACAGACCTTGGTCCCTCTCACATTTCTGATGGGTTAAGAGCGCAAGAGAGATCTGCTGCTCCTTCTTAATGCCACTCCTTCCCTCCCCTCCATTTTGTAACCCATGAGATTATTACAAGTCTTACTTGGTACCGCAACAATTAGAACAATTATAACAACAATAATACTTATTCGGCACTATGTGCCATGCTCTGCTCCAAACACCTTAAACTTATTAACTCATTTACTCTTCATATCAACACTGTAACATAAATACCATTATTATCCCAACTTTAGAGCAGAACTCTGTAATATCTTTGGAATATATCCCCTCCTGAATATGACACAAACCCTATTCTTTCAATAGACAGTATTGATAGCCTCCCAACTGGTACCTGCCTTGGTGCCCAACTCCTTACCTCTCAAGGCATCCTTCACACTGCCTTCAATTTTTTTCCTACGGTGCTAAGTTCATCACAGTCCTTGCTTAAAATCTCAACTAGTTTGTTTCTTTCTTTCTTTTGGAGACAGAGTCTCGCTCTGTCACCCAGGCTAGAGTGCAGTGGCATGATCATGGCTACTGTAACCTCTATCTCTGGACTCAAGCAATCCTCCTCCCACATCAGCCTCCCAAGTAGCTGGGACCACAGGTACACACCACCATGCCTGGCTAATTTTTTTATTGTTTGTAGACATGGAGTTTCATTATGTTGCCCAGGCTGGTTTCATACTCTTGGATTTGAGGGATCCTCCCACCTCAGCCTCCCAAAGTGCTAAGATTACAGGTGTGAGCTACTATGCCCAGTCTTAACTATTTTCTTACTATCTATAGGATATTACATTCAAAATCCTTAACCCACATAAGAGCTTTCACAACTTGGGAGCCATGTCATTTCCACTCTTAACTCCTACCTCTTTCTAAGTACCAGCCTTAACAAATTCCTCACTCTCCCCTGAATACCTCACAAGTGACATTTCCTCTGCGCAATGCTCCCTGCCCCATTTGCCTGCCTGGCACAAACTCCTGTCCCTCAAGACTGTTCAATTGTTAGCTCCCTTATCAAGCCTTCTCCAACCACTACAGAATTTCTCCTCTGGATACCCACTGCATTTATCTAGTAGCACTTATCTCACAACACTGCAACTATTTCTGGAAGAAGTCTATTTCCCACACCCTAGAGTATGGGATCCTTAAGAGCAGAGTCCATTGTTGGCACATAATATGTCCTATACGTTATGTATACCTGGTATAAAGTAGACATTTAATAAATAGTGCATGAATCAATAAGACACAAAAACCTGTTCAAAACTAGTATCTCCACCAAAATGGGACAATATATGAATCTTTTAAATATTTCCTTTTCTTACTTTCCTACTCAACATCAGAAATAAAGGGGTTTTACAATTTTCCTTACAACCAAAGACAACTATCCCATCTTCATTTTAAATCAGTTCAAAAGATAAGTACAAATCCTGCAACTCCCCTTACACATGAAAAATCCTAAATTATACACTAAAGTTTTTATATAAACATTTTCTTCTTCAGTCACTAAAACTAACCGGAAAAAAAATCCTGCCTGAGGGAGTTAGGGGGAGGCAGACCCATTACCCATTCTGCCCAGTGTAAGCCTTCACGCTACAATATGAGCAGAATTATGTAGTTTCTGCAGCTATAACCGATCCAGGTTCTCTAGGCAGCCTGAGAAATCCCCTGTTGCTTCAGATGGATCTATAAGCCTTCAAATGTTCCACTGCACATGGTTTTGAATTACTGTTTTTCATTACTGATGTGCTTTCTACTGGACCCTGCTGTGAGATAAAGTGGAATTATAGCAGCATTACTAGCTAAAGAATGATTGAGAGATATACAGGGTTGTAATACACTTCCTGAATTTGTAGGCAATGAGACATCTTTGAATCTTAATGCAAGAAACGAGTGAAAAAATAAGGTGCAGCTTATCTGCAGATCACACAGATGAAGAATAGCTTGTCAATGTCTGTGAGCAGCTCAATCCTACGTTAAATACTCAGGCTTAGGGAACTGAAGCACAGGGATGATAGTGATAATGTCTGCAGTCAAACAATATTTCTTATATAACAGATGAACACAAACAAAGGTGATTTCAGGGAATGCTATCCTAAAAGGTAAATTCAGTTTCCTTGAAGAGCAAAGGGTGAGGTCAAGGACAAGTCTGCTACCAAATAAAGAGGAAAAAGAGGCCGACTGTTTTAAAGGAAGAAAGAATTATGTTCAAGGAAAGATGATCAGAAGGATAGAATGAGACCTGAGCATAGAAAAGTTGCCTGTTGCCCCAAAAATGTGACCTTCACAACAATGTTTAACAATGGAAATTAATAGCTGTGATGGAATTCTCAGACTGACCCCTAATGACCTTTTGCCCTGGTATAATCCAGGTTGTAGGTGGACCCTGTGGCTGTGATAATGTATCAATCCTATGAATTATACTGTGTTATATGGTACAGCAGACTTTAAGAGAGAGAGATTATCCCAATGAGCCTAATCTATACACATGAGCTGTTTAAAAAGCAGAGTCTTTGGCTGGTGGCAGAAGTCAGATCTGACATGAGAAGGATTTGATGAAGCCAGAGCAGCCATGTATCAAGGAAATGGCACTTTCAGATGTATAGACACAAGGATCTGAATTCTGCCAACAACCTGAATGAACATGGAAGTTGATTCTTCCCAAGAGCCTCCAGATGAGATACCAGTCTGGTCAACATCTTGATTTTGGCCTTGTGAGACCCTAAGCAGAGAACCCAGTCCAGTTCACTGGGTCTTCTGCCCTGCAGAACTATGAAACTAAAGGAGAACTGTGAGATGATACATGGGTGTGGTTTTAGGCTGCTAAGATTGTAGTAATTTTTTACACAGCAATAGAAAACTCATAAGGTAGGGTAAACTATAACCTGACATTTCAACAGAACCTTTCATATCAGAGATCCCAAAAGCACTTGATGTATTTGACATGAGTTATAAAGAAAAATAAATTCACCTTCTCAAAAAAAGAAATATTAATAATATCAATTTTTTTTTAGAAGATGAAGAGTCTCACCTTCTTAAGTACTGAACCAGGACTGAAGGCAGACATCATAATGAACACGTCCTTAGATAATATCTGATCCATATGACACTTTTTTTGAACAGTTCAGGAAGAGCATATGATTTGAATAATAACCCAAGCAAAAGTGGAAAGCTCTGCTTTTTTTTTTCCCCCCCCCTTAGACAGGATCTTGCTTTGTTGTCCAGAATGGCTAATTTTTGTATGTTTTGTAGAGACAAGTTTTCATCATGCTTCCCAGGCTGATCTCAAACTCTTGGGCTCAACTGATTCACCTCCCTTGGCCTCCCAAAGGGCTGGGATTATAGCTGTGAGCCACTGCGCCCGGCCTGCTGCTCTTTTTTAAAACCCTCAAATACTGTCCAAATTATTACTGAATTCCAGTCAAGGCTGTTCTCACTTGAAAATGCGTGCTGAAAGATTGATATAGTTGGTTAGCAGTTGGTCAGCTGATTAGCAAGCAACCATCAAAATGTCTTCAATTGTTTCACAGGATATTTTTTTCCCATTCAAATAACTTTTCCTCAGTGACCCCCAGAACTGTCAACTATTTGTTCTATTGGATTATATAAACTAGAGCAGATGCTAGATCCTACACAACTTCGTATCACTGCTCTACTTAACACTGTGGCATCCACTAGCTGTGGCACCTTAGGCAAGTTACTATCTCTAAGCTTCCATTCCTTCATCAGTGAAATGAGATATAAATACCTACCTCATAGGGAGGGAATGAAGATTAAACAAAATGAACATAGGAGGCATTCAGAACACTGTCTAGCAAAATACAAAGCTCAATAAATATTTGCTATTTTATATATCACTCAATTATCAATTGAGTGAATAAAAACAGTAGGACACTCAGGATAATTTACAATACTATAGATTACTAGCAGAAAAAGAAAATGCATGAATAGCAGCTTTATTCATAATATCCCATAAGTGGAAACAACCCAAATGTTCCAGTGATGAAACAACTATTTAAAAAAAAAAAAAACATAAAAATACTAATGACAGAAAAGAAAAATATTTTTTAAAAAACCGGCTGGGTGCGGTGGCTCACGCCTGTAATCCCAGCACTTTAGGAGGCCAAGGCGGGTGGATCACTTGAGGTCAGGAGTTTGAGACCAGCCTGGTCAACATGGCGAGACCCCATCTTTACTAAAAATACAAAAATTAGCCAGGCATGTTGGCACATGCCTATAATTCCAGCTACCCAGGAGGTTGAGGCATAAGAATTGCTTAAACCCGGGGGGCAGAGGTTGCAGTAAGCCAAGGTTGTGCCACTGCACTCTAGCCTGGGCAACAGAGTGAGACACTGTCAAAAAAAAAAAAAAAAAAAAAAAAAAGAACCAAATGGAACTTCAAGAGATAAAAAATAAAAGAGCTACCCAGGCACGGTGGATCACACCTGTAATCTCAGCACTTTGGTAAGGCTAGGCAGGTAGATCACGTGAGGCCAGGAATTCAAGACCAGTCTTACAAACATAGTGAAACCCTGTCTCTACTAAAAATACAAAAATTAGCCACGTGTGGTGGCGTGTGCCTGTAATCCCAGCTACTTGGGAGGCTGAGGCAGGAGAATCACTTGAACCCAGGAGGCAGAGGTTGCAGTAAGCCGAGATCGCACCACTGCATGCCAGCCTGAGCAACAGAACGAGACCCTGTTTCAAAAAATATATAAAAATTAAATATCAAAAATGATAATTCCATCAAATGGAATTAACAAAAAATTAGACACTTCAAAAAAAAAAATCAGTGAATGTGAAGACACAACTATAGAAACTATACAACCTGAAGCAGCATGGGTGATGGCATCAGTCATACCCAAACCTCAGCATTACATAATATATCCATGTAACAAACCACACATATACCTTCCGAATCTAAAACAGAAGCTGATTCCAAAGTATTGAGTTCAGTTCAAGGCAGCTTCCCTGTTCTGTTAACTAAACTTTGGGACATTGAAATGGGCTACAGGAGACGATTGGTTAGAAAGCATTATTCTGGGTGGCGGGCACCTGTAGTCCCAGCTACTCGGGAGGCTGAGGCAGGAGAATGGCATAAACCCAGGAGGTGGAGCTTGCAGTGAGCTGAGATCCAGCCACTGCACTCCAGCCTGGGCAACAGAGTGAGACTCTGTCTCAAAAAAAAATAATAAATAAAATTTTTTTTAAAAAAGAAAGCATTATTCTGTTCATTTGCCTCTCTCTCTTTTTTTTCTTTTTTTGGAGACGGAGTCTCACTCTGTCATCAGGCTAGAGTGCAGTGGCATGATCTTGGCTCACAACAACCTCCAGCTCCCTGGTTCAAGCAATTCTCCTGCCTCAGCTTCCCAAGTAGCTGGTAATACAGGCGCACACCACCATGCCCAGCTAATTTTTGTATTTTTAGTAGAGACGAGTTGGCCATGTTGGCCAGGATGGTCTCGATCTCTTGACATTGTGATCCACCTGCCTCAGCCTCCCAAAGTGCTGGGATTACAGTTGTGTGCCACCGCGTCTGGCCTATTTGCCTCTCATCTTACAAAAAATGCCTGCTTGGGTCTAATACTTCAACAGTTAAAGATGCCTAGAAGAGATGGGACTGATGAGGCTAAAGACTTACTGAGCTTGGACTAACAGACAAGTCACATTCAGTTTTAGGAAGTCAGGTCTGATGAGCTAAGATAAAAAGAAACCGAATTATTTTCACACATGGTTGCTTTTCAGAAATAAAATAAAAACAAAATAGAAGCTGGAATTTAAAAAAAAAAGAAGATAAACAGATTTTAATATTATAAAATTGGAAAAACAAAAATTTTGAACAGTAAAGGAATATTTAATTTTTTTTTCTTTTTTTTTCATGAACCATACACGAGACTTAAGGAATATTTAACTATTTTTGGAAAACTGAAGCAGAGGGAAAAAAACGTCTGGACAGAATTTCAGTAACTTGTGCACCAATATCAAGTTAATTTTTTTTTTTTTTTTTTTTTGAGACGGTCTCACTCTGTTGCCCAGGTTGGAGGGCCGTGGCACCATCTCAGCTCATTGCAACTTCCACCTCCCAGGTTCAAGCAATTCTCGTGCCTCAGCCTCCCGAGTAGCTGGGATTATAAACGTGTGCTACCATGCCCAGCTAATTTTTGTATTTTTAGTAGAGATGGGGTGTCACCACGTTGGCCAGCCTGGTCTCAAACTCCTGACCTCAAGAGATCCACTCACCTCAGTCTCCCAAAGTGCTGGGATTACAGGTGTGAGCCACCGCGCCCGGCCTCAAGTATTCCGATACACATGTAATCGGTGTTCCAGAAGGAGACGAGAAAAAAGGAAAGAAAAGACATCCGAGGAAATAATGACTGAAAATTATACAAAACTGGAGTGAAACAGCAAGAACGGAGACTAGGAAGCTGTAGGCCCTCATTCCCCTATGGACATATCAAATAACAACATACAGACCAAAGTAACTTTAGAAGAACCCTAAGAACCAGTTAAGAAGTTGCAGGAACCAAACATACACCTAACCATGAAAAGGTCACACTTCAAAGTGGTAGAAAACTTTGTGACATTTTCATTCATCCTTGTCCCACTCAATCTGTCCCACCTTGTCCCAACAATGGGAAGAAGCTACCCAATTTCCAGCTCTTCCCTCAGGATGGAGCAAAAACAGAACTAGTTTCAATGTTCTGGCTTGTGTGGGGCTGCCTGAGGAACTGATTGCTGTCTCACCTCACTCAGAGGCCTAATGGGAATGGTGGCATAGTCTGGATACCAGGCTGGAGGCCATTGAAAGCAGTGGCAGGCACCACTGCAGGATGAGACAGTGTATATCGTGAGTACCTGGGGCAAAAGGATTGCTGGCAGAGAAATACAATAGACCACCTAAGGGTCCAAGAAGAATTAGAGGTGAGACTCAGTGAAATTAGGACATTTAAAAGCAGCTACATATACAGGGGAACTTTTTTTTTTTTTTAATACTTATTCATATTTTATTTTGGTTTTTTTTCTGGTCTTTTTTTTATTATTATACTTTTAGTTCTGGGGTGCAGAACATGCAGGTTTGTTACATAGGTATATCCCTATCATGGTGGATTGCTGCACCCATCATCTGTATTACGTATTTCTCCTAATGCTATCCCTCCCCTAGTCCCCTACTCCCCGACAGGCCCCGGTGTGTGATGTTCTACAGGGGAACTTTAAAAAAAAAAAAAAAAAAAAAAAAAGGCACATGCTACGAACTAGGTATGGTGGCCCACACCTGTAGTCCCAGCTACTCAGGAGGCTGAGTCGGGAGGATCACTTGAGCCCAGGAGTTCAAGGCTACAGTGAGCCATGAATGCACCACTGCACTCCAGCCTAGATGACAGAGTGAGACCCCGTCTTTAAAAATTTTGTTTAACAATAACAACAAAAAAGGCACATGCACAGGCCCAAGGAAGACATATCCCCAGAAAAGGTTTGAAAAGACCCTGGGACAATCTGAGATAATTTTTTAAAAGACCAAAATAATTAAGCACAATAGTAACTTATATAAATCCTTGAAAAAAGAAAAATTCATAAAACCATACCAATAATAAATAGATAAATTATGAAGTAAGGGGAGAAGGTAGGTCTCCTGCCTACAGTAGGGCATAGAAAGCTAACTACTAAATGCGGAGAGAATGCTTTAGAGTTGGAAAACGATCATTTTGCAACCATCATGGTAAAAGATTGGATCAGGCAAGAATCATCAATGGATACAGAACCCAGGGAGAGATGTTAATGAGGAACAGGATATTTGAACGGTCTTTTGAAGTATCTCCCTGCAGATTGCTTATTAGTTGCAAGACAAAAATAAAATACAGTCATTACACTTAGGAGAAACTGAGCAGCACTTTGATTCAAATGTAACATCACCTATGTAACGCGGACACAGATTACATGCCCCTAGACGTGACAGCCTGAGGACATAACATTATCTATACAGTACTCTGACTGAGAAAGTGTAACTTAGAGCTAAACAAGAGGAAATATAAGAAAAACACAAAATAAAGAATGCTCTTGGGGCTGGTGGCTCACACCTATAATCCCAGCACTTTGGGAGGCCAAGGTGGGTGAATCACTTGAGCTCAGGAGTTCGAGACCAGCCTGGACAATATAGTGAAATCCCATCTCTATCAAAAATAGAAAAGATTAGTTGGGAATGGTGGCACATGCCTGTAGTCCCAGCTACTCAAGAGGCTAAGGTGGGAGGATCGGCTGAGGCAGGAGGATCACCTGAGCCTGGGAGGTAGAAGTTGCAGTGAGCCAAGATAGCACCACTGAACTCCAGCCTGGATGACAACATGAGACCCTGTCTAAAAAAAAAAAAGAAAAGAAAAGAACGCTCTCCTGGCCGGGCATGGTGGCTCACACCTGTAATCCCAGCATTTCGTGAGGCCGAGGTAGGCAAATCACAAGGTCAAAAGATGGAGACCACCCTGGCCAACATGGTAAAACCCCATCTCTACTAAAAATACAAAAATTAGCTGGACGTGGTGACATGTGCCTGTAGTCCCAGCTACTTGGGAGGCTGAGGCAGGAGAATCACTTGAATCTGGGAGGCAGAGGTTGCAGTAAGCTGAGCTCTCTCGCCTGGCGAAAGAACAAGACTCCATCTCAAAAAAAAAAAAAAAAAAGAATGCTCTCTTTACCTGTCATCCCAGAACTTTGGGAGGCTGAAACAGTTGGATTGCTTGAGCCCAGAAGTTTGAGACCAGCCTGGGCAACACAGCAAAACCCCATCTCTACAAAAATTACAAAAATTAGCTGGGCATGGTGGTACACACTTATAGTATCAGCTACCTGGGAGGCTGAGGCAGGAGGATTAATTGAGTCCAGGAGGTGGAGGTTGTAGTAAGCCAAGATTGCACCACTGCACTCCAGCCTGGGTATCAGAGTGAGACCATGTCTCAAAAAAAAAAAAAAAAGTTTTTTAATAAAAAATAAAATAAAGAAACGATAAATGCCAGAAGACAGTGGAATTATATGTTCACAGTCCTAGAAGAATAAACTACTTAGAATTCTATAACCAGTAAAAATCTTTCAAAAAAGGTGAATTAAAAATTTTTTCAAACGAATAAAAGCTGACAGAAAGTATTTCCAGCAGATCTGAACTACAAGAAATCTTAGGCTAGGCATGGTGGCTCACACCTATAATCCCAGCACTTTGGGAGGCCGAGGAGGGCGGATCACCTGAGGTCAGGAGTTGGAGACCAGCCTGGCCAAGATGGTGAAACCCCATTTCTACTAAAAACACAAAAATGAGCCAGGTGTGGTGGCATGCACCTATAGTACCAGCTACCCAGGAGGCTGAGACAGGGGAATCACCTGAACCCGGAAGGCGGAGGTTGCAGTGAGCCAAGCCTGCACCACTGCACTCCAGCCTGGGTAACAGAGTGAGACTCAGTCTCAAAAAATAAAGAAAGAAAATCCTCAATCCAAAAAAAAAAAGTGGGGAGGGGGGTACAAAGAAGAGACAAGCAGAAACAAACAACAAAAGAACAAAGGAGACCAAAAAAATAAATAAAGAAGAGACAAAGAAAAACAAAGAATAAGATGGTAGATTTAATCCACCCCTAGCTAAAATTACATTAAATGTAAATGTTCTATCTACTCCAGCTAAAAGGTAGAGATGTCAGACTGCAATTTAAAAATAAGAAACAATACCTAACTATATGCTGTCTAAAAAGAAACCTGTTTTGAAGATAAAGATACAAATATGTTAAAAGTAAAAGGAAATAAATAGATATATAGTACAAACACTAATCAAAACAAAGTTAGAGGCCGAGTGCAGTGGCTCATACCTGTAATCCCAGCACTTTGGGAGGCCAAGGCGGGCAGATTACGAGGTCAGGAGATTGAGACCATCCTGGCTAACACGGTGAAAACCCATCTCTACTAAAAATACAAAAAAAAATTAGCCGGGCGTAGTGGCAGGTGCCTGTAGTCCCAGCTACTTGGGAGGCTGAGGCAGAAGAATGGTGTGAACCCGGGAGGCAGAGTTTGCAGTGAGCCGAGATCACGCCATTGCACTCAGCCTGGGCGACAGAGTGAGACTCCATCTCAAAAAAAAAAGAAAGAAAAGAAAATTGGAATGGCTATATTAACATCAAAAAAGTAGACCAGAACAAGGAATATTATCAGGAATAGAAGACAATTCTTAATTATAAAAGGATCTTATTAAGAAGGTGTGGAAAAAACTGACAGAACTGAAAAGAGAAATAGATGAATCCACAGTTATAGGTGGAGATTTCAACACTCCTATCTCAATAATTAAAAGAACAAGTAGATAGAAAATCAGTATTGATAGAGAGCTTGCAGTGAGCTAAGATCAACTGCACTTCAGCCTGGGTGACAGAGCAAGACTCTGTCTCAAAAAAAAAAAAATTATAACACACTAGTAAGAAACAAAAAAAATTTAAATAAACAATATCATGCACTTTTTTAAAAAAGGTTAAAATGGTAAACTTTATGTTATGTATATTTCACCATAAAGAGAAAAAGCTAAAATACCATTAACAACAACAAAAATGGACGAAATATTTGAACAGGTACTTCACAAAGGCAGATATACAAATAGTCAATGAGCACATGAAAAGATGCTTCGCAGCATCAGCCATGAGGGAAAGGTATATAAAAACCACAGTGAGCTACCATGATGAGATGCCCACTAGACAGGGTTAAATTAAATAAGATAGACATCACTAAGTGTTGGTAAGAATGTGGAGCAACCTAAACTCTCATACATTATTTGTAGCAGTATAAAAGAGGCACAATCACCTTGGGAAATGATCTGACAGTTTCCTATAAAACTAAACATACACCTGCACATGATCCAACAATTACACTACTGAGTATTTACCCAAGAGGTATAAAAACATATACTGAACACAAAGATTTCCGCACAAATTTATAATGGCCAAAGACTAGAAACCATCCAAACATCTATCAGGGTTGAATGGATAAAGTGGTACATTCATGCAAAGAAATACCACTCAACAATAAAAAGCAGCAAACTCCTATAACACACAACATGAATGACTCCCAGAAATATTAATTTTGAACCAAAAAAAAAAGTCACACAAAAGACTATATATCATGTGATTCCATTCATATAAAGTCCTAGAAAAGGGAAACCTAAGAGCAACACAAAATAGATTAGTGGTTGCCTGGAATCAGTGGTAGGAGGCGAGAGGGGAGGGAGAGGGCATCAACTGCAGAGGAAAGAAATATTTGAGGGTGATACAAATATTCAATATCTTGTTTGTGATGGTTGTTACACTGGTGTATACCTTTATCAAAACTCATCAAGCCATATTCTTAAAACGAGTGCATTATAGTGTTGTATATAAAGTATAACTCATTAAAATTGACTTTTAAAACAGAATGGAAAAAACTCTGAAAAAATTTAAAGTTTGCATTCCCTTAACCCGTGTCATTCTACCTCTTAAAATTTATCCCAAAGAAACCAGGAGTCAAAGACAAAAAGATCCATGTACAGATGTTCACTGCAGTATTATTTAATAAAAATAATTTCCTCTAATGTTCCATCAATAGAGGATTGATTAAATAAACTAAGGTACATTCACAGAATACTTCACAGCAATTAAAAATGGGAGTTAGCTTCTAATGTATGGACCTGAAATATAAGTATTAATAAAAAAAGTAATATAAAATAATATAATTTTTTTTTTTTTGTAGAGACATGGTCTTACTACATTGCCCAGGCTGAACTCCTGGGCTAAAGCTATCCTCCTGCCTCAGGCTCCTGAGTAGCTGGGGTGCCCACCACTGCACTTGGAGAATAAACATATATTACAAATATACATGTATATTCAAAAAATTTATGAACCAAGAGATTTTGTACCAAGAGATGCTATCTTTTTCTTATGCTATTAAGCAAGGGAATGTTGAGATCATCCCTATTTTAAAGATGAGGAAACTCTCAGAGATGTCAAATGAGTTTCAGAGGAGCCAAAAGAACTGAAAACCCCACAGTCTCTCAGAAAACAACTGCTATCTCAGTGAACAGGTATTTGCTCTTCAAATCTTATAGAAGAGAACTCACATAAATTGAGTCACAAATGCAGAGTACTACTGGAAAGTGCCTACAGGCTTTCATAGCCATCTTTGTGTCATTCTAACATCAGAATGAAACTTACTAAAAATCTCTTCCATATAATCTAGATAATGGTTCTTTACTGATTTCCTCTTTAATGCTGTGCTTATTTCCAGCTGTTATCAGGGTCTGATTTGAAGACAGAAAAGAGATTATGTTAATATGCAGTCTCCCTGAAAGCAGGAAGGAAGTCCTTTGGACTGATTAAGGCCAGCATGATGTTCACAGCAAACAAGCTCATTCTGGCCAAATTAAAGCAGTAATTCCAATGTTTGTTCCCTGTCAGCCATGTCAGCAGCCAAAAAAGAAATGCAAGAAACCAGATACGCATGCACGTGCCCAGAAAAAAAAAAAAAAAAAAAAAAGACTAACTTATTACACATCTGCTTGTCTCATACCTGGTATTTGTATCATTCCAAAGAATATATCAATGACTGAGCTTCAACTAGTTAGCATTTACCAGGTAAAATAATTTCAAAACTTACCAGCCCTCACTCCCCAAAACAGTACTGGACTATACTGAAAGCTCAGCGTTCCTGATCTCCTACCCCATCCTCCATTCCCACTGAGAATGAAGTCATCTTGTTACGAAATGTTAAGGGGAAAAATGATTTTCTGATGACTCACTGATATTGACATCCACATATATGTATTTTCCTTATAGATATGGCCTTATTTAAGTACGTAAATGCAAAGTTAGTCACTTTAAAACTGGTTTTACAAATACAAAAGTCAACCAGGTGTGAATGATTAAACTCATTGAAACTGACTTTTTACAGTTACGGGTGGTGAGCATCTGTAGTCCTAGCTACTGGAGAGGCTGAGGCAGGAGAATTGCTTGAACCCAGGAGGCAGAGCTTGCAGTGAGCCGAGATTACACCACTGCACTTCGGCCTGGGTGACAGAGCGAGAGTCTGTCTCAAAAAAAAGAAAAAAATTGGTTTTACAATTCTACACTAAGCTCAGGCCATCTCTTGCATTTGCCCAATCTGAATCTATTCACCTTCATAGGCCTCTTCACAAATAAGCAATTTTACTCATTCTCATCCCCTACCCCATAAAAGTACTTGGTTTCTAACACTTCTTTTTTCTTTTTTTTTTTGAGACAGTCTCACTCTATCACTTAGGCTGGAGTGCAGTGGCATGATCTCCGCTCACTGCAGCCTCTACCTTCTGGGTTCAAGCGATTCTCCTGCCTCAGCCTCCCAAGTAGCTGGGATTGCAGGTGCGCACCACCATGCCCAGCTAATTTTTGTATTTTTAGTAGAGACGGGGTTTCACCATGTTGGCCAGGCTGGTCTTGAACTCCTGACCTCAAGTGATCCATCCTCCTCGGCCTCCCAAAGTGCTGGGATTACAGGCATGAGCCACCATGCCCGACCTGGTTTTTAATACTTCTAACACTGCATGTCCATCTCTCACTGTATTCTAACACCTAAGACTACCATTAGCAATATGGACCTGATCGAAAAGAGGAAAGGAAAAGGGGAAAGGGAAAGGGAAAGGGAACTAAGGAAGAAAAGAAAGAAGAAAGAATATCGTAAAAGTTTTCACCCAAAACATTTTCACGTTGCCACAACTTTCAAAGCTACCCTTTATCTACTCTTTATACTCCAAATAATACTAACAACTTTAACTGACAGTAAAGTATAGAAGGAGTAGCAGCAACCATTTATTAAATGCTTATTATGCATCAAGTACCATGCTGAGTTCTTTACGTCATCTCATACATTTATTTATTTATTTTGAGACAGGGTCTCACTCTGTCACCCAGGCTGGTGTGCAGTGGCACAATCGTGGTTCACTACAGGCTTGACCTCCTGGGCTCAAGCATCCTCCCACCTCAGCCTCCTGAGTAGTTAAAACTACAGATATGTGCCACTACTCCGAGCTAATTTTTTATTTGCTATAGAGACAGAGGCTGCCTAAATGGCCCAGGGCGGTCTTGAACTCCTGGGCTCAAGCAATCCTCCAGCCTCGGCCTCCCACAGTGCTGAGTTTAGAAGGCCAAAGCTACCTCGTCCAGCCAGTCATCTCATTTAATCCTTCCTACAATCCTCCCAAGTAGGCTATAAAGATTTGGAGAAGTTCATTTGTCCAAGTCCACACAGACTGAAGAACTCAAAATCAGAACTAAGTCCATCTGTCTCAAGAACCAAAGATATTGGTCGGGCGAGGTGGCTCATGCCTGTAATCCTAGCACTTTGGGAGGCCAAGGCAGGTGAATCACCTGAGGTCAGCAGTTTGAGACCAGCCTGACCAATACTGAGAAACTCCATCTCTACTAAAAATAAACACAAAATTAGCCAGGCGTGGTGGTGCATGCCTGTAATCCCAGCTAGTCGGGAGGCTGAGGCAGGAGAATCGCTTGAACACGGGAGGCAGAAGTTGCGGTAAGCCGAGATCACACCACTGCATTCCAGCCTGGGCAACAAGAGCAAAACTCCATCTGAAAAAAAAAAAGAACCAAAGATATTAACCATTGTTCTATTTAATTCCAAATGCTTTTATTTCTGTCTTCACTACAAGATTAAGAAAGCACAGCCTTTTCATCTGGCAGCAACCATCAGGTAAGCCAAAATGAGTGCATACAAGCATATCCAGGAGCTATGGAGAAAGAAGCAATCTGATGTCATGTGCTTTCTTCTGAGGGTCTGCTGCTGCTGGCAGTACCGCCAGCTCTCTGCCCTCCACAGGGCTCCCCACCCAGCCTGATAGAAGTACGCCAACTGGGCTACAAGACCAAGCAAGGTTACATTATATATAGGATTCGTGTTTGCTGTGGTGGCCGAAAACACCCAGTTCCTAAGGGTGCAACTTACAGCAAGCCTGTCCATCATGGTGTTAACCAGCTAAAGTGTGCCTGAAGCCTTCAGTCTCTTGCAGAGGAATGAGCTGGATGCCACTGTGGGGCTCTGAGAGTCCTGAATTCTTACTGGATTGGTTAAGATTCCACATACAAATTTTTTTAGGTTATCCTCATTGATCCATTCCATAAAGCTATCAGAAGAAATCCTGACACCCAGTGGATCACCAAACCAGTCCACAAGCACAAGGAGATGCGTGGGCTGACATCTGCAGGCTGAAAGAGCCGTGGCCTTGGAAAGAGCCATAAGTTCCACCACACTATTGGTGGTTCTCGCTGGACAGCTTGGAGAAGGCGCCAATACTCTCCAGCTCCACTGTTACCACTAATGTAAGTAAAGTTTGTAAAATTGATACCTAAGAAACAATTTAGGATAGTCATGTCTGCTTATACAAGTGTTATTTGTCTGTTAAAGCTAGTCTGCAGATTGTTTCATGAATGCTTTGTCAAATTAAGAAGGTTAAAGTGCAGTCTGGGCGTGGTGGCTCTCGCCTGTAATCCCGGCACTTTGGGAGGCCGAGGTGGGCGGATCATGAGGTCAAGAGATCCAGACCATCCTGGCCAACATGGTGAAACCCTGTCTCTATTAAAAATATAAAAATTAGCTGGGCGTGGTGGCAGGCACCTGTAGTCCCAGCTACTCAGGAGGCTGAGGTAGGAGAATCGCTTGAACCCAGGAGGCAGAGGTTACAGTGAGCCGAGATCACACCATTGCACTCCAGCCTGGGCGACAGAGCAAGACACCGTCTCGGGGGGCGGGGGGAAAAAGTTAAAGCGCAATAATGTTTGAAGACAATAAGTGCCGGTGTATCTTGTTTCTAATAAGAAACTTTGTTGTCTTTGCTTTATCTTATTAGGAAGTTCTGTGTCAGTGTATAAAACATACTGTGTGGTATAGTAAGTTTAAAATAAATTCTTTAAAAAAAAAAAGCATAGCATGGACATACATACGCAAAAAAATGAACCTTGACCTAAATATTGCATCTTGTACAAAAAAATTAACTGAATCATAGATCTAAATACAAAAAAACCCAAACTATAAACATTCTAAAAGAAAACCTTCATATTTGAGGGTTAGGAAAAAAAAATTTCTTTTTTCTTTTCCTTTTTTTTTTTTTTTTTTTTGAGACGGAGTCTCGCTCTGTCGCCCGGGCTGGAGTGCAGTGGCCGGATCTTGGCTCACTGCAAGCTCCGCCTCCTGGGTTAACGCCATTCTCCTGCCTCAGCCTCCCCAGTAGCTGGGACTACAGGTGCCCGCTACCTCGCCCGGCTAGTTTTTTTGTATTTTTTAGTAGAGACGGGGTTTCACCGGGTTAGCCAGGATGGTCTCAATCTCCTGACCTCGTGATCCGCCCATCTCGGCCTCCCAAAGTGCTGGGATTACAGGCTTGAGCCACCGCGCCCGGCCCAAAAAATTTCTTTTTTCTGAGACAGAGTTTCACTCATTGCCCAGGCTAGAGTGCATCTCAGATCACTGCAACCTCTGCCTCCCAGGTTCAAGCGATTCTCCCGCCTCAGCCTCCCTAGTGGCTGGGATTACAAGTGCCCACCACCATGCCCAGCTTATTTTTTCTATTTTTTGTAGAGACGGGGTTTCACCACGCTGGCCAGGCTGGTCTCAAACTCCTGACCTCAAGTGATCCACCCACCTCGGCCTCCCGAAGTGCTAGGATTACAGGTGTGAGCCACCATGCCGGCCAGGAAAAGATTTTTTAGGCATAACATCAAGAGTACAACCCATACAAAAAAAATCAATAAACTAGTCTTTATCAAAATTTAAAACTTTTGCTCTACAAAAGACACAACTAAGAGAATGAAAAGACAAGCTACAGATTAGGAGAAACATCTGCAAATCACATATGCTCGAAAGGACTTGTACCAACAATATATATATATAAAGAACCCTAGGCCGGGCGCGGTGGCTCAAGCCTGTAATCCCAGCACTTTGGGAGGCCGAGACGGGCGGATCACGAGGTCAGGAGATCAAGACCATCCTGGCTAACACGCTGAAACCCCGTCTCTACTAAAAATACAAAAAACTAGCCGGGCGTGGTGGCGGGCGCCTGTAGTCCCAGCTACTCCAGAGGCTGAGGCAGGAGAATGGCGTAAACCCGGGAGGCGGAGCTTGCAGTGAGCTGAGATCAGGCCACTGCACTCCAGCTCGGGCGACAGAGCAAGACTCCGTCTCAAAAAAAAAAAAGAACCCTAAAAACTCAATGATTAAGAAAACAATCCGGCTGGGCGTGGTAGCTCACGCCTGTAATCCCAGCACTTTGGGAGGCCGAAGCAGGTGGATCACAAGGTCAGGAGTTCAAGACCAGCCTGGCCAATATGGTGAAACCCCATCTCTACTAAAGATACAAAAAATTAGCCGGGCATGGTGACACGTGCCTGTAATCCCAGCTACTCGGGAGGCTGTGCCAGGAGAATCGCTGGAACCCGGGAGGCAGAGGTTGCAGTGAACCAAGATCGGGCCATAGAACTCCAGCCTGGACGAAAGGGCGAGACTCCATCTCAAAAAAAAAAAGAAAAGAAAACAACCCAATTGTTGTTGTTTGTTGAGACAGTCTCACTCTGTCACCCAGGCTGGAGTGCAGTGGCACCATCTTGGCTCACTACAACCTCCATCTCCTGGGTTCAAGTGATTCTCGTGCCTCAGCCTCCTGAGTAGCTGGGATTACAGATGTACACCACCGTGCCTGGCTAATTTTTGTATTTTTAGTAGAGATGGGATTTCGCCCTGTTGGCAAGGCTCGTCTCAAACTCCTGGCCTAAAGTGATCCACCCACCTCCATCTCCCAAAGTGCTGGGATTACAGGCATGGGACACTGCACCCTGCCAAACAACCCAATTATAAAACAGGCAAAAGACATGAACACACACCTCACCAAAGATAATAAAAGGATGGCAAAAAAAGCACATGAAATAATGTTCATTATCATTAGCCATTAAAGAAATATACATTAAAACCACAATAAGATGTCACTACACAGCTATTAGAATAGCTAAAATAACAAATAGTGATAATATCAAATGCTAGTGAGGATGGAGAACAACTGGAATTCTCATCAATTGCTGTTGGGAATGCAAAACAGTACATGCATTCTGAAAAATGGTTTGGCAGTGTTTCGTAAAGTTAAATATACACCTAGCATACATCACAGCAACCCAATTCCTGGGTATTTTACTGTAAAGAAATGAAAACTTACGTTCACACAAAAACCCGTACACAAATGTTTACGGCAGTTCTAATCATAATTGCCAAAAACTGCAAAAACCCAAGTGTCCTCCAATGAGTGAATGGATAAGCAAACTTTAGCACACCCATAAAGCAAAATATTACTCAGAAATAGTAATGAACAAACTCCTGAGACACACACAACTTGGATGAATCTCAAAAGCACTATGCTGAGTGAAAGAAGCCAGTTACCTACTATATGATTCCATCTATATGACACTCTCAAAAAGACAAAGCTTCAAATAATAAACAAAACACACATACACACAAACACACACACACGCGCGACAAAACTACGGTGAAGAGATTAGTGATTGCCAGGGGTTGTGGGTGAGGAAGAGGTGACTATAAAGGGAGAGCATGAGGGAGTTTTTGGGGTGGAATTGTTCTGTAACCTAATTGTGGTGGTAGTTGGAAACAGAAATCTAAACATGTTTTAGAATTCATAGACATGGGCCGGGCGCGGTGGCTGAAGCCTGTAATCCCAGCACTTTGGGAGGCCAAGACGGGCGGATAACAAGGTCAGGAGATCCAGACCATCCTGGCTAACAGGTGAAACCCCATCTCTACTAAAAAATACAAAAAACTAGCTGGGCGAGGTGGTGGGCACCTGTAGTCCCAGCTACTCGGGAGGCTGAGGTAGGAGAACGGTGTAAACCCAGGAGGCAGAGCTTGTAGTGAGCTGAGATCCGGCCACTGCACTCCAGCCTGGGCAACAGAGCGAAACTCCATCTCAAAAAATAAAAAAAATTTTAAAAATTTAAAAATTAAAAAAAAAAAGAATTCATAGACATGTATCCCCAAAAAAGTCCACTTTAATTATAATAATTTTGAAGATAAAATTGAAAAAATTTAATTCTTCAGAGGATAACTGGTTAAATAGGTGTTTAAAAAGTTACAGTCTTATCTCTTACTGTATATCAAAACATATTCTAAATAAACTAAAAAGCTAAATGTAAATTATGAAATAATACTGATCTTTTTTTTTTTTTTTTTAAGACAGAGTCTCATACTGTCACCCAGGCTGGAGTACAGTGGGGTGATCTCTGCTCACTGCAAGCTCTGCCTCCCGGGTTCAGGTCATTCTCCTACCTCAGCCTCCCAAGTAGCTGGAACCACAGGCACCCACCACCATGCCCAGCTGATGTTTCTTTATTTTTTTTTGTAGAGACGGGGTTTCACCATGTTAGCCAGGATGGTCTTGATCTAGAGACGGGGTTTCAACATGTTGGCCAGGATGGTTTCTATCTCCTGACCTCGTGATCCACCCACCTCGGCCTCCAAAAGTGCTGGGATTACAGACGTAAGCCATGCGCCCAGCCTGATCTTCTTAATATATATGATGCTCTTACAAATAAATTTTTAAAAAGAACACTCCCAGAGAAAAATGGGTCAAGACATGAATAAACAGAGTTAAGTAAAGGAAAATGCTTTATCTCACAAATAATTGAATAAATAAACAGTAAAGCAATGAGACAGTACTTTTTGTCAACTGAAATACAAAAAAAAAAAAAACTTTAAAAGAATGATAACATCCAGTATTGGCAAAAGTGGGAAAGGAAACCTAAAGAAAACTCTAGTTTGGAGCATAAAGTGCTGTAAGATTTCCTGAAGGTAACCTGGATGTCTGTACATTATCGAACAATTCACACACATACACATAAACTGTTTTTTCACTTCCAGGAATTTAAGTAAAATAACCCACTAGTGCAGAAAACTGTATTCAGCATACACACAACAAAATACAAATTTAAAAAGTTAAATAATTATATATCCATATAATAGAACAGTAAGCAGGCATTACAAAACCAAGTCACCCGAACAGTTAATGAAATCAGATTTTTTGTGTGTGTTCTTTGTTTGTTTTTTGTTTTTGAGATGAGTTTCATTCTTGTTGCCCAGGCTGGAGGGCAATGGTGCTATCTCGGCTCACTGCAACCTCTGCCTCCCTGGTTCAAGTGATTCTCCTGCCTCAGCCTGCTGAGTAGCTAGGATTACAGGTATGCGTCACTATGCCCGGATAATTCTGTATTTTTAGTAGAGATGGGGTTTCTCCATGTTGGTCAGACTGGTCTCAAACTCCTGACCTTGTGATCGACCTGCCTCAGCATCTCAAAGTGTTGGTATTACAGGCGTGAGTCACTGCACCCAGCCCAGATTATGTTATTTTAGTCATCACCGATCACTGCTATAATGTCCTACTTGTTTTCCAAAGTAAAGGTATAAGATTTAGGTTTTGTGGGATTTTTTAGGTTTTGTGGGGGTTTTTGTGTTTTTTGTTGTTAGATTTTTTGTTTTTTGTTTTTTGCGACAGGGTCTGGCTCCATTGCCCAGGCTGGAGTGCAATAATACAATCTCAGCTCACTGACACCTCCACCTCCTAGGCTCAAGCCATTCTCCCACCTCAGCTTCCAAGTGGCTGTGACTAGAAGCGCACACCATCATGCCTGGATAATTTTTGTATTTTTTGTAGAGACAGAGTTTTGCTGCTATGTTGCCCAGGTTGGTCTCAAACTCCTGAGCTCAATCTGCCTGCCTCAGCCCTCCAAAGTGTTGCAGTTAGAGGCATGAGCCACCAAGCAAGCCAAGATTTAGGTCTTTCTTCAACAACAAAACAATGTTCATGGTAGAATGATTACGTTTTCAAAGAAAGCTGAATATAAGATTATATACAAGCTAAATTTTATTTTATTTTTTTGAGACGGATTTTCACTCTTCTTCCCCACGCTGGCATGCAATGGTGCGATCTTGGCTCACTACAACCTCCGCCTCCCGGGTATAAGCAATTCTCCTGCCTTAGCCTCCCGAGTAGCTGGGATTACAGGCATGTGTCACCATGCCGAACTAATTTTGTATTTTTAGTAGAGACGGGGTTTCTCCATGTTGGTCAGGCTGGTCAGTCTCAAACTCCTGACATCGGGTGATCCGCCCGCCTCAGCCTCCCAAAGTGCTGGTATTACAGGCCTGAGTAACCACACCCAGCCTAAATTTTATTTTTAAAATGTATGTGAGTGGGCCAGGCATAGTGGCTCACACCTGTAATCCCAGCACTTTGGGAGGCCAAGGAGGGCGGATCACCTGAAGTCAGGAGCTCGAGACCAGCCTGACCAACATGGAGAAACCCCGTCTCTACTAAAAATACAAAATTAGCCAGGCTTGGTGACACATGCCTGTAATCCCAGCTACTCAGGAGGCTGAGGCAGGAGAATTCTTTGAACCTGGGAGGCAGAGGCTGCGGTGAGCTGAGATGAGTCATTGCACTCCAGCCTGGGAAATAAGAGTGAAACACTGCCTCAAAAAAAAAAAAAAGTATGTGAGTGTACAGACACATTGATACACACACATATATAGTAATGATGTAACAGCCTCTCTCAGTAGTGGAATTATGGATGATTTTTTATTAATCTTTTCTGTATTTTCTGAATTTTCCATAATAAACATATATTGCTTTCATACATTTTTTTGAATCAATATACATTTTTTAAAATCAACTAATTGATATCCAAAATGAGTTTAAAACGTTTCTAATCTGGATTATCTGCTATTATCCTGGTCACAAGCATTTCACTGTTATCTAAGTATGGCAATTCTACATGCAAATTTGTCTTTTAGTTACTAATCCCAAATGAGCCATGACTGCCCAAAGGCAGAAGATCTACAGATAATGGCATCTCATTAACATTACCATCCAAAAGATGCAGAATAGTGTGTCTATTAGGATGAGCATTTTGTGTCTTAAATTTTTTTTTTTTTTTTTGAGATGGCATCTCATCCTGTCTCCCAGGCTAGAGTGCAGTGACACGATCTTGGCTCACTGCTTGGCTCACTGCAACCTCCACCTCCCAGGTTCAAGCAATTCTCCTGCCTCAGCCTCCCAAGTAGCTCGGATTACAGGCACGCACCACCAGGCCCCGCTAATTTTTTTTGTATTTTTAGCAGAAACGGGGTTTCACCATGTTGGCCAGGTTGGTCTCGAACTCCTGACCTCAAGTGATCTGCCTACGTCGGCCTCCCAAAGTGCTGGGATTACAGGCGTGAGCCACTGCACCTGGCCCAATATGTGCTAAATTTTTTTAAAGACATTTCTGTAATATACAGACACTTATGAGCTGATATGTCCATACACTTTTTTTTCAGTTCAATATTATACGAAGTCATAAGAAATAGTTATCTTTTTTGTTGGGGGAAGAAGTATAACTCCCTACTGTTTGATTTATGAACCATTTTTGTATTCTTTTTATATTTAACTTTTTTTTTTTACCTTCTTGTTTTGTTTGTGCTTACCATGGAGCACTTCGCCAGTACTTCCTCCTGGAATCTCAGGAATCCTTCCTGAACCTCAACTTCATTGAGGAAAAAGGCAAGGAAGTGAGTGAAGGGCTGCTTTCTTCTAAAAGTGTCCAAAAGAACATCAATCCGTGTTCGGGCTGAAATTACACCATTTCGATGCTGGCCAGTGATTACTGTAAACAAAGAGCAAAGGGTAAACATGCTCAAGGACCCCCAAATGCTTTCAAAATATGGGACCTCTTGATACTGTCATCTCTGAGAAGCTAAAGCAGTTCTGAATGCATGTATGAATCTAAACAGGGGACAATAACAAAGAAAACTGCTAACTAATTCAATGTAAACGAATGAGGCTTAAAAATAGAATACCCTTAAGACAGCATATAAAGTAGAAAAATGAATTCAAATACTACAAAGCAAACCCTTGCTGACAGGAATGTAAAATGGTGTAGTCACTATGAAAAAGTTTGGTAATTCCTTAAAAAGTTGAACACAGCTGGGTGCGGTGGCTCACGCCTGTAATCCCAGCACTTTGGGAGGCTGAGGTGGGCAGATCACTTGAGGTCAGGAGTTCAAGACTAGCCTGGCCAATATGGCAAAACCTCGTCTCTACTAAAAATACAAAGATTAGCTGAGCGTGATGACACATGTCTGTAATCCCAGCTACTTGGGAGGCTGAGGAACAAGGATGGCTTGAATCAGCGAGGTGCAGGTTACAGTGAAATGAAATCGAGCCCCTGCACTCCAGCATGGGCAACAGAGCTAGACTCTGTATCAAAAAAAAAAAACAAAAAAAGTTGAACATATACTTACCATATAATCCAGAAATTCTACCCTTAGGGATACCCAAAATAAGTAAAAACAGAGAAAGAAAAAAAGGAAAGGAAAGGAAGAAGGAAAAGAAAGGAAAGAAAAGGAAGGAAGGAAAGGAAGGAAAGAAAGAAAAGAAAGAAAGAAGGCAAGGCATGCTCATGCCTATAATCCCAGCACTTTGGGGCAAAGGCCAGAGCAGGAGGATTGCCTGAGGCCAGGAGTTCCAGACAGCCTAGGCAATTTACTGAAACTCTTGTCACTACAAAAAAAAAAAAAAAAGATGTTCCATTGCCTGAGATGTCAAAACAGACAAGACCAGATCCTTGTCTAGAGGATTAAAACCTACTAGATCATTTCCTTCTCTGATTTCTCTAATTTAAGAGACACAAAAGAAATGGATAAATGACAGCAAATATCACACCACTGCAACTGCAGACTTGACTTCACATCACAACTCAATTTACTCTAACCAATAAATTTGGTTTTTCTACATACTTTACTTCTGCACAAAATCAATAAGCCAGTTTACTTATTTTATTTTATTTTCAAGACAGAGTCTTGCTCTGTCGCCCAGGCTGGAGTGCAGTAGCGCAATCTTGGCTCACCACAACCTCCGCCTCCCAGGTTCAAGCGATTCTCCTGCCTCAGCCTCCTAAGTAGCTAGGATTACAGGCATGCGCCACCACCGCCTGGCTAATTTTTATATTCTCAGTAGAGACAGGGTTTCACCATGTTGGCCATGCTGGTCTCAAAATCTTGACCTCATCATCTGCCCGCCTCAGCCTCCTAAAATGCTAGGATTACAGGCGTGAGCCACCAAACCCAACTTTGTATTTTTATTTTTATTTTTTGAGACGGAGTCTTGTTCTGTCGCCCAGGTTGAAGTGCAATGGCACGATCTCAGCTCACTGCAACCTCCATCTCCCAGGTTCAAGTAATTCTCCTGCCTCAGCCTTCTGTGTAGCTGGGATTACAGGTGTGTGCCACCATACCTGGCTAATTTTTTTTTTGAGACAGTCTCACTCTGTCACCCAGGCTGGAGTACAGTAGCACAGTCTCAGCTCATTGCAACCTCTGCCTCCCAGGTTCAAGCAATTCTCCTGCCTCAGCCTCCTGAGTAGCTGGGATGACAGGTGCACACCACCACGCCCTGCTAATTTTTGTATTTTTAATAGAGGCTGGGTTTCACCATGTTGGCCAGGATGGTCTCGATCTCCTGACCTCGTGATCTGCCCATCTCAGCTTCCCAAAGTGCTGGGATTACAGGCGTGAGCCACCATGCCTGCCTAGTTTTTATTTTCTCTTGTTTTTTCTTTTTTTTGAGACAGAGTCTCGCTCTGTCACCCAGGCTGGAGTGCATTGGCGTGATCATGGCTCACGGCAGCCTTGACTTTCCCATATCAAAAGATCCTCCCACCTCAGCCTTCCAGGTAGCTGGGACTACAAGCACGTGCCACCACACCCAGCCAATTTTTGTATTTTTTTGTAGAGATGGGGTTTTGCCATGTTGCCCAGGCTGACCTTGAACACCTGGGCTCAAGTGATCCTCCCACCTAGGCCTCCCAAAGTTTTAGGATTACAGGCATGAGCCATCAAGCCCAGCCTGACACACTAGTTTTCCACACTGCAACATTTGTGCTTTTTAAGTTGAAATGGAATCTTTACAGCCTGTCTACCCTCTTCTGGATAAGTTCTGGAATGACTCTAGTATATTAAAATGGCTAAGGTCTCCAGATTTACACCACGTTATAATTTTACTGCAATAAAAAATATTATATAACTTACTACACAGATAGAAAAAACGGGGAACATATAACAAGTGTTAACAGCAATTATTTTGGGGTTCATATTATAAGAGACTTCCATTTATAACTTACATATAATTTCTGCAAGCTTTCTCTTTTTTGAAAGCATGTACTAATTTTATAATGAGAAAAAATTAGGGCCGGGAGTGGTGGCTCATGCCTGTAATCCCAGCAACTCTGGGAGGCCAAAGCTGGCTGATCACTTGAGATTGGGAGTTCAAGACCAGCCTGACCAACATAGAGAAACCCCATCTCTACTAAAAATACAAAATTAGCCAGGCATGATGGCGCACGCCTGTAATCCCAACTACTTGGTAGGCTGAGGCAGGAGAATCACTTGAACCCAGGAGGCAGTGGTTGCAGTGAGCCGAGATTGTGCTGAGCCGAGATCACGCCAATGCACTCCAGCCTGGGCAACAAGAGCGAAACTACGTCTCAAAAAAAAAAAAAAAAAAATAGATGAAGTAAGGTTTAATGCAATTATAAAATGACTTTGGTATTTGTAACTCGAACGTTACAATTTAAGGAAAATAAACTTTTGCACTTATAATTCTAATAAACTGAACATTTACTTTAATAAAAGTCCTTCCAAATGATGTTAAAAGTTCTAATGCTAGAGTTTGCTGACATTACCAAGGAGCTAGAGAAAACTGTCACTGCACTGGTCAATATGGGAGCCCACATGCAGCTAGTTAAATTAATCAGAATTCAGTAAAAGTAAAAATTCAGTTCCTGTCACACTAGCAATATTCCAAATACTCAAAGTCACATGTGACCAGTACCTGACATATATAGCTCCTGTGCTAGACAGCACGGATATAGAACATCCTCACTATCACAGAAAGTTCTTTTGGACAGCAGTGCTCTAAAGTCAATGATTGGTTTGTGAGTGTGTGTACGACAGGGTCTCGCTCTGTCACCCAGGCTGGAGTGTGGTGGCATGAACACAGCTCACTGCAGCCTCAACCTCCTAGGCTCAAGCGATCCTCCCACCTCAGTCTCCCAAAGTGCTGGCCTTACAGGTATATGGCACTGTCCCCAGTCAAGGTGATCATTCTTACATAACATAAAATGAAAAAGAGTACTTACAATTTTTTCTGCAAAAACAATACAGTCTATTAACAATTATGGAAAATGGGACTGAGTGCAGTGACTCATGTTTATAATCCCAGCACTTTGGGAGGCCAAGGAAGATCGCTCTGCCCAGGAGTTCAAGGCCAGCCTGGGCAACATAACAAGACCCCATCTCTACAAAAAAATATTAAAAATTAGCTGGGCATGGTGGCAAGTGCCTGTAGTCCCAGCTACTTGGAAGGCTGAGGGAAAAGTATTGCTTGAGCCAGGAGTTCAAGGCTACAGTGAGCTATAATGGAGCCAATGCACTCTAGCCTGGGCGACATGCTACACTTTGGGAGGCCAAGGCAGGCAGATCGCTTGAGTGCAGGAGTTCGAGACCAGCCTGAGCAATGTAGCAAAATTTTGTCTCTACAAAAAATACAAAAAAATTAGCCAGGTGTGGTGGCACGTGCCTGTAGTCCTAGCTATGCAAGGCTGAGATGGGAGGATTGATTGAGTCCAGGAGGTAGAGGCTGCAGTGAGCTGTGATCATGCCACTACACTCCAGCCTGGGCAACAGAGACTCTGTCCCCCTAAAAAATAAAATAAAGGACTAAAAGGCTGTGCATGGTGGCTCATGCCTGTAATTCCAGCACCTTGGGAGGCTGAGGTAGGCAGATCACTTGAGACCAAAAGTTCAAGATCGCCCTGGGCAACATGGTGAAACCCTGTCTCGATAAAAAATAAATAAAAATTTTTAAATGAATAAAGAAAAAGAAAATGGGTTAATGAATTATTGGAGGTTGCTGCACTCTTTGACTTTAAAAAGTTCCATCAGCCGGACACGGTGCTCATACCTATAATCCCAGCAATTCAGAAGGCCAAGGTGGGTGAATCACTTGAGGCCAGGAGTTCGAGACCAGCCTGGCCAACATGGCAAAATCCTGTCTCTACCAAAAAATACAAAAATTAGCTGGATTTGGTGGCACACGCCTGTAGTGCCAGCTACTCGGGAGGCTGAGGCGGAAGAATCGCTTGAACCTGGGGAGCAGAGGTTGCAGTGAGCTGAGATTGCACCTCAGCACTCCAGCCTGGGTAACAGAGTGAGACTGTCTCAAAAAAAAAAAAAAAAATTCCTTCCTTCTAGAATGAGTTTACAGTTTTGTCCTAACAATGCCCCTCACTCAAAGCCATTGTACAACAAAAGCCCATGCCCTTGGTTCACACCAAGGCTTGGTACAGACACTTTCTAACTTGATTTATACTGCTAAACTATTTTTCCTTATCAGGACAGTTATTTGAGTCAAGTTACATTATTTTAATCATTACTCTTATAATTTCCTTTCTGGTCTACAAAATCAAGGGTAAAAAATTGAGAACACAATGGAAAAGGCTGAACTTTATTTCACATTCACTGATCTCATTGATTTTTCTCTAATTCTAACTGGAAACAATTCACAAGTCCATTTCAAAGTACCAAAGCATAAAAAGAAATCTCCTAATATACGGTGAAATCTGGAAGTTTTATTCCATCAATGTATGGTAAAGTGTAAAATTAAGGCCCAGGTACTCAATCAAGATAAGGTTATATAATTCTATATTTCCTCATTTGGGAGATTGGTACTGACAAAACATAAAAAAGCCCACAGCTGGCCGGGCATGGTGGCTCATGCCTATAATCCCAACACTTTGGGAGGCCAAGAGGGGAGGATCACCTGAGGTCAGGAGTTCGAGACCAGCCAGGCCAACATGCAGACACCCCCGTCTCTACTAAAAATACAAAATTAGCCGGTGTGGTGGCACATGCCTGTAATCCCAGCTACTAGGGAGGCTGAGGCAGGAGAATCACTTGAACCTGGGAAGCGGAAGTTGCAGTGAGCCGAGATCGCGCCACTGCACTCCAGCCTGGGTAACAAGAGCAAAACTCTGAGTCAAAATAAAAAAAAAAGAAAAAGCCCATAGCTATAGAACCCTACAGAAAACATAGTTACTAAACCCTGCAGTTGGTTACATTATTCCATAAACATGCAAAAGTGACTTCAAATGTAACTTATATGTACTGAGTCTCACCAATTTCCCCGTCCTCTCCAGGTTTAGGAATGCTAATAGTAGTTTTGGTCTCCATTTCTATTTTCTTCCTAGTGTCCCCTCTCCTTCCAACTATATGCCTGTAACATAAAGAAAAAGTAATTAAAAGAAGATTAAGTCAAAATGTACCAAAATAAAGAACTTCATCATGTTTAAATCATTTGGGACTACAGATACTCCCTTACAGAAAAGTGATTCAGTAAAAGCCCAATATTTGTGGAAGAAATTACAAGTCAACTAGCTTTAGAACATGCTGCATTACAGTCATTGGCAAACATGAGTTTTTGGCCCTATAGCCAATTCAATGCATAGATAGAAAAACCATGCCCAACACCCGTTTGCTTCTCAAAATTAGATTTAAAATCTGGGTCTGCAATTCAGTGAAAGAAAAGCGGGCCAGCAGGTACAGTGGCTCACACCTGTAATCCCTGCTACTCAAAAGGCCGAGGTGGGAGAACTGCTTGAGATCAGGAGTTTGAGACCAGCCTGGGCAACACAGTAAGACCCTGTCTCTAAAAAAATATTTCAGGGCCGGGCGCGGTGGCTCAAGCCTGTAATCCCAGCACTTTGGGAGGCCGAGACGGGTGGATCACGAGGTCAGGAGATCGAGACCATCCTGGTCTACACGGTGAAACCCCGTCTCTACTAAAAATACAAAAAACTAGCCGGGCGAGATGGCGGGTGCCTGTAGTCCCAACTACTCGGGAGGCTGAGGCAGGAGAATGGCGTGAACCCGGGAGGCGGAGCTTGTAGTGAGCTGAGATCGGGCCACTGCACTCCAGCCTGGGTGACAGAGCGAGACTCCGTCTCAAAAAAAAAAAAAATATTTCAGGCTGGCCGCAGTGGCTCACGCCTGTAATCCCAGCACTCTGGGAGGCTGAGGCTGGCAGATCACCTGAGGTCAGGAGTTCAAGACCAGCCTGGCCAACATGGCAAAACCCCATCTCTACAAAAATACGAAAATTAACCCAGCGTGGCAACAGGGTGCCTGTAATCCCAGCTACTTGGGAGGCTGAGGCAGGAGAATCACTTGAACCCAGGAGGCAGAGGTTGCAGTAAGCTGAGATTGCACCACTACACTCCAGCCTAGGCAACAAGAATAAGACTCTGTCTCAAAAAACAAAATTTTTAAAAAAAATTTTTAAATAGAAAAATTAGAATATCTGAGGACTCATGGCAACAGTGAGCTACAGCCAACTCTCGACTACCCCATGAAGACAGCACATGAGCTCACAATCCCCATCACTCCCACTTCAATCACTTACTGACTCATTTACATTACTTGCCTGGACTTCCAAGTATAAATATTCTGACAATCCAAAGTTATCTTCTGGAACCCACAGTCATTTGATGTGTTCAAGTGAATGAGACTACTGAATCCCAAGAGGGAAGTTTCAGAGTCTATAAAGCACTAAGAGGCCATCACAGGGCCACAGAGTTAAGAGAAACAACTCCTTGTCATCAACGTTATTTCAACCTCTATGACTTCAATTACAGTACCCAATACCACGGATGACTATCTCTAAAACTATTGGTTTGTCTGTGCATGGGATAACAAAGCCCAATTATTTCCCTTAGGATCTATTACAGTAAGCCAGTTTTTAAAAATAAGATGTTTAGAAGATTGGAAGTCTGTAATTTCCAAGTGGTTTTCCTTGTGTGGGGATGGAGATTGTAGGGCACCAAACTCTGTTGGGCCTTTGTCTTCCCACCTTACCAATTAGGAGTGCTTTCCATCAGGCTCCAGTTTATTACTATGTGGCTAGTGAACAAGCCTATCACAAAAAGCGTGGTTCAAAGTGCTATTAATAATCTAGGCTTCAGCACCTTAGAAAGCAAAGTGGTTGAGGTTTAAAAGGCTTTAGAATCAAACAAACCTTGGAACTCATATAACCACTGTAAGCCTACTTCTTCACTTATCAAAATGAAGTGAGAGGCTGACGCAGAAGGATCCCTTGAGCCCAGGAGTTGAAGGCTATGGTAAGCTATGAGCACACCACGGCACTCTGGCCTGGGTGATAAAGTGAGATCCTGTATCTAAAAAAATAAAAATAGGCCAGGTGCAGTGGCTCACGCCTGTAATCCCACACTTTGGGAGGCTGAGGCAGATGAATCACTTGAGATCAGGAGTTCAAGACCAGCCTGGCCAACATGGCAAAACCCTGTCTCTACTAAAAATACAAAAATTAACACATGCACATGTATGTTCATTGCGGCCCTATTCACAATAGCAAAGACTTGGAATCAACCCAAATGTCCATCAGTGACAGACTGGATTAAGAAAATGTGGCACATATACACCATGGAATACTATGCAGCCATTAAAAAGGATGAGTTTGTATCCTTTGTAGGGACATGGATGCAGCTGGAAACCATCATTCTCAGCAAACTATCGAAAGAACAGAAAACCAAACACTGCATGTTCTCACTCATAGGTGGGAACTGAACAATGAGATCACCTGGAAGGGGAACATCACACATCGGGGCCTATTATGGGGAGGGGGGAGGGATTGCATTGGGAGTTATACCTGATGTAAATGACGAGTTGATAGGTGCTGATGAGTTGATGGGTGCAGCACACCAACATGGCACAAGTATACATATGTAACAAACCTGCACGTTATGCACATATACCCTAGAATTTAAACTATAATAATAAAAAATAAAAATTCTTTCTGCTAAAAAAAAAAATACAAAAATTAGCAAAGTCAGGCAAGGTGGCTCAAGGTGGTGTGGTGGCTCATGCCTGTAATCCCAGCACTTTGCGAGGCCGAGGTGGGCGGATCACCTGAGGTCAGGAGATCGAGGCCAGCCTGGCCAACATGGTAAAACCCCATCTCCACTAAAAATACAAAAGTTAGCCAGCTGTGGTGGCAGGTACCTGTAATCCCAACTACTCAGGAGACTGAGGCAAGAGAATTGCTTGAACTCGGGGGGCGGAGGTTGCAGTGAGTCAAGATCACACCACTGCACTCCAGCCTGGGCAACAAGAGTGAAACTCCATCTCAAAAAAAAAAAAAATCAGTGGGGTGTGGTGGCGGGCACCTGTAATTCCAGCTACTTGGAAGGCCGAGCAGGAGAACTGCTTGAACCCGGGAGACAGAGGTTGCAGTGAGCAGAGATTGCATCACTGCACTTCAGCCTGGGCGACAGAGGGAGACTCCGTCTCAAAAAAATAACTAAATAAAATTAAAGTTGGCTGGGCGTGGTGGCTCACATCTGTAATCCCAGCACTGTGGGAGGCCGAGGTGGGTGGATCACCTAAAGTCAGGAGTTCAAGACTAGTCTGGCCAACGTAGTGAAACACTATCTCTACTAAAAATACAAAAATTACCCGGGTGTGGTGGCAGATGCCTATAATCCCAGCTACTCAGGAGGCTGAGGCAGGAGAATCACTTGGACTCAGGAGGCAGAGATTGCAGGGAGCCGAGATTGTGCCATTCCACTCCAGCCCGGGCGACAGAGCGAGACTCCGCCTCAAAAAAAAAAAAAAAAAGAGGCCAGGCATGGTGGCTCACGCCTGTAATCCCAGTACTTTGGGAGGCTGGGGCGGGCGGATCACCTGAGGTCAGGACCTCGAAACCAGCCTAGGACCGAAACCAACTTGGAGAAACCTCATCTCTACTAAAAATACAAAATTAGCCAGGCATGGTGGTGCATGCCTGTAATCCCAGCTACTAGGGAGGCTGAGGCAGGAGAATCTCTTGAACCCGGGAGGCGGAGGTTGCCGTGAGCCGAGATCGTGCCATTGCACTCCAGCCTGGGCAACAAGAGCGAAACTCTGTCTCAAAAAAAAAAAAAAAATTAAATTAAATTAAATTAAAATGGAGTGAATAGTACTTACTTGTCACAAGGTTGTCATAAGGATTAAACGCAATCATATATGAAAGAGCTTTCCAGTAAGTGGCACAGAGCTCCATACAGTCCATGCTGTCGGGCAGATGCCCCGAACGTTAGCAGGTTAAGCATACCAGGAGAAGGACCCTGTATAGCAGACACACCTGACAGTAATAACTTAAGCCTACCTGAGAATCACCCTATGATCTAAGAAGAATATGCGTTCAGAGTTCCAAGCTACGGAATCTGGCTTGGATTCATTCCAACCCAGAGATCCATTCCTTTATGCATAAGGAACATCTGAATCCCTGACCCATTTATGGAACCCAAGCCATACAGGGGATCGAGGTCCTTTGTTTTGGATTAAATAAAGGTTGCCAGGTGATGGCTGCTAGGGGCAGGGTGTGAAGTGGAAATGTTATATGAACTGTATGCTTTTTCCAAGCAGTTGAAGTTCTGTCCAGCCCACCACCACAGTACCACCCTTTATGCAAGTCCCCTCAATAAATGCTGTGTCTCACTTGCTGGCTCTGGGTCTCTTCCCCAGCCTAACATGGTGCCATCCCTGTTGAAGTCAACAGGTATGCGGCATGACACATGCTATCCTCATTAAACCCATACTGGTATCTTTCCAGTTAAAAGTATAGTTGGACTGAAAAGAGGTTTACATGGAAAATCTAAAATATTCACTATAGGGCAGGCACAGTGGTTCTTGCCTGTAATACCAGCACTCTGGGATGCGAGGCAGGCAGATCACCTGAGGTCAGGAGTTTGAGACCAGCCTGACCAACATGGCAAAACCCCATCTCTAACAAAAACACAAAAAAATTAGCCAGGCGTGGTGGTGCATGCCTGCAGTCCCAGCTACTCAGGAGGCTGAAGTAGGAGAATTGCTTGAACCGGGGAGGCAGAGGTTGCAGTGAGCCCAGATCACGCCACTGCACTCCAGCCTGGGTAACAGAGTGAGACTCCGTGTCAAAATAATAAAATAAAATAAATAAAATATTCACTACAATAACACAAATAAGCAGTGACAAGGTGACTCCTTGGTTGAAAACATAAGAGGAAACTCCTACCAGGTCAAGTGGTTCTCAGTCTTGGCTATACACTGGAATCACCTGGGGGGCTTCAAATAGTGATATCTGGGTCCTGCTCCCACAGACTCTGATTTAATTGGTCTAGGGTGCACCCAAGCACTGGGATTTTTAGAAACTCCCCAGATGATTCTCCCGTGCACCTGAGGCTAAGAACCACAGCGGGAGACCTAACCCATGGACAGGTGTTGTCAATATTAAGACTCTGATTATAAATTAGTTTGGCCAGGTAATTTCTTTCTTGATCCAAATAAGCCTACAGAAATTATTCCTAAGAAAGAAAATCTTCTTAGTATTTTTTATTTATTTATTTATTTTTGACAGAGGATATTGCTCTGTTGCCCAGGTGGAACTACATGGCACAATCATAGCTCACTGTAACCTTGAACCTCTGGGCTCAAGCAATACTTCTGGCTTCAGCCTCCCAAGTAGCTGGGACTACAAGCACTCACTACCATGCCTGGCTAATTTACCTATTTTTATTCATTCATCCGTTCATTCATTCATTCATTTATTAATTGTAGAAATAGGGTCTCACCATGTTGCCCGAGCTGGGTGGTCTCCAACTCATGGGCTCAAGTAATCCTCCCATCTTGGCCTCCCGAAGTGCTGGAATTACAGGTATGAGCCACCACACCCAGCCTTCTAAGTAAATATTATCTATTAATTAGGATTTATCAGAGCCAATACCTAATCTAACATGCAAGTCACCTGGCACATAATGAGTGCTTAGAATATAGAGAAATCAAAAGATTATCAAGTTAGAATCATGCAAGGAACTTTTACACACCTTAGCAGTAGCAGATACAAACCAAGACCTGCTACACTGATTTTTTTTTTTTTTTTTCTTCAGGAAACTGAGCCACGACTTTCTAAAATCATGTTTCTTAGGAAAAAACGTCACTAGAGCCTGATTTGGTCATATTACAGGAAAATTTTATATTTAATAGGTGTTTAGAATGCTATCAAGGTTGATGAAACCATTTGTGGTCGGGCACGGTGGCTCATGCCTGTAATCCCAACACTTTGGCAGGCCGAGGCGGGTGGATCACCTGAGGTCAGGAGTTCGAGACCAGCCTGGCCAACATGGTAAAACCCCACCTCTACTAAAAATACAAAACTTAGCCAGGTGTAGTAGTGCAGGCCAGTAGTTCCAGCTACTCAGGTGGCTGATGCAAGAGAATCGCTTGAACCAAAACGGAGGAGGTTGCAGTGAGCCAACATCATGCCACTGTACACCAGCCTGGGCGACAGAGTGAGACTCTGTCTCAAAATATGTGTGTATGTGTGTGCAGAGACCAATAAGCAGGCTATTTTAAGTAATCCACAGAAAAGGCAGAAGGGTAGCAGTGAAGATACAGATACCTGGTAGATTCAAAATATATTTAACACATTTGTAATACCAGCCCACTGGGAGGCCAAGGCAGACGGACTGCTTGAGTTCCAGAGCTCAACACCAGCCTGGGCAATATGGAGAAACCCTGTCTCTATCAAAAATGCAAAAAATTAGCCAGGCGTGGTGGCGCACACCAATAGTCCCAGCTATTTTGGGGGGTTGAAGAAGGGAGGATCACTTGAGCCCAGGAAGTCAAGGCTAGAGTGATCCAAGATCGCATCACTGCACTCCAGCCTGGGTAACAAAGCAAAAGCAAAGCCCTGCCTTTAAAAAAAAAAAAAAAGATATTTAAAAGGTAATATGGGATATGGTGGTTGGGCATGGCTCATTCCAACACTTTGAGAGACCAAGGTGGGAGGATCACTTGAGTCCAGGAGGTCAAGATCAGCCTGGGAAACATAGTAAAACCCCATCTCTACAAGTAATTCAAAAAAATTAGCCAGGCTTGGTGGTGGGTGCCGGTCCCAGCTACTTGGGAGGCTGAGGTGGGAGGATCACTTTAGCCTGGGCAGTCAAGGCTGCAGTGAGCTGAGATTGTGCCACTGCACTCTAGCCTGGCAACAGTGAGACAGCCTGTCTCAAAAATATAATAATAATAATAATAGGCTGGGTGCGGAGGCTCACGCCTATAATGCCGGCACTTTGGGAAGCCGAGGCAGGTAGATCACCTGAGGTCAGGAGTTCAAGACCAACCTAGCCAACATGGCAAAACCCCATCTCTACTAAAAATACAAAAATTAGCCAGGCATGGCAGGCACCTATTATCCCAGCTACTCAGGAGGCTGAGGCAGGAGGATGGCTTGAACCCTGGGGGCGGAGGTTGCAGTGAGCCAAGATCGTCCCATTGCACTCCTGCCTGGGTGAAAGAGCGAAACTCCATCTCAAAATAAACAAATAAATAAAATAAAATAAATAAAAGGTGATGAGGTTTGGATCTGTGTCCCTGCCAAATCTCACGCTGAAATGTAACCCTCGGTGTTGGAAGTGGGGCCTAGTGGCAGGTGCTTGGAACATGGGTGTGGATCCCTCATGATGGCTTAGCGCTATCTCCTTGGCAATGAGTGAGCTCACACAAGATCTGGTTGTTTAAAAGTGTGTGGCACCTCACTTCCCATGGTTTTTGCTCCTGCTTTCACCATGTGACAAGCCTGCTCCCACTTCAGCTTCTGCCAAGAGTAAAAGGTCCCTGAGGCCTCCCCAGATGCCAGTGCCATGCTTGTAGTGTCTGTAGAGTTATAAGCCAGTGAAACCTCTTTTCCCTTTTTTCTTTTTTAAGACTAAGTTTCACTCTTGTTGCCCAGGCTGGAGTGCAATGGCATGAATCTCTGCTCACTGCAACCTCTGCCTCCCAGGTTCAAGTGATTCTCCTGCCTCAGCCTCTCGAGTAGCTGGAATTACAGGTCCCCACCACCACACCCAGCTAATTTTTGTATATTTAGTAGAGATGGGGTTTCACCATGTTGACCAGGCTGGTCTTCAACTTCCGACCTCAGGTGATCCATCTGCCTCGGCCTCCCAAAGTGCCAGGATTACAGGCATGAGCCACCGCACCTGGCCGAAACCTCTTTTCTTTATAAATTACCCAGGCTCAGGTATTTCTTCATAGCAACACAAAAATGGCCTAACACAAGAGGCAAAATCAGCTTAGTGATGCATGTGGAACAATGAATTAACCTGCAATCAGTCCTCTGACATTTTAGGACATTTTTATCATTTTATCATTAGTGTTCAAGAATCGCAATAAGTATGGAAGACCAAAGAGTTCACTTCCCACTGAGTTTCCTGGAAGTCTCTCCCCATGAAGCTGTTGGGGACATGACTCACTTATAGAGCAAGCTGGGGGCCCTCACAGTAGACCGGAATCCTTGTGGGGTCTGCTCCACCTCATAGGCATCACAGGGCTCATCAGCACACTCCATGGAGCCTGCACAGAAACCATGACATCTCACTCAGAAACAATGTTGCTCTGTGGACAACAGCTTTTGCCTCAGCTGTCACAACCGCTGCTGGGGTTTAAAAAAAATCAATATACACAGGCATAAAGAACAGCCAGACACTGTACATTTCATGACACTGCTCTGATACTCCTTCTGACCTGATCTTATAAGAAATAAACCATAAAAAAACACATAATGACTATTTTAAATCTTTCAGTCTTGGAATCCTGGGAAGGTAGCACATGTATACAGTACATCTCCCTCATCTGTGGTTTCGCTTTCCAAGGTTTCAGTTACCTGCAGTTAACTGCTGTCCGAAACTATTTATTACAATAAGATACTGGGCATGGGACAGAGAGACCACATTCACATCACCTTTATTACAATGCATTGTTACAACTGTTCTATTTTGTTAGTGATTGTTATTAATCTCTCACTGTGCCTGATTAACAAACTAAACTTTATCAAAGGTTTCTATATACAGTTGGCCCTCCATATACAGGGATTCTCCATCAGTGGATTCAACCAACCACAGACTGAAAATATCTGAAAGAAAATCCAGCCTGGGCAACAAAGTAAAACCCCTCATCTCTATAAAGATTAGCTGGGCATGATGGCACATGCTCGTAGTCCCCACTACTCAGGAAGATGATGTGGGAGAATCATTTGAGCCCAGGAGGTGAGGCTGCAGTGAACCAAGGTCGTGCCACTGCACTCTAGAATGGGCTTCGCTCTTAAAAAAAAAAAAATTACTTGGAAAAAATAAAATAAAATAACAACACAGCAATAAAAATAAAATAAATTAAAAAACAATACAGGCCAGGCACGGTGGCTCATGCTTGTAATCCCAGCACTTTGGGAGGCCGAGGCAGGCGGATCACCCAAAGTCAGGAGTTTGAGACCAGGCTGGCCAACATGGTGAAACACCATCTCAACTGAAAATACAAAAATTAGCCACGTGTGGTGGCGGGCGCCTGTAGTCCCAGCTACTGGGGAGGCTGAGGCAGAACTGCTTGAACTCGGGAGATGGAAGGTTACAGAGAGCCCAGATCACGCCACTGCACTCCAGCCTGGGTGACAAGAGCAAAACTCTGTCTCGAAAAAAAATAATAATAATAAATAAATAAACAATACAGTACAACTATTTACAGAGCATTTGCACTGTATTGGGTATCATATGTATTACAAGAGAAGATTTAAAGTAGGATGTGTGTAGGTTACATGCAAATACCATGATGTTCTACAAAAGGGACATGGGCATCCGAGGATTTTGGTAACATTACTGGGCAATGGACTAAATACATATGTTCATTTATTTCAAAAATTTATATATAATTACTTTAGGGGCCGGGTGCGGTGGCTCAAGCCTGTAATCCCAGCACTTTGGGAGGCCGAGACGGGCGGATCACGAGGTCAGAAGTTCGAGACCATCCTGGCTAACACGGTGAAACCCCGTCTCTACTAAAAAAAATACAAAAAGCTAGCCGGGCAAGGTGGCTGGCGCCTGTAGTCCCAGCTACTCGGGAGGCTGAGGCAGGAGAATAGCGTGAACCCGGGAGGCGGAGCTTGCAGTGAGCTGAGATCCGGCCACTGCACTCCAGCCTGGGCGACAGAGCGAGACTCCGTCTCAAAAAAAAAAAAAAAAAAAAAAAAAAAAGAAATTACTTTAGGGCCAGGTGCGGTGGCTTACGTCTGTAATCCCAGCAGTTTGTGAGGCCGAGGCAGGTGGATCACTTGAGGTCAGGAGGTCAAGACCAGCCTGGCCAACATGGTGAAACCCTGTCTCTACTAAAAATACAAAAATTAGCTGGGCATCGTGGCACATGCCTGTAGTCCCAGCTACTCGGGAGGCTGAGGCACCAGAATCGCTTGAACCTGGGAGGCAGAGGTTGCAGTGAGTGGAGATTACATTACTGCATTCCAGCCTAGGTGACAGAGCGAGACTCCATCTCTAATAATAATAATAATTACAACTCCACAGACAAAGGAACTTAATTTTGTCGTAGAATATTAATGGTTAATATTAATAACTAAAATTTCTTCTTATGATATTTAAACCTCTGTACAAAGAAGAAACATAACCTATAAATTACAACCAAAAACACTTCAGCTAAACTCAAACTCATCAGTACCCTTAGATATGAACAAAAACGGAGCTATATGAGGCCAAACATCTCAAACTTCAGTGCTGACACAGAAACACACTGAAACAAACAAAAAATTGATCCTACAATACACAGGACATTTTACTTCTTATCTGACCAAAGAGCAACTAGGATTACCTTGATAGAAGTCCTCTTCATCTTCTTCATGTTGATAGGTCTGTTCTTGGACTGGATTCTTCCTGTAATTCCGGCCATCAATTCTTATAAGCTGTGGACGCAGAACTTCCATGACACTTTCTTCAAATAATATTCTGATGACGTCCTGAAAAATATAATTACCATCTTACCCTTCTTAGTGAGAATTAAACGTCCTATCTCTAGTATCTGAACCATTACGTAGGTCTGAATTGGGCATCAGTTCACAGTATCTCCCACACAAAAGCAGCACTGTTTCCCATTGGATTTCCCATCTGTAAACCAGTTTAGGTTTCCCATTGGATTTCCATCTGTAACTGCTGCATTTTCTACCACACTGGCTCACTCAAGAGAGGAAAGTAATTTGTAAACTATTTATCACCCACCCTCCCAAAAAAAGGGATTAAAAGGCATATACTCTTTTAAAAAAAGAAAGAAAGAAAGAAAGGGAGGGAGAGAGGGAGGGAGGGGAGCAGTGGCTCACATCTGTAATCCTAGCACTTTGGGAGGCCAAGGTGAGAGGATTGGTTGAGTCTGGAGTTCAAGACCAGCCTTGTGAACACAGTGAGGCCTCGCCTCTAAGAAAAGAAAAAGAGGACCAGGTGCGGTGGCTCACACCTGTAATTCCAGCACTTTGGTAGGCCGACGTGGGCAGATCACCAGGTCAGAAGTTCGAGACCAGCCTGATCAACAGGGTGAAACCCCGTTTCTACTACAAATACAAAAATCAGCTGGGCATGGTGGCACACGCCTATAATCCCAGGTACTCGGGAGAGTGAGGCAGGAGAATCTCCTGAACCCGGGAGGTGGAGGTTGCAGTGAGCCAAGATCCCGCCGCTGCACTCCAGCCTGGGCAACAGAGAGCAACTCCATCTTAAAAAAAAAAGAAAGAAAAAGAGAAAAGGGCCGGGCATGGTGGCTTACACCTGTACTCCCAGCACTTTGGGAGGCTGAAGAAGGAGGACTGCTTGAGCCCAAGAGTTTGAAACCAGCCTGGGCAACATGGCGACACCCTGTTTCTCAAAAAAAAAGAGATTAAAAATAAAAGGCAGCCTTTGAAAGAGAGACTACAGGTCTCTTTATTACTTTAACCTAATGAGTAAAATGCGAACTTCAGTAGTTATCTAACCATTTGCACAGTATCTTTTTTTTTTTTTTGAGACGGTGTCTCGCTCTTGTTGCCCAGGCTGGAATGCAATGACACTATCTCTGGTCACTGTAACCTATGCCTCCCGGGTTCAAGTGATTCTCCTGCCTCAGCCTTCCAAGTTGCTGGAACTGCAGGCATCCACCACCACCCCGGGCTAATTTTTTGTTATTTTTAGTAGAGACTGGGTTTCATCATTTTGGCCAGGCTGGTCTGGAACTCCTGGCCTCAGGTGATCCACCAGCCTCAGCCTCCCAAAGTGCTGGGATTACAGGAGTAAGCCACTGCACCCAGCAAACTCTATCTAGCAAGATAAAGACAATGAGGAACATTTAATACACTTAACCATCCAGAAAAAAAAAAGCCCCTAAGTACTTTCAGAGGTGCTAGAAATTCATACCAAACAATCGGTTCCACTTGCTTGTCAAAGCAGTAAATTAATAACAACTTAACCAATATGGTTCTCAGACCAATATACTGCTGAGGGAAGAAATCCAGTTTCTACAGGCCACTGCCCAACAAAATGCACATCACTCACTGAGAAGCCAAGCTTCTGGTCACACCACTTAATGGATCCATAATTTAGGAAACAAATGTTCCTTATAGGCTAGCTGAGGTTAAATTCAACCAATATTCCTACCACGTACAGCTTAGTCTTGAAGCCCAAAATACTGAAGCGTTCCAAAGAAAACAAGTTGATCCTTACTAAATACACTAACGCTCAAGCCAACGTGGACGCGGTGGCTCACGTCTGTAATCCCAGCACTTCGGGAGGCCGAGGTGGGCGGATCATCTGAGGTCAGGAGTTCAAGACCAGCCTGGCCAAGATAGTGAAACCCCATCTCTACTGAAAATACAAAAAGTAGCCGGGCGTGGTGGCGGGCGCCTGTAATCCCAGCTACTTGGAAGGCTGATGTGGCATGAGAATCGCTTAAGCCTAAGAGGTGGAGGTTGCAGTGAGCTGAGATCGCGCCACCGCACTCCAGCCTGGGTGACAGAGCGAGACTTCGTCTCAAAAAATTAAATAAAATAAAATAATAATTGATGATTTGTGTGCTTACAGAACCAAGAAGAGGTTTTGTGAGAAATAACAACATAGAACGTAAACCGACATGGACAGAGGAAAAGAGCACATCATTAGCAATAGTCGATGACATCACAACCCAGTGGTCTATTCCCTAGGGCCTCTAAAGTTCTCAATGAAAAAACACTTTCAAGGCGACAGCTAAAAAAAAAAAAAAAGTTCCCCACAAAAGCAGACTAAGGTGAAAGTCGGGCCCTCAGAACAAGAGCTCCGGAAAAACACGTAGTTGTCGCAGAGACAGCAAATGCAGCATCTACCTGTCCTACATGGCCCTGCGCTACGAGACTGCTCGGAAGGAAAGGCGGGAATAACCAACTTAACCCTGCTTCGAGGTGGTTTGGAGAGGAAGAGGAAAGCCGTGTCTTTCTGCAATATCGTGAGGGAAGCCGAGGACCCGAATCATCAAAGAGAAGGAGGAGAAGAGGACTAGGCGGCTGCAGGTAAACCAAAGTAGGGCGAGGAGGCAAAGAACCCGGAATTCCCCTCCGCCAGCGCGTCCTCTGCTCCCCTCCTCCGGTCTCCGCCCCGGCCACGCCCACCACGGCACGGGCGCGCGCACGCGTCCTTCGCCGCTGGCCCCTCCGTGGGGGCGCGAGCACGCCGCCGTCCTCGTCGTGGTGAGCGTGACCGCTCCGGCTGGTCCCGGGGGCGGGGCCGTACGGGAAAGTGCTAAAGCCGCTGAGGTAAGAGGCCGAGGGCTCAAGGGCCCTCGGGAGCTTGGTGAAAAGGGAGTTAACCCCTAGGATCCTACCTGCAGGGACTAGAAAAATGGAGAAGGTAGGAGGAGAAACAGGAGACTGCTGTAGCAGACGTGCGACAGGAAATTTTCCCAGGCCGGGTTTGACTGAGTGCGCATGCGGGCCAAGAGTGGCGCCTGCGCAGTGGGACAACGCCGATGGCGTCGTTTCCTGGGGACCCAGCTGGGTGGGAAACGTGGCTAGGAGTTAGCTTGGGAGCCGCTGGTGTTCTGGCCGCTCCCCTCTCTGGCCACTTTCTCTCCACGCCCACCCCACCCCCAGTTACAGCTGCGGCGTCTATTTGGTTTGGGTTGTAATCCAGCTGTTTTGAAGTGGAACGATTTTTTGATGATGGAACTTAATGATTGCTTGTAATGATTTGCCTTTGTACTAGGGTAGGAACTTTTAAGGAATTACTCTTTTTAAGAAAATAGGTATATATCTGTTAGAAAGGAAAGGAATTTATATTCATAAAACTATGAAGGCCGGGCGCAGTGGATCACGCCTGTAATCCCAGCACTTTGGGAGGCCGAGGCGGGCGGATCACGAGGTCAGGAGATCGAGGCCATCCTGGCTAACACGGGGTTTCACCGTGTTAAATACAAAACCAAATTAGCCGGGCGTGGTGGCAGGCGCGTGTAGTCCCAGCTACTCAGGAGGCTGAGGCAGGAGAATGGCGTGAACCCGGGAGGCGGAGCTTGCACGTCTCAAAAAAAAAAAAAAAAAAAACACTATGAATGCGAGGTCATCCCTGCCGTACATGAAGTAAATGTTTAAGCATCTTATCTCAGACACAGCAATCTGTCCACAAAGCATCGTTACTCTCCTGTGAGGACCTCCACTGTCAGCCCCAACTTCCCTGACAGGGCCAAATCCCGGGATACTTCATCAGTATTTGTTCAACAAAACATTACTGAGCACCTCCGGTGGGCCTCGCAGACTAGTTGAAAATAGAGTTGTGCGAATAGATCTGCACAATGAGAAAAAAATCCGTAATGAACCAATACTGATGACACCACGCTTGTCTATCTCCTGCATGACCTTTGGTGAGCCCTGCGTTCTGTCATTTGTTCTGCATTCATTCATCCGAAATGCTCAGGAAGCACTGTGGAAACACTGTGACCCTGGTTGTGTGCTCTGCATTGAGGGTAGAAAGACTTCGAAGGTGGCAGGATGTTTCTTAAGATCATGAACTTTAAAAGGAAAGTGTAGGCCGGGCGCAGTGGCTCACACCTGTAATCCCAGCACTTTGGGAGGCCGAGGCGGGCCGGATCACGAGGTCGGGAGATCAAGATTATCCTGGCTAACACGGTGAAACCCCGTTTCTACTAAAAAAAAAAAATACAAAAAATTAGCCGAGAGTGGTGGCGGGCGCCTGTAGTTCCCAGCAACTCGGGAGGCTGAGACGGGAGAATGGAGTGAACCCGGGAGGCGGAGCTTGCAGCGAGCCGAGATCTCGCCACTGCACTGCAGCCTGGAGTGCTTAGTAGAAGAACTTAATAGACCGAGACTCTGTCTCAAAAAATAAATAAATAAATAAATTGTAAAGTGCTTAATAGAAGGTATTGGCCCTCCTCCTGAGCAGATTCTTTCGCCTCTGGGAGTTTGCTGACTCTGTTAGATGGAGAGAATTAAGACTTTTTCCATGAGGTTTTTTTCATAGTAAGTATGAAAAACTGGGATCTGCATAGGAAAAAACACTCAGGAGTAACTCTCTGTTAATGATTTTGAATAGCCAAGATTTATGAAGTGTTTACTAAGCCTGTAACCGTTCCAAGTGTTTTACGTGTATTAATTAATCTTTGTCACACCTGTGTGAGATAGGTAATGTTATTACAGGTTGAGTATCCTTAATCTAGAAATCCAAAATCCTCCAAAATTTAAAACTTTTGAGCACTGATGGGATGGTCAAAGGAATTGCTATTTGGAGCATTTTGAATTTTAGATTTTCGGATTTGGGAGGCTTAATCATTAAGTATAATGCAAATATCCCAAAACCTGGAAGAAAATCCGAAATCCAAAATACCTCCAGTCCCAAGCATTTCGAATGAAGGGTACTCAGCCTGTTTCCCGTTTTGCAGATAAGACAACCAAGGAACAAAAAGATCCCGGAGGGGGAGGCGGACGCGGACGCGGAGGTTGCGGTGAGCCAAGATCGTGCCGTTGCACTCCAGCCTGGGCAACAAGAGCGAAACTCCATCTCAAAAAAAAAAAATAAAATGCCAGCAGTTGCAATTTTTTACATTTTTGCCATCAGACCTTGGCAATGACCTTGAGCAGTAGGATATAAATAACTCCCACATGCTTAGCGTTCCAATAATGGGAACACTAGGCATAAATGGGTGAAATGATTTGTCCACAGTCTTGCAGCAAGTAAGTAGCAAAACCAGAACTCAGAGAGGCTTCATAATCTTACCCACTATGCTGCTTTACCTTGCACATGACAAATGACATGCCAACAAGCCATTGCTTCAGAATGTCACAGCAGATAAGCTAAAATTGTCTCTACACCTCAGTTTTATTTTTTCATGTATAAAATGAGGAAGTTGGGTTAGATGACTTTTAAGGAATCTGTAGTTTCTGTGAAATATTTAATTCACTCAGCAAACATTTACTGAAATGAACAGCTACTTCCTTACCATAGGCCAGGTGTTATGTTTGGTTCTGGTGATCAGTTAATGCCTGCCCTGAGAGCAGTTACAACCTAGGGTTTATTAGTTTTGCTTTACTCTCATTTACCACTTGCTGGTAGCGTTCAAAATTTAACTGAAATCTTTAGAGCTAGAAGTTATTTAGGTTTATCTTTCCACCTCAGCAGAAAACTGCTTATTTAAAGTTAGCTTTGTGCTAATTCTGTGCTCCAGTTTTTAACCCTGGCTGTTTTGTGTATGGAACGATAGTAGTTCTGAGAGTTTGAAAGAAAACAGGATGAAAGGGAATTCCTTTGATTATATTCAGCTTAGAAGTCACATTGTGGCTACCTTTTGAAGCTGTCCTCACTCTGGCAGTTGCTTGGGTGCTCTGCTGAGCACCTGACTTCAAAATATAAAATATAAAGCATTTGCAACTGAATAGAGTGTTTATCAGGGTGTAAGAAAAATAGAGTTTTAAATCTGAGGTAAGATATATACAATTCACCGTGGGTTCTACTCTGAACTGATGGGAAATAAAGACTGAGCTACTCTCCAAAAGGTGGCTAAGTTGTCTGTATACTTTATTTGAATCCCACCAGGTATTCACTTAGAGATTTGGACCTGATCCCTTACTGCTTAAGTTCAAAAACTTGTCAGGTTATATTTTGACCCAGTGTATTCCGGAAGATTGGATATTAATCTAACTCCAAAAGTTGTTGCCTCTGTGGATATGAGTACAATTTGGAAAGTTATCAGAGCTCAGAGAAAAAAGGAAGAGTGATCTAATAACAAGATTGAAAATGTCAGCTGAGCAGAGTGGCTCAGGCCTATAATCCCAGCACTTTGAGAGACTGAGGTGGGAGAATCACTTGAGCTCAGGAATTGGAGACCAGCCTGAGCAACATAGTGAGACTTCATCTCCACAAAAAATAAACAAAATTAAGGCCGGGCGCGGTGGCTCAAGCCTGTAATCCCAGCACTTTGGGAGGCCGAGACGGGCGGATCACAGGTCAGGAGATCGAGACCATCCTGGCTAACCCGGTGAAACCCCGTCTCTACTAAAAAATACAAAAACTAGCCGGGCGAGGTGGCGGGCGCCTGTAGTCCCAGCTACTTGGGAGGCTGAGCCAGGAGAATGGTGTGAACCCGGGAGGCGGAGCTTGCAGTGAGCTGAGATCCAGCCACTGCACTCCAGCCTGGGGGACAGAGCGAGACTCCGTCTCAAAAAAAAAAAAAAAAAAACAAAATTAGTGGGGTTTGGTGGCACGCGTCTGTAGTCCCAGCTACTCGCGAGACTGAGGTGAGAGGATAATTTATACCCAGGAGGTCAAGGCTGGAGTTAGCCAAGATCGTGCCACTGCATTCCAGCCTGGGAAGCATAGTGAGACTCTGTCTCCAAAAAAATAAAAGAAAATAAAATGTCATTAATCAATTTACATTTTTGCTGACAGTCTTGTTATAATAGCTGTTCTACCATTGTTCCCGGTTCCCACTTCACTATTAATCAGTGTTACTTATAGACATGTAATGAAATCAGAAACCAAGCTCTGCTTCTCTAACAACCTTAAATCTTCATCACAAAATTAAGCAAACAGAACAGCCAGTGTTTCAAGACATACTGTATCAGTTTCCTTACTAGGAAACTGGATTTTATGTATATAAATTTTATATTTGTATTTCATTTCCTCACTTTTTTCTATTTTCAAAAAACATGGCCAGGTGCGGTGGCTCACGCCTGTAATCCCAGCACTTTGGGAGGCCAAGGCAGGTGGATCACCTGAGGTCGGGAGTTCAAGACCAGCCTGACCAACATGGAGAAACCCCATCTCTAAAAATACAAAATTAGCCAGGCATGGTGGCGCATGCCCATAATCCCAGCTACTCGGGAGGCTGAGGCAGGAGAATTGCTTGAACCCGGGAGGCAGAAGTTGCGGTGGGCCGAGATTGCGGCACTGCACTCCAGCCTGGGTAACAAGAGGGAAACTCCGTCTCAAAAAAAAAAGAAAAGAAAAAAACATAAATTTCAGCCAGGCATGGTGGCTCACACCTGTAATCTCAACACTTTGGGAGGCCAAGTTGGGAAAATTGCTTGAGACAGGAGATCTGTACCAGCCTGGGGGCAATATGGTGAGAAGTTGTCTCTACTAAAAGTAAAAACAATAGCTGGGCACAGTGGAATGCACCTGTGGTCCCAGCGACTTGAGAGGTTGAGAGGTTGGAGGATTGCTTGAGCGCAGGAGATTGAGGCTGCAATAGCCATGATAACGCCACTGCACTTCAGCCTGGGTGACAGAGCGAGAGCCTGCCTCAAAACAATAGGTTTCAACTTTTTTATAATAAATATGTTCATTTTGCAACTAGCAAAAAAAAAAGAAAGAAAAAAATTCAGTCTGGTCTAGGTACGATGGTGTTTCCACTAACTGATCACCACCAGTTACAGATTTCTTTGTTTCTTTTCCACTCCCACTGCTTCACCTGACTGGCCAAAAAAAAAACAAAAACAAAAAAAACAAAAAAAAAAAAACAGCTCAGCTAAAATTCTGTCTGACCATTATAGAGGAAAATTCATTTTACAATCCGTTTTCCTCCTCCCCACCCCCGCTCCCCGAGATGGAGTTTTGCTCTAGTGGCCCAAGCTAGAGTGCAATGGCACCATCTCGGCTCACTGCAACCTCCATCTCCTGAGTTCAAGCTATTCTCCTACCTCAGCCTCCCAAGTAGCTGGGATTACAGGCACCTGCCACCATGCCCAGCTCATTTTTGTATTTTAGTAGAGATGGAGTTTCACCATGTTGACCAGGCTGTTCTTGAACTCCTGACCTTAGGTGATCTGCCTACCTCGGCCTCTCAAAGTACTGGCATTACAGGCATTAGCCACCAGCGTACAATCCTTTTTGAAGTCCTTTCTTCTAATTGGGTTAAAATTCACATAACACAAATTTTTTTTTTTTTTTTTTTTTTTTGAGATGGAGTCTTGCTCTGTCGCCCAGGCTGGAGTGCAGTGGCCGGATCTCAGCTCACGGCAAGCTCCACCTCCCGGGTTTACGCCATTCTCCTGCCTCAGCATCCCAAATAGCTGGGACTACAGGCGCCCGCCACCTCGCCCAGCTAGTTTTTTGTATTTTTTAGTAGAGACGGGGTTTCACCGTGTTAGCCAGGATGGTCTCGATCTCCTGACCTCGTGATTCGCCCATCTCGGCCTCCCAAAGTGCTGGGATTACAGGCTCGAGCTACCATGCCTGGCTCACATAACATAAAATTAACCACTAGCCATTTTAAAGTGTACGAATCAATATAAAGTTATTTTTAATCTAAATACTAGAACTTTATCCATTACAGCAGCCAATAGCCCCATGTGGCTACTTAAATTTTAATTAATATTAAATAAAATTTAAAATACAGTTCTTCAGTCATACCAGTTTATAGGTGCAACATGAAGCTAGTGGCTACCATATTGTGCAGTGCAGAAATAGAACACTGGAACATTTCCATCGTGGCAGAAAGTTCTATTAGACAGCGTGGCACTAAACCTTTTTTTTTTTTCTTCTTCTTTTTTTGGAGACAGAGTCTGCTCTGTCACACAGGCTGGAGTGCAATGGAGTGATCTCAGCTTACTGCAACCTCCACCTCCCAGGTTCAAGTGATTCTCCTGCCTCAGTCTGCTGAGTAGCTGAGGCTACAGGTGCCCACCACCACAGCCGGCTAATTTTTTTGTTTGTTTGTTTTTGAGATGGAGTCTCACTCTATTACCCAGGCTGGAGTGCAATGGTGCAATCTTGGCTGTCTGCAACCGCCGCCTCCCGGGTTCAAGCAATTCTGCCTCAGCCTCCTGAGTAGCTGGGATTACAGGTGCGCACCACCATGACCAGCTAATTTTTGTATTTTTAGTAGAGATGGGGTGTCACTGTGTTGGCCAGGCTGGTCTCGAACTCCTGACCTCGTGATCTGCCCGCCTCGGCCTCCCAAAGTGCTGGGATTACAGGTGTGAGCAACCGCACCTGGCCATTTTTTCTTTAAAAAATACTGTATACACTTTTTAGAGAGTTGAGCACAGTGAGACTTTGGGAAAAAGGTGAGAGGATCACTTGAGACCAGGAGTTAAAGACCAGACTGACTGGGCATGATGGTTCATGCCTGTAATCCCAGCACTTTGGGAGGCCGAGGCGGGCAGATCACGAGGTCAAGAGATGGAGACCATCCTGGCCAACATGGTGAAACCCCGTCTCAACTAAAAATACAAAAATTAGGCCGGGCACGGTGGCTCAAGCCTGTAATCCCAGCACTTTGGGAGGCCGAGACGGGCGGATCACGAGGTCAGGAGATCGAGACCATCCTGGCTAACACGGTGAAACCCCGTCTCTACTAAAAAATACAAAAAACTAGCTAGGCGAGGTGGCGGGCGCCTGTAGTCCCAGCTACTCGGGAGGCTGAGGCAGGAGAATGGCATAAACCCGGGAGGCGGAGCTTGCAGTGAGCTGAGATCCGGCCACTGCACTCCAGCCTGGGCGACAGAGCGAGACTCCGTCTCCAAAAAAAAAAAAAAAAAAATTAGCTGGGCGTGGTGGCGGCGCCTGTAGTCTCAGCTACTCAGGAGGCTGAGGCAGGAGAATCGCTTGAACCTGAGAGGTAGAGGTTGCAGTGAGCAGAGATCATGCCATTGCACTCCAGCCTGCCGACAGAGTGAGACTCCGTAAATAAATATGTACGTACATACATATATACATGCCAGACTGGGCAACATAGCAAGACCTCGTCTCTGTTTTTAAAAAAAAAATGGAAAGAGGCCAGGTGCAGTGACTTATGTCCGTAATCCCAGCACTTTGGGAGGCCAAGGCAGGTAGATCACCTGAGGTTAGGAGTTCGAGACCAGCATGGCCAATGTGGTGAAGCCCCATGTCTGCCAAAAATACAAAAATTAGATGGGCACAGTGGCTCATGCCTGTAATTCCAGCTACTTGGGAGGCTGAGACAGGAGAATCGGAGAATCGCTTGAACCTAGGAGGTGGAGGTTGCAGTGAGCTGCTATCGTGCCACTCTAGTATGGGTGACAAGAGCAAGACTGTGTCTCAAAAAAAAAGAAAAAAAGGAAATAAAATACTATATACACTTTTTAGAATTTTTGTTGAAGTCGTGTAAGCTTCTGTGGCAAAGAGAGTGTTTGTTTTGAACTTTAGTAAGGTGTCATGTGTTCAGGACAGTTTTCTCTATAACATTTGCATTTTTTGATATGAAATAAGGTTAAACACTCACAGGTGCTCTGTGTTCATAATAGGCCGTGATTTCCAAGATTGTTTCCTGAACTTTTTGTTCCGGTTTTGGGACGCCACCAAGTGATAAGTTTGGGTATTACATTTGAATGAAAAGGTTAATTTTGTTTTGTTTTGTTTTGTTTTTTTTGAGAGAGAGAGTCCTGCTGTGTCACCCAGGCTCACTGCAACCTCTGCCTCCCGGGTTCAAGCGTTTCTCTTGCGTCAGCCTCCCGAGTAGCTGGGATGAGAGGCGCCCACCACCACGCCTGGCTAATTTTTTTTGTATTTTTAGTAGAGACAGGGTTTCGTCATGTTGGCCAGGCTGGTCTTGAACTCCTGACCTCAGGTGATCTATCTGCCTCCACCTCCCAAAGTGCTGGGACTACAAGCATGAGCCACTGTGCCTGGCCAAAAGTTAATTTTTAATGAGAAGGCCAATAGGTATTTCCTAACTAGTTCCCCTTCCCTGGGAACAGAACACAGTGTTACTCTGGAATTGTATTTGGAAAATATTATAATTTCTTGATGTGGCTTGATCAGGATGTATCCAAGACAAACTGTCCTGTGAAGTGTGATGCTTTTATCCTCATATAACTTATTTCCTCAGTCAAATTTCTGCCTTGGCACTGCCATATCACCCCTTCATAACTCATAAATCACCCACAGTCAATCTCAGTTGACATAAACAGTTTGCTAATGGTAGGAATTCGTGTTTTAAGTAGATATACTATTCTTAAGCTTATTTTCAGTTCAAAACCTGACTGATATTTTGGCCTGAGACATCAATAAAATATCGTGAAAGTAGAGAGGATAGAAAAACGGGGAGCTAACTCTGCATGCTGACCCTTACGGCAGCTAGAATGAAATGTTGTCACTCTCACTTCCATAAACTTGCCAATTGCTGTTTTTCTTTCTCTGTAGTGAAGTAAGAACTCTGCTAGAGAGGAAATGGCTGCTTCATCATCATCCTCCTCAGCTGGTGGGGTCAGTGGAAGTTCTGTCACTGGATCTGGCTTCAGTGTCTCAGACCTTGCCCCACCACGGAAAGCCCTTTTCACCTACCCCAAAGGAGCTGGAGAGATGTTAGAAGGTGATCTCATGCTGCTTTCTGAATAATTGGTTTCAGACCTGCAATGAATATTAATTGTAAAGAAGCTATTAAGTGGATTAAAGATGAGTTTGCCCTGATTTCAGCTCTACATTTCATCTCTTGTCCCCATCTCAAAATAATATATTTAAAAACAGTCTTGCTCCAGAATCAGAATTTGGAGCTGAAAAGGACTTTGGAAATCAAGGAAGTCATCTAAAGTTATTTAGATCCAGAAAAGTTAAGTGATTTGACCAGGTTAAAGGCAGAGGTAGGGCTGGGCACCCTGGCTCATCCATGTTATCCCAGCACTTTGGGAGGCCGAGGCAGGCGGATCACTTGAGGCCAGGAGTTCAAGACCAGCCTGGCCAACAGTGAAACCCCCATCTCTACTAAAAATACAAAAATTAGCCGACCATGGTGGTGCGCGCCTGTAATCCCAGCTACTGGAAAGGCTGAGACAGGAGAATCACTTGAACCTGGGAGGTAGAAGTTGCCATGTGCCGAGATCATGCCACTGCACACCAGCCTGGGCAACAAAATGAGACTCTGTCTCAAAAAAAAAAGAGTTGGCCGGGCACGGTGGCTCACGCCTGTAATCCCAGCACTTTGGGAGGCCGAGGCGGGCAGATCACGAGGTCAGGAGATCAAGACCATCCTGGCTAACACGGTGAAACCCCTTCTCTACTAAAAAATACAAAAAAAAAAATTCGCTGGGCATGGTGGCAGGCGCCTGTAGTCCCATCTACTCGGGAGGCTGAGGCAGGAGAATGACGTGAACCCGGAAGGCAGAGCATGCAGTGAGCCAAGACCGAGCCACTGCACTCCAGCCTGGGTGACAGAGCGAGACTCCATCTCAAAAAAAAAAAAAAAAAAACAGAGTCAGCACTGAATCCAGGAATTCTCTTGACCTCCTACTCCAGTTTGCTTTATCCTGGCACCTGTCTACCTCCCATGGTAGTAGGTTTGAGGTGTTTTTTTATAGTATGATTAATCTACAGATAGATTCACCCTGTCAGAAAGGTTCTAAGAGGGAATAAAAGCTAATACAGTGCCCTTTTATGTGAACATGACTCCTGACCCACTGCAGCATGATGCTGTGTGGTTTTTCTAGCACCAGAGCCAGATTTGCATCAAATCATTCACTATCTTATTCAGCATCATTGGCTGACTGACTGGCCAAGATCAGGGTACAGGCTGTAACCACGTCATCTGAAGAGCTAGACTAATAATTCTTATCAGGAGGCATAAAAATCACCTGAAGAGTTTACTTAAAATGCACATTTCTGGCCAGGCACTCTAGCTCACGCCCGTAATCCCTGCACTTTGGGAGGCCGAGGCGGGTGGATCACCTGAGGTCAGGAGTTCGAGACCAGCCTGCCCAACATGGTGAAACCCTTTCTCTACTAAAAATAACAAAAATTAGCCAGGCATGGTGGCAGGTACCTGTAATCCCAGCTAATCGGGAGGCTGAGGCAGGAGAATCACTTGAACCCAGAAGGCAGAGGTTGCGGTGAGCCAATATCGTGTCACTGCAGTCCAGCCTGGGTGACAGAGCGAGACTCCGTCTCAAAAAAATAAATAAATAAAATGCATATTTCTGGGCCCACCTTAGAGCTTCTGAATTAGTCTAGGGTGTAGCTCAGGAGTTCATTTTTTACCAGCATCCAGGCCCTTCTCATGAAGGCAGTCTTCCATATTTTGAAAAACACTGGGACCAGAAGTGGTGTCTCAAACCTAAAATTTCAGCATTTTGGGAAGCCAAGGCATGAGGACTGTTTGAGCCCAGGAGTTCAAGGTTGCAATGAGCCATGATCATGCCACTGCACTCCAGCCTGGGTGACAGAATGGGACTGTGTCTCAAAAAATAATAATAATAGATTTTTTAAAAGCATTGGGAGGCCGGGCGCAGTGGCTCACACCTATAATCCCAACGTTTTTGGAAGGCCAAGGCAGGCAGATCACAAGGTCAGGAGGTCGAGACCATCCTGGCTAACATGGTGAAACCCCATCTCTACTAAAAATACAAAAAAAAGTTAGCTGGATGTGGTGGCGCACGCCTGTAGTCCAGCTACTCGGGAGGCTGAGGCAGGAGAATCACTTGAACCTGGGAGGCAGAGGTTGCAGTGAGCCGATAACGTGCCACTGCACTCCAGCCTGGCAACAGAGCAAGACTCTCTCAAAAAAAAAAAAAACCTTTGGGGAATAACCTATTAAGGATTCAAAATTTACTTGATTCTAGCATTTTAGTGCTTAATTATATATTGATCTTTTTTCCTTTAAGTATTGCAATTTTTTTGTTGTTGTTTTGTTGTTGTTGAGACGGAGTCTCGCTCTGTTGCCCAAGCTGGGGTGCAGTGGCTCAATCTTGGCTCACTGCACCTTCTGCCTCCCAGGTTCAAGTGATTCTCCTGCCCCAGCCTCCCAAGTAGCTGGGATTACAGGTGCCCACCACCACACCTGGCTAATTTTTTTGTATTTTTAGTAGAGACAGGGTTTCGCCATGTTGCCCCGGCTGGGCTTCAACTCCTGACCTCAAGTGATCTGCCCAACCCAGCCTCCCAAAGTGCTATGATTACAGGCATGAACCACTGTGCCTGGCCTTAATATTTCAAATTTACACAAATATATTTTTAAACTAATCTAGGAATATCTGTGAGAAAGATACAAACTATCGGCCAGGCATAGTGGCTCACACCTGTAATCCCAGCACTTTGGGAGGCTGAGGCAGGCAGATTGCTTGAACCCAGGAGTTCGAGACCAGCCTGGGCAACATGATGAAATCCTGTCTCTAGAAAAAATACAAAAATTAGCTAGGTGTGATGGCATGTGGCTGTAGTCCCAGCTACTTAGGAAGGTGAGGTGGGAGGTTCACCTGAGCCTGGGAGGTGGAGGCTGCAGTGAGCTGTGATTGCATCACTGCACTCCAGCCTGGGTAATGGAGACCTTGTCTCAAAAAAAAAAGAAAAGATACAAACTATAGTTGGCCTTGGTGGTGATGAATAATCAGAAATAATAAAAAGAGTTATGGGTTAAGCCCAAAATCATTTGTGACAGGAAACCACGGGGGGACTCTGGGACCGTAGAGCTCCCTAGCATTGGTTTGGGTTATGACTAGTGGTGAGGTAGATGACCAGGTAGCATATGTAATTAGTGATATATATACTTCTCTCTTTGCCTTTTTATTTTCTTTAATTGTGTTAACTAAATACTCAAGTTAGTATTACTGAGTCTGGTTGGAAGTAGTGAACAATTGGAGCCCTGTTACCATATTTGGTGCTAAAACTATATTATGACTTCATTTATATGCAGCAGAGATCTAGTATTGAGGAAGTTTCCCACAAAACAAATCAAAAGTGGGAGACATTTAAATTGCTTCATGAGTTTTATAGCAGCAGAAGAATCAGTATTCAATAATGGAGCTCTAAGATTAAAATCATTTAAATTTTAGCTATAAGAGGAATTTAATACAGGAAGTACCTCGACAGTCTCAAAGCTATCAGCATTCTTTGTCAGTATACACCAAATTATGTGGAGATACTGAAGAATAAAGGCTTCTGAGATTAGTCTGAATGTTGACGTTCTAATGAGTTATAGATCTATCCATTTTTATTCCATCTCAATATGCTTCATGGAGAAATGTGTTGGGTCTCTGTTGTAGGATACATTTATAGTAAGTATAAATACACAGGGCACAGTTTTGATTGTGTTTCTTAGATTTCAAGTTTTACCGATAATCTTAAAGCTGCTTACACTTAAAGACTGTGAAAAATAATGTAGAGATAGCAACCCCTAAACCCATTTAATATTCTTGGTCAAATCAAGAATATTAAATTGAAAAGAGTACTCTTAATGTAAGGATATTGGATTTGGAAGCATTTTCTACCATGTTTATAGGTGATACTATTCTATTATACAATAAATCTAACACACATGTACCTGACCAGTAATAGTTTAATAGAATATGAAAATAGAGGCCAGGCATGGTGCCTCACACCTGTAATCCCAGCACTTTGGGAGGCCAAGGCAGACAGATCACCTGAGGTCAGGAGTTCGAGACCAGCCTGACCAATATGGTGAAACCCGGCCTCTACTAAAAATACCAAAATAAAAAAAAGCGTCGTGGCATGCACCTGTAGTCCCAGCTACTCGGGAGGCTGAGAGAATTGCTTGAACCCAGGAGGCGGAGGTTGCAGTGAGCTGAGATCATGCCACTGCTCCCCAGCCTGGGTGACAGAGCGAGACTCCATTTGAAAAAAAAAGAATATGAAAATAGAGCACAGGGTTGCCTGTCAAGAGTAAGGAACAAAACTAGTTAGGAATCAAGGATGGGTGCTGTTTTTAATCTCAGCAGGTTCAACTTGATGTTATATCCTCATGAGTCTAGGATAGTAAACCCAAATCATCTGTAGTTAACCTTGTGAATTAACTTTTTTGTGCCTCTGCTGTCTGAGGACACCTCACATAAGCAGCAGTTTTCAGCATTCTCCTGCCCTTGACCAAAATTGTCCTCACCCGGTTATTACTGAGCGCATTAAAGACTGCCTTCCAGCCCATCAGTGGCTATATTTTAGAGACACTGTAGCCACTGAAGTATAAATTATCTGGCATTGTCTAATTTCCTACTGTGAGGTAATATTCTTTTTAATGTATTTGTTACCATCCTAATTTATTGGAGTTGGCGATGGTGTTAGATTTGGGTAATTTAGTGAACTTTTCCCTGTTTATAACCTTTGTTTGTCCCTTATGAGGAAAGCTGATGTATTGCTACTTGCTGTGTTACAAAGGGTTTGATTACAGTTTCTAAATGGAAGAGATTGCCCCCAACTGACTCTGCTCTCCAGGCTTTAGACTGGTACTGATATCACATCTAATAGGGTGGCTAAGAAGCAGTTGGACTTTGTTGTTAATAGGGAGCTGCAAATCAGCAAAAGTGTGTTCCACAGGCATACAGTGTGGTAGAGTGACATGCAGAGGTGCCTTTTTTTTTTTTTTTTTTGAGACGGAGTCTCGCTCTGTTCCCCAGGCTGGAGTGCAGTGGCCGGATCTCAGCTCACTGCAAGCTCCGCCTCCCGGGTTCACGCCATTCTCCTGCCTCAGCCTCTGGAGTAGCTGGGACTACAGGAGCCCACCACCTCGCCCAGCTAGTTTTTTTGTATTTTTTAGTAGAGACGGGGTTTCACCGGGTTAGCCAGGATGGTCTCGATCTCCTGACCTCGTGATCCGCCCGTCTCGGCCTCCCAAAGTGCTGGGATTACAGGCTTGAGCCACCGCACCCAGCCGCAGAGGTGCCTTTTTGAAAGTTTAGCTTATATCCTTTTGCTTTGAAGTTCATTACCAAGGAAGATATGCAAATATCACAACTTAACCATTTTATCCTAATGGTGCCTGTGATTAAATGTAAGTGAGAGGGGGTACTTCCAGGAGCTTCCATATACATGTTGGCCTGATCCTTATAGCCCATAATTCCCACTGCCATGTGTGCAATCCTAAAGTTCAGGATCAAACCACCTGGGAAGTAAACTCTATCTATGCTTTTCTCTTTCTAAAATAAAGTATGAGTTATAATTGGACTTTTTAAGCAAGAGTATGAATAGGATGATGACTACTGACATACCATTTACACAGAAGACCTATAATAAATTACATCATTGGTGTCAAATGTTCTCAACAGTCCCTCTTCCTGTCATGGAATTTGTAGTTATTTGCTGTTCATTGCTCTTATCTAAAAAAAAAACTCAGTTATGTATTACCTTGTCTAGATCTTTAAACTGGATTGTCAGTGTAATAGTTAATTTTTTTTTTTTTTTAGATGGATTCTCACTCTGTCACCTAGGCTGGAGTGCAGTGGCACCATCTCAGCTCACTGCAATCTCTGCCTCCACACCCAGCTATTATTTTGTTAATTTAAAATGAAAATATTTATTTGCCCAGTGTGGTGATCAGCAGCTCAGAAGCGACTTATATTCAACCAGAGAAATGGGACTGGGTGGAGAAGATGGGATCATATCCCGTATCACACAGTATGTTTAAAAGAGGTTTGAAGGCCGGGCGTGGTGGCTCATGCCTGTAATCCCAGCACATTGGGAGGCCAAGGCAGGCAGATCACCTGAGGTCAGAAGTTCGAGTCCAACCTGGCCAACATGGCGAAACCCTGTCTCTACTAAACAATATAAAAATTAGCCAGGCATGGTGGCGGGCGCCTGTAGTCCCAGCTACTCTGAAGCTGAGGCAGGGAGAATTGCTTGAACCTAGGAGGTGAAAGTTGCAGTTAGCCAAGATTGTGCCACTGTACTCCAGCCTGGGCAATAGAGTGAGACTCGGTCTCAAAAAAAAAAAAAAGTTTGAATTTACAGAATGTAACACTCTCTCTGAAGAATATAAAGAATATACATCCCAATAATTATACTTTCATTTTTTTCTTTTTCTCTCTTTTTTTTTTTTTTGATCACTTTGAAGACAATATTGGAAGGATGCGCTCTTGGTTATATATTCAAGCTCTTTGGATACAGTAGCTATAGTTGGGTTTTTTTTGTAATTGGTTATGGTGACTTCTGAAATAAGATCTCCCTTGTGTGAAACTCAGCATGAGGCCAGAATGTGTTAGTCCTGTCTCCTTGCCACTTAATACCTTGCCAACACAACAACCCATGATTGATGGGTGAATGCTTGAGGTCTACTAGTGCTGACATGAAGTACTGCCTGAAAAAGGACAGCTGTGTCCTCTCTCCCCATTTGTTTTAGGGTTTTCGCAATAAGGTACATCCCCCAAATGGTTTCTGCTACCCTTTTAAAAATCAAATGTTTCTACATGAGCCATAAATTTTTGAGAATATGTTTTGCTGTATCAGCTCTTGCCTGACAAGGAATAACATGAACTAGCTTGTGTTTCATGATCATCTTCCAAGTGCTGTGGCAACTGAGTTGGCCACTTCTTATTGGGCAGTTCTTGGCACCAGTACAATGCTAGGTTCTGAACTTGCACCATACTCTTATCATCATCCAAATTGCAGTGTTTTGGTTCAGTTGGAAAATCAAGGTTACAGTTTGCGTTCACAGAATGAAATTTCCTGGCAGTGCTCTGTGTTTATCAGAGTGATGTAATTTGATATATTAAAAATCAACAATTGTTTTTTCCTCAGCTTTGTTTTTTAGACTGAAAATGATTTAGAGTTTTGGTGAACCTTTATATTTTGATACCACAGGAGCCAGCCACATGGCCAAATGTGTCAGCTGCCAGTGTTTGCTTGACATACAGGAGAACATTAAGGAACTCTCAGGTTGGGAAGAGGGAAGTGTTGACCAGGACATCAGACTGAGGTTTCTTGTTTTTGTTTTTTTAAACACTATTTTTAAACTCTTAAGTAGAGGGACTATTTTAATATTCTAGGTATAGAATAAATAGCTTTTATAACAGTCTTAGTTCTAAATGAAACAGATCCCATCTTTGTAAACACTGAGAACTAGACCCTGAATGTAGAAGCAGGGAAAAGAAGAAACAAGTTTACTTGGTTTATCAGAAGCCATAAAACCCTTACAGCAGATTAAAACCTTTTCTCCTTTTGTTTGTAGATGGCTCTGAGAGATTCCTCTGCGAATCTGTTTTTAGCTATCAAGTGGCATCCACGCTTAAACAGGTGAAACATGGTAAGCACATGAGTGTTGTGTACTTGACTGTGAGAATAAATTTGCTGGGGGTTGGATGAGGCTGTGACAAAAACCCCCAAACTCAGCAAGGCTATTTTAGTGGACTTCCTAAATTTAAGAACATTCTAGGTCTTAATCTAGTCATAATGTCCACATTGAGCCTTAAGGTTGGGGCCGGGTGCAGTGTAATCCCAGCACTTTGGGAGGCCGAGGCAGGTGGATCACTTGAGGTCAGGAGTTCGAGACCAGCCTGGCCAACATGGTGAAACCGCATCTCTACAAAAAACAAAAATTAGTCAGGCATGGTGGCGCACACCTGCAGTCCCAGCTACTTGGGAGGCTGAGGTGGGAGGATCACTTGAGCCCGGGAGGTTGAAGCTGCAATGAGCTGGAATCGCACCACTGCACTCTAGCCTAGGCAACAGAGTGAGACCCTGTCTGAAAAACAAAAAAGTTGGTTGTCCAGGGAGTCAGTGCTTCCTGCTCCTCTTGTGTTGCTGTTTTTTGTTTGTTTGTTTGTTTGTTTGTTTTGAGACGGAGTCTCACTCTGTCGCCCAGGCTGGAGTGCAGTGGCCAGATCTCAGCTCACTGCAAGCTCCGCCTCCCGGGTTTACGCCATTCTCCTCCCTCAGCCTCCCGAGTAGCTGGGTCTACAGATGCCCACCACCTTGCCCGGCTAGTTTTTTGTGTTTTTTTAGTAGAGACAGGGTTTCACCGTGTTAGCCAGGATGGTCTCCATCTCCTGACCTCGTGATCCGCCCATCTCGGCCTCCCAAAGTGCTGGGATTACAGGCTTGAGCCACCATGCCCGGCCTTGTGTTGCTTTTTCCTCTCCTGTCCGACACCTCCTTTTACTGTTGTCCTCCACTGATTACCATCATCATCTCCAAGTATTTGTACGATACCTCCTGGTCTATCTATACTCTAACATCCTGGTAACACCTTTTCTGTTACATTAAGCCTCACTAGGCCTTCATTTCTGCATCAACAAACTGTGTTCCCCCACCAGACCATTTCTCCATTGAAACATCATGTAGGGGGAAAAGCTGTAATTGCCGCTAACGCTAGGATTTTAGTCCACAAATCACTATGGCATAGAGGATGCGTACTTTTTTTAAGAACAGAGCACATCCGGGCCGGGTGCAGTAGCTCACACCTCTTATCCCAGCATTTTGGGAGGCTGAAGCAAGAGGATTGCTTGAGCCCAGGACTTCAAGATTGACCTGGGCAACATGGTGAGAACCCATCTCTAAAAAAAAAAAAATATATATATATATATATAAATTAGTAGAGAGTGGTGGCACATGCTGGTGGTCCCAGCTACTTGGGAGGCTGGCGTGGGAGGATCGCTTGAACCCAGGAGGCATACTCCAGCCTTCGTGACAGAGTGAGACCCTGTCTCTAGAAAAAAAAAGAATAGGGCACATCCTGAAAATGTGATCATTTTATTTTAAAATGACTTTTTTATTTTTTGAGATGGAGTCTCTCACTGTCTCCCGGGCTGGAATGTAGTGGCATGATCGTGGCCCACTGCAACCTTCGCCTCCTGGGTTCAAGTGATTCTCCTTCCTCAGCCTCCCAAATAGCTGGGACTTCAGGCACCCACCACCACGCCCAGCTAATTTTTGTATTTTTAGTAGAGACGGGGTTTCACCAATTTAGCCAGGATGGTCTCACTCTCTTGACCTTGTGATCCATCTGCCTTGGCATCCCAAAGTGCTGGGATTACAGGCATGAGCCACCGTGCCCAGCCTAAAATGACTTTTAACATTAGAAGAAACTCCAACATAAAAAAAAAAAAAAAAGGCCAGGCGCTGTGGCTCACGCCTGTAATCCCAGCACTTTGAGAGGCCAAGGCAGGCGGATCACAAGGTCAGGAGATCAAGACCATTCTGGCTAACATGGTGAAACCCCGTCTCTACTAAAAATACAAAAAAATTAGCTGGGCATAGTGGCAGGTGCCTGTAGTCCTAGCTACTCGGGAAGCTGAGGCAGGAGAATGGTGTGAAACCGGGAGGCGGAGCTTGCAGTGAGCCGAGATCGCGCCACTGCACTCCAGCCTGGGCAACAGAGCAAGACTCCGTCTCAAAAAAAAAAGAATAGGCCGGGCACAGTGGCTCACGCCTGTAATCCCAACACTTTGGGAGGCCGAGGCAGGCGGATCACCTGAGGTCGGGAGTTCGAGACCAGCCTGACCAACATGGAGAAACCCCATTTCTACTAAAAATACAAAAAGCCAGGCATGGTGGCGTATGCCTGTAATCCCAGCTACTCGGGAGGCTGAGGCAGGAGAATCGCTTGGACTCAGGAGGCAGAGGTTGCAGTGAGCTGAGATCATGCCATTGTACTCCAGCCTGGGCAACAAAAGTGAAACGCTGTCTCAAAAAAAAAAAAAAGAAAAGAAAAAAAAAATTAAGCTTCTGACCAGCATAGAATAAGACCCCATTATGAGAATTTTGAGGGTCAGGCATAGTGGCTCACGCCTGTAATCCCAGCACTTTGGGAGGCCGAGGCAGGCAGATCACCTGAGGTCAGAAGTTCGAGACTAGCCTGGCAAACATAGTGAAATCCCATCTCTACAAAAATACAAAACTTAGCTGGGCACTGGTGGATGCCTGTAGTCCCAGCTACTCAGGAGGCTGAGGCGGAAGAATCACTTGAACCTGGGAGGCAGATGCTGCAGTGAGCTGAGATGGCGCCATTGCACAGCAACCTGGGCAACAAAGCAAGTCTCCATTCCCCCGCAAAAACAAAAGAGAATCTTGAGGGGAAAAAAAATCCATCTAGAAATTGACTTTTTTTTTTTCTTTTTTTTGAGACGGAGTCTCACTCTCTGTCGCCAGGCTGGAATGCAGTGGCACAATCTTGGTTCACTGCAACCTCTGCCTCCAGGGTTCAAGCGATTCTCCTGCCTCAGCCTCCCGAGTAGCTGGGACTACAGGCGCATGCCACTACATCTAGCTAAATTTTTTGTATTTTTATAGAGGCGGAGTTTCACCATGTTGGTCAGGATCGTCTCGATCTCTTGACCTCGTGATCCGCCCGCCTCGACCTCCCAAAGTGCTGGGATTACAGGCATGATCCACCGCAATCGGCCTAGAAATTATTTTTATACCAGTCATCATCTTGGTGGCTGGTGGCAGTCTCATGGGTAATACATTGTTGTGTAGTATTCTCTCCTTGACTCTTTACAGATCAGCAAGTTGCTCGGATGGAAAAACTAGCTGGTTTGGTAGAAGAGCTGGAGGCTGACGAGTGGCGGTTTAAGCCTATCGAGCAGCTGCTGGGATTCACCCCCTCTTCAGGTTGATGCTGCCTGGATGGTCGCCTCTGGTGCGCAGCAAGTGCAAAGCCAGTGGGGGACTTTCTCACAGCTTGCGTAGCCATCCAGAGATCCACAGCTACGTCGCTGAATTGTTAATGCACATTTGTACTTGGTTTCTCTGTATCTGTTCACAGGCAACAAATACTTATATGTATGATCTTTCAGGGAATATTTTGTTTATTGGTTTTTAAAAGTATTGGGAATCAGATTAAGACAGTCGGTTTCAGAGAACCAGGAGGTTTGGGGTTAAGAGATACTTAAAAATTTTCACAAGCCAGGTAGGGCATATATCAGATTTGGCCAACTGATTGGCATCTGTCTTGTCATCCATACGGTGCCTGGAAATATTCACCAGTCAAGGTCAAGGTCAGCATCTGTGGTTAAAAATACAGCATTTTGACCTAAAAAAGTTATTTTGCAGATGAATGTGATTTCAATTTAGGAGCTATCCAAATGAGGATCAAATATTCTTTTTTTTTCCTATTTTTAGACATCAATTCTATAGATTCTAACTTTTTCTAACCTCTTCTTGACATGCCAAATGCTGGCAAAAAGAAGTGCTTTTTGGATATGGCAGCACTTGTAAAAATAAAGCAGTAAGCAAAATACTTTTAAACACAGAAATCCTGAGTTCTTCTCATTGGTGGACTCAAGCAATTCTGTAGCAAATAAATCCTTTGAAAGAGCTCCAAGTTGGTGGCTTTATCCTTTCAAAATCTCAGGGATTTGGGATGAGGCAAAGAGGTCAAATTACTTTTTAGAAGAAGAGAATCTAAAAACTGTTTCTCCTAAACAAATGGTAGACTGGCTTTACTTCAGGGATATGTGTCTTTATAGGAATACATGAATTTATCTTATTGATATTTAAGTAGATTTTTTTTTTTTTTAAAGAAACAAGGTCTTGCTGTGTTGCCCAGTTGGTCTTGAACTCCTGGCCTCAAGAGATTCTCCCCCGCACCTCGGCCTCCAAAGCGCTGGGATTACAGGCATGAGCCACCGTGCCTGGCCTCAAGTAAGTTTTTATACCATGATAGGGAAAAACCTGGAAGGCTAAGAGATGTACTTAGTTTTCCCTCATGGGACCCCACGTTCCACAGTAAACAACTGGGATAATCATGTATTACCTTGTATGCAAATTTTGCCTTAGACAGCATTTGTCTGTTCCTTATTAATAACTTGCACCTGATCTGCTTAGAGTTGCTTAATTATACGTAAATATAATCCCAGTAGCAATTAGCCTTAATCCGAAGAGTTCAAAATGTTTAACACGTTCTACCTGACGGGAGGTGGTGACCTCATTCAGTCGGTTAAGAGCCTGAGCCCTGTGAAGTTAAACACCTGCTCATGGTCACATAGCCCAGGCAGAAGAAAATCTCAGAACTTGGAATAGATCCCAGTTGCCTGATAGTTCATCTCATTATTGCCTTTAAAGCAAATTGGAGACTTGGCACGGTGGCGCCCACTTTTAATCCCAGCACCTGGGGAGGCCGAGGTGGTTGGATCACCAGAGATCAGGAGTTCAAGACCAGTCTGGCTAACATGGTGAAACGGTCTTTATTGAAAATACAAAAATTAGCCAGGCGTGGTGGCACACGCTTGTAATCCCAGATACTCAGGAGGCTGAGGAACGAGAATTGCTTAAACCCAGGAGGTGGAGGTTGCAGCGATTGCACCATTGCACTCCAGCCTGGGTGACAGAGCGAGACTCTGTCTCAAAAAAAATAAAAATAAAAATAAAATCAGAGCACAAGAAGTACCAGTCCAACTCATCTTTTCCATATTAACAATTCTCAACTAAAAGAAGTTCCATATTCGAAAGCATTTTAGTTTTTTAACAGTACTTATTAGCATCAACCATCTTGATAATCAAGGGAAAAATTAAAAATATCTAGACTGCAATAAACCTTTAAATCGGATTTTCAGTGAGAATTTAGAAGCAATCACTACCTTTCTCTTGCTTCATTTGTATAACCATGCAGCACAGGCACTGTGTTACCTCATCTTTATGCTTTGGTATTTGAACTTATTACAGAGTTTTTTCTCTAAATTGGATGTTTCTTAATATGACCTTGGAAACTGAAGTGATCTTAGCATTAAACAAAAATGCTTTCTGAAACACCTTTCCCATTGATCACGTAGCTGCTATTTTAGTCTTACCAAGAATAAGACTCTCACAATTTTTTAAAGAGAGTACCTCCCTCTCTGTACCTTTCTGTCAGTCATTATGTTGCATCGTCCACAATGCCTGTTACCATGCTTTGGGCTCAAAGATGGTCCCAGTTGCTCATCTGTCATCTGTTATCTCTTGTGCCAGTCAGTCACAGGCATGAATTATAATCCTCTGAATAACACAGCAAGATATATAACACCCCCTAATATAGAAAAGGAACTTGAAGCTCAGAGCAAGTGTCACTTGCCAAGGCTGCACAGCTAAGTCAATGGCCAAATCTGGACTTCAATTCAACTTGGCCAGAATCCAAAGCAGCTTCTTTTAGATCCACTATGCTACATCCCACCAAACCCAACCCAGCACACTGTATTAGGAAAAATCCTAAAACTTTGGATGAAATGGTAGAATGAAGTAACTACCTGGAGAAAATAAGCCTTCCGTTACCTTCCCTCCTCCCTCCTAGGGCTTGACAAAAAGAGATCTCGAGCATGAGGAAGGAACGGCTTCCTCAGAAACAGACAGGAATTAGCTGTATGTTGGCTTCTGCATACCCTCTTAAAATTCAATATGGGGCCAGACGCGGTGGCTCACGCCTGTAATCTCAGCACTTTGGGAGGCCAACGCGGGCGGATCACCTGAGGTCAGGAGTTCGAGACCAGCCTGACCAACATGGAAAAACCCTGTCTCTACTAAAAATACCAAATTAGCCGGGCATGGTGGCGCATGCCTATAATCCCAGCTACTCGGGCGGCTGAGGCAGGAGAATCACTTGAACCCGGGAGGCAGAGGTTGCAGTGAGCCGAGATCGAGCCACTGCACTCCAGCCTGGTGACAGAGCGAGACTCTGCCTCAAAAAAAAAGATTGTTCATGTCAGTCTGACATATAATTCTATATAACTGTTTTGTCTCATGATGATGAGATATCAACAATAAAATAGCTAGTTTTACAGTCATACAAAAAATTTCCCGTTTTGACTTCACAATTATCCAGCATCAGCTTTAAAGTCCAGAATTTTTACTAATACACAAACGTGTTATTGATTACTGACATCCCATAGCTGACACACCGGAATGACAGTGTCTGGAAACTAAATCAAGATCCTGACCCAAGGATCTCTCTTTATCTGCCCATTTACCTGCAGCCTGTGGCTCCCCTTCCCCCACATGACCAGGAGTCCTGGAATCTGCTCTTCCCAGTCAGAGTGCCAGATACTGAAGTGGTAGAAACTTTGGGCCTTACGGCTAGGACTTTCACCTCTCTAAAGGGAAGGGGCCAGAGCTGGGAGATTCCTGTCATCCAGAGGAAAAGGAGGAAGCTGCTTAAGAAGCTGACGCCCTTTTGGGCAAATGTAGGAAATGTTACACTTAAGGCTGGGCATGGTGGCTCACACCTGTAAGTCCAGCACTTTGGGAGGCCAAGGCGGCCAGATCACCTGAGGTCAGGAGTTCGAGACCAGCCTGACCAACATGGAGAAACCCCGTCTCTACTATAAATACAAAATTAGCTGGGTGTACTCCAGCCTCGGCAATAAGAGTGAAACTCTCTCAAAAAGAAAGAAGAGAAAAGAAGTACTACACTTAGAGAGGCTGCTTTGCCTCTCCCTGTCCTTTTGCCAAAGCACCTAACTTTGCCGAAAATAACTTGCCACACCTTTTAATTGCCTAAAGTTCAACCAAAACCAAGCCTTTCATTTCATAAAAGAGGTAAGTCTTAAATAACAGGTACTTGGGAGAGTTGAAAGCTTGGGCTACAGGCAGACTGTAATGATACCAGATCTTTTCCTGTTTTCCCAGAGCTGAGTTTGGGATGGAGATTGCATCAAAGGAGCCTGATGCTCTGCCACTAGCCTTCTGTGCATACATTTATTAGCATCTGGTCAAAGAGAGGGTCTCAGAATTGTAGAACTGAAAGAGACCTTAGAGGTCATCTAGTTCACCCCTCATTTACATATAGGAAGTAGGGATGTTGTTTGTCTGGTTTACTGCTGCATCCTCAGTACCTAGGGTACTACTTGGCACATAGTAGGTATATCATAGGTCTCTGCTGAGTGAATGACATAGGAATTTGTGTGTTACCTTTATTTTAGAAGCTACTAGCTATTTCTAAGCCAGGCGCTATGGCTCACGCCTATAATCCCAGCACTTTGGGAGGGCGAGGCTGGAGGATCACCTGAGGTCAGGAGTTCAAGACCAGCCTGGCCAACATGGCAAAACCCCGTCTCTACTAAAAATACAAAAATTAGCCGGGTGTGGTGGTGGGTACCTGTAATCCCAGTCTCATGGGAGCCTGAGGCAGGAGATTGGTTTGAACCTGGGAGGGAGATTGCAGTGAGCCAAGATCACTCCACTGTACTCAAGCCTGGGTGACAGAGTGAGATTCCGTCTCAAAATAAATAAATAAATAAAAGAAACTACTAGCTATTTCTAGGGCAAAATCCATAGTAGAGTAATCCCTGAGGTAATTCAGATAGTTAATAGGCAGAGCCAAGACTCACCCAGATCTCAGCCCAGAGCGCCTATAACGTCACCCTGACAGGTGAAGGCTGTGGAACAAATGGAAGCTGTTCCAAAGCATTCATATCTCATATGATCCCATCCACACGATGAGCCAAGGCAGAGGGCACCGGTGGTTCCCTACCGTCATGGGCTCTGGCCATGGGCCTGGTGGTAGGGTCATATGTCAGCATCTACGACCTAGTCTCACCTCACAGGTACTCTAATTTCTTCTGTCTGTCAAGTTTCCCAAGGAGGAGTTTTCCCAAATCAGCCTGGTTCTTTTTATAATATAAGCTATTTAGAGGCCAGGCATGGTGGCTCACGCCTGTAATTCCAGCATTTTGGGAGGCCAAGGCGGGCAGATCACCTGAGGTCGGGAGTTCTAGGCCAGCCTGGCTAACATAGTGAAACCCCATCCCTAATAAAAATACAAAAATTAGGTGAGGCCAGGTACGGTGGCTCACACCTGTAATCCCAGCACTTTGGGAGGCTGAGGTGGGCAGATGACCTGAGGTCAGGAGTTTGAGACCAGCCTGGTCAATGTGGCGAAATTCTGTTTCTACTAAAAATACAAAAATTAGCTGGTGTGGTAGTGCACATCTGTAATCCCAACTACTCGGGAGGCTGAGGTGGGAGAATCTCTAGAACCCAGGAGCCAGAGGTTGCAGTGAGCCGAGATCATACCACTGCACTCCAGCCTGTGAGACAGAGTGAGACACTGTCTCAGAAAAAAAAAAAAAATAGCCATGTGTGGTGGCACACGCCTGAATCCCGCTTACCCAGGAGGCTGAGGCAGGAGAATCTGTAGAACCTGGGAGGTGGAGGTTGCAGTGAGCCAAGACCACACCACTACATTCCAGCCTGGGTGACAGTGAGACTCCGTCTCAAAAAAAAAAAAACCCTGTTTAGAGCAGGTAATGAAACAACATACAATTTGTTACTAACAGTAATAGAGAGGATGTTCCTTTCCAAATGTCTGTCATTCTTTTCAGCAGACACTTAGCTCTGTGTGTCTAGTGTGTGCTAGATGCCAAGGATATGCTGTAAAACAAGACCCAGTCATCAACCTCAAGAAGTTTACAAATAAATATTAAGAGGGACAGAAAGGTCATTTAAAGTGTAATAACTGCTCTAATAGGGAAAGCATGAGGTGCTGGACAATACCATAGCAGAGACAACTAATCCAGCTGGGCCAGGCATCAGAGAAGGCTTTAATGAAGGATGAGGTTTAGGCTGAGACCTGAAGAAAAAGTAAGTGGGGTGGGAAGGAAGGACTTTATACGTGGAGGGAATACAATTTTCAGAGGCCCAAGGGTGGGAAAGGGCATCCTACCTTTGTAGGGCTGCGGGTGGGTCATTATGATTGATTCATAGGTGATAAGGGCAAGAATAAGGCAGAGGGTAGGACTCGTGGGCTCTGCTAAGGAATCTGAAATTCAACCAGAGGACAGTGGGGAACCACTGAAGAGCTTGAGGCAGGAGCATAACAAGATCTGGTTATACTTCAGATAATTTACTGGGAGGCAGTGGTGGAGAATTGGTGGTGGCGAGAGCCAGATTCCTCAGGAAGCCTTTGAGGTCATCCAGGTAAGAGATGACTATAGGCCAAATTAAAGATGAGCGCAGTGGCTCATGCCTGTAATCCCAGCACTTTGGGAGGCTGAGGCAGGCAGATCACTTGAGGTCAGAAATTCGAGACCAGCCTAGCCAACACAGTGAAACTCCATCTCTACAAAAATACAAAAATTAGCCGGGCATGATGGTGGGTACCTGTAATCCCAGCTACCCAGGAGGCTGAGGCAGAAGAATCGCTTGAACCCAGGAGACAGAGGTTGCAGTGAGCCAAGATCATGCCATTGCACTCCAGCCTGGACGACAGAGACTCCTTCTCAAAAAAAAGACAGAGGATGGATTTGATTTGAGAAGTGGCAGGGGGTAGTGGGGCTCACACCTGTAATCCCACACTTTGGGAGGCCCAAGTGGGAGGATCGCTTGAGGCCAGGAGTGAAGACCAGCCTGGCCAACGTAGCAAGACCCCCACCTCTACAAAAAAATGTACAAATTAGCCAGGCATGGTGGCACACACCTGTAGTTCTAGTTACTGCAGAGACCGAGGCAGGAGGACTGCTTGAGCCCAGGAGGTCAAGGCTGGGGTAAGTTATGATGGTGCTATTGCCTGGGTGACAGAGCGAGACCGTGTCTCAAAAACAAAAAAATGCCGGTACAGTGGTTCATGCCTGTAATCCCAGCACTTTGGGAGATGGAGGCAGGCAGATCACATGAGGCCAGGAAGTTCGAGACCAGCCTGGCCAACATGGTGAAACCCCATATCTACAAAAAAGAGAAAAATTAGCCGGGCATGGTGGTGGGCACCTATACTCCCAGCTACTCAGGAGACTGAGGCAGGAAAATTGCTTGAACCTGGGAGTCAGAGGTTGCAGTGAGCAGAGATTGTGCCATTGCACTCCAGCCTGGGCCAGAGCGAGACTCAAAAAAAAAAAAAAAAGACGTGTAATATACAGGATTTGGTGACTGGTAGAACTTGGATAACTCAGAGGACGCCCAAGTTTTCTTGCGTCAGGAGCTGAGGGACTAGTGGTACCATTCACTGAGATAGGGGTACAGAGAGGGCAGCAGGCTACAGAGATGTTCAAGAGGCAGGTGACTCCACGGGTCTATAGTCTGGAGAGTGAGCTGGGCTGGAGTTAGATTTGGGACTCACCAGTCTGGAGGTGTTTATTAAGACCATGGTGGAGAGTGGATAGATGTCCAGGGAGAGAGCCCATGGAGTGAGGAGAGAATCACACCAGGGAGGGATCCTCAGGGCATGCTGACATGTAAGGAACAGGCAAAGCAGGAAGATCCCAGAGATAGGGAACAAGGAATACGGTCTCACAGAAACCCAGGGGAAAGCACATTTTGAGAAGAAGGCTGCAAATAGCAATATATGGTGCAGCCAAGCAATTGAGATAAGGGATTAACAAGGCCCACTGCAACCTCCGCCTCCCGGGTTCAAGCGATTCTCCTGCTTCAGCCCCCCAAATAGCTGAGACTACAGGTGCCCGCCACCACGCCCAGCTAATTTTGTGTTTTTAGTAGAGACACAGTTTCACCATGTTGGCCAGGCTGGCCTCTAACTCCTTACCTCAGGTGATCCACCCACCTCGGCCTCCAAAGTGCTGGGATTATAGACATGAGCCGCGACTCCCTGCCGTTGGGATGTTACCATGGAGACTGTTGGTGACTTTTTTTTTTTTTTTTTTTTTGGAGACAGCATCTCACTCTGCCACCCAGGTTGGAGTGCAGTGGTGTGAGATCACAGCTCACTGTAACCTTGCCCTCCCAGGCTCAAGCAATCCTCCCATCTCAGTCTCCTGATTAGCTGAGACTACAGGTGCATGCCACCACGCCTGGCTAATTTTTGTATTTTCAGTAGAGATATGGTTTGCCATGTTACCCAGGCTAGTCTCAGACTCCTGAGCTCAAGCAGTCCTCCCGCCCCGGCCTCCCAAAGTGCTGGGATTACAGGCCTTAGCCACCGTGCCTAGCTGGTGACCTTTTCTTAAGAGTAGCCATCTCTGCATAGCAGAGACAGAGCCAGAATGCTGTGGGGAAGAGTGGGGTGGGGGAGAAGTGGGGCTAAATCCGGGCAACACTTTCCAGAAGTTCAACGGGAAGGGGAGGCAAAAATGAGGGACTGAGAGGGGGACAGCTAAAGGAGAATGCATAGTGAAGAGCTCATTTTTTTCTTTTACGATGGGAGAGGTCAAAAAAAAAAGGGGGATGATTGGCCGAGCACGGTGGCTCACGCCTGTAATCCCAGCACTTTGAGAGGCCGAGGCGGGTGGATTACCTGAGGTTAGGAGTTCCAGACCAGCCTGGGCAACATGGCAAAACCCCGTCTCTCTACTAAAAGAACAAAAATTATCCGGGCATGGTGGCAGGCTCCTGTAATCCCAGATACTCAGGAGGCTGAGACAGGAGAATCACTTGAACCTGGGAGGCGGAGGTTGTGGTGAGCCGAGTTGGCGCCATTGCACTCCAGCCTGGGCAACAAGAGTGAAACTCCATCTCAAAAAAAGAAAAGAAAAGGGATAATTGATGGACGGATCCCTGAGAAAGTGGGAGGAGGTGGGAGCCAAAGCCTGGCTGGCATGAGGCAGGAGAACAGGATGATGCTGATGTGGGTAATTGTGTAGGAGAGGCAGCAGGAAGAGGGGGCATTCCCATCCAATGGCCTCTATTTTCTCAGTAAAGGAGAGGCAAGTTGGCCTACTGCCCGTGTCCTAAGGTCAGAAGGCTTGCCAAGCCCAATCAGGAGCCTGTTGCAGTGAGAGGCCTTGCATTTGCAGTAGCACCACTCTTTGGGGAAGTCCACCAGCAGCTCCCAGCAGCCTAGCAGGAGGAATGGAAAAAATGAGCAGTTGGTGGCTAAAGTCTTGCATGGTAGGGGTAAGGGGCTAAGCAAATTTTTGGACTAGGGTGGAGAGGAAAGGAAGTGAAAACAAAAAGAGGCCCCCAGAGAGAAACTAACAGGGTCAACCACTTATTGAGGGTCTACTATGGCACAGGCAATGTTTAGGGAAAGAGAAATAAAAAGGTAGGGCAGGCCGGGCACGGTGGCTCATGCCTATAATCCCAGCACTTAGGGAGGTCGAAGCGGGCGGATCACCTGAGGTCAGGAGTTCAAGACGAACCTGGCCAATATGGTGAAACCCCGTCTCTACTAAAAATACAAAAATTAGCCAGGCGTGGAGGCGGGCGCTTGTAGTCCCAGCTACTCAGGAGGCTGAGGCAGAAGAATTGCTTGAACCCGGGAGGCGGAGGTTGCAGTGAGCCAACATTGTGCTGTTGCACTCCAGCCTGCGTGAAACAGCGAGACTCAGTCTCAAAAAAAAAAAAAGGGCAATAGTTTCCAAACCTGGCATGCTTCAGAATTAAGCTGGAAAAAAAAAATGCGGACTCCTGGCTTCATTCCTGGGGCCTAGTAGGTCTAAGGGAAAGGGGGGGTTGCACATGACAGTTATGTAGTCAGATCTGGAAGCCTCTTGGACCCATGGAAGAGGCAGAGGAGTAAACAGACGCATGCAGTATATACTATGGGATGAGGCCATGGCCGTGGTCTGTACAGGCTGCCATGGAAGCCAAGAGGACTTGGGAGTGGGAATGCCGAGGAGATGACAAGGAGCCTTTCCTAGAGAAGGCGAGCCTGCTCTTGAACGTGATGATGAGAGACAGTGCGCCACCCACAAAGGGGAAGATGCCAAGGAAGTGTTCCAAGCACAGAGAACAGCGTAATCAAAGTCAGGAACTCCAGGTCCCTTGGAACACGCATGTGGAACTGCAGCTCATTTGGTGTGGCTGGAGCACAGCACATAAACGGGGGTGTGGTGAGAAGTATCAGGAGAAGGAAGCAAGAACCAGATTGTCTGAGATTGTTCACCACGCTCCACTTTCCATCCAAAGCACATTTCTCTGAAAGAGCCAGGGACGCCTAAGAAAGAGGCCAAGAATCCCAACTTGCACAATAAATAACTTAGAAAGCAGGCTTGTCTGGGTCTGGAAGGGTTAGAGCCATCGGCTGGTATAATGCAGCAAATGTGATCTTTGTAGACCATTAGGTGGTGAGCAGTATTTTTGATGTGACTGCAGACAGCATTCACAGATTTGTAGTTGTTTATTTACTTTAAGGGAGAGGCATATGTCCTAAACACACAAAGAATTATGGAAGGAGCCTTCCTTCTGGGCTCTGAGCCAAAACCAGGATAAGAGACAGCCCGAAGTGATCACATTTAAAGTATATGGACATCACGGAAAGATGTTTTTCCCCCAAATGGCTTCTCCTCCCTTTTGCCCTGGGCCCTAAAAGCCTGAAGTAGACTCCCACACCCTTTCTCTCCCACTCTGTTCTCAGAAATCTCCAGACATATATTTGAAGATAAACCAACAAACACAGACATTTCATTTGTTTAGCAAACCGAAAGGTTACGTTTGAGGGGCTGATCAAGTCACGCTCTACCCACTAAACTTTCTGCAGTCTCCAAAATAGAGTCAATCTGTAATATTTTACGAAGTCAGATTGACTTAGCTTTCCAAATAAAAACACAATGATCAGAGGACAACCTAGGACTTTGCCATCCCAGGCCAATGTCATTCCCCAGAAAGGTCTCAGGGCTCAGTCTATAATCCTGCTCCAATGCTCAAGGCTGGAGAATGCTTTTTGCCTGCACTCCTGTTAATGAAAAGGAAAATCAGACTCTCAGGAGCAGCCCAAGACCACAACTGGAGTACAAGATACTATGGCCTCCAGAAACCTATAGATTCGGGAGCCAGGAAGAAGGCAGAACATTGTCCCCAAGGCATCTCTCAACACAGAGAGGTTTCCATCCTGGGGGCTAGAAAAGATGCTGGAAGAGGAGGATAAAGAATCAAGGAGGAAGACAGCCTTGCTGTCTGAAAGCACAGAGCCCTGACACCACAGTTAAGCCTTATCCAGTACCCTGCCAGCCAAGGAGTGTCCTCAGGCAAATAGGAAAACAGAGGCTGAGCCCCAAAGGTCTGCAGCTTCACTTGACCCTGGGGATCAACTCTTCCTCCAACTGCAAAGGGGGATTTCTTGCAGATAAGCAATCTCCCATTCTGAGTTATTGCAGTCTCTTTTTCTACCCTGCTGGCTCTGTGGCCACTGTGCCCTTTACACTTAAGAGTTAGGCCAGTCCATGTGTGTAATCCCAGCACTTTGGGAGGCTGAGGCAGGCAGATCACTTGAGGTCAGAAGTTCAAGACCAGCCTGGTCAACATGGTGAAACCCTGCCTCTGCCGGGCGCGGTGGCTCACACCTGTAATCCCAGCACTTTGGGAGACCGAGGCTGGTAGATCATGAGGTCAGAAGTTCAAGACCAACCTGGCCAAGATGGTGAAACCCCAGCCTGGGTGACAGAGCGAGACTCTGTCTCAAAAAAAGATTTTTAAAAAAGCCTGCTTCTACTAAAAATACAAAAATTAGATGGGCATGGTGGCATGCGCCTATAGTCCCAGCTACTCACGAATCTAAGGCAGGAGAACCACTTGAACCCAGAAAGCAGATGTTGCGGTGAGCCAAGATCGCACCACTGCACTCCAGCCTGGGCAACAGTGAGACTCCGTCTCAAAAAAAAAAAGTTAGGCTCCTAGAAGGAGCCTGACTGGAAGTTGCTGAGGGTGATGGAAAGTCTTCAATAACAAAGGTAGGAGTGATCAGGAGGGCCTGGGTTCAGAACTCACACCTCTCATTCTGTACCCTGTGTCTCAGGGTAGGTACAAGTAGCACCCAGGCACTGGGAACCCTGGGAACATTCATCATGGTTAACACATGGTGAGTGAGGGGTTACTATATGTGGGGCATTATGCCAAGCACTCCTCACGCACGATGTCATTTACAGAAAGACCATGTGGGATGGGAGGAAGCCACCAAGTTATGGCAGGGATGGCAGGAGAAAATCCTACAGCCTAAGACTGCAGGGTCCTTGGCTATTATATCCGTTTGCTAGGGCTGCCATAACAAAAAACCACAGACTGAGTGGCTTAAACAACAGAAGCTTATTGTCTTGCAGTTCTGGAAGCTAGAAGTCCAAGATCAAGGTGCCAGCAAGATTGTTTTCTTCTGAGGGCTGCGAGGGAAAAAGTCTGTTCCAGGCTTGTCTCCGTGGCCATCCTCTCCCAATGTCTCTTTACTTAGTCTTTCCTCTATGCATGTCTCTGTCCAAATGTTCCCTTTTTTTTTTTTTTTTTTAAACACAGAGTCTCGCCCTGTCACCCAGGCTTGAGTGCAGTGACGCAATCTCGGCTCACTGCAACCTCCGCCTCCCGAGGTCACACCATTCTGCTGCCTCAGCCTCCTGAGTAGGTGGGACTACAGGCGCCCGCCACCACTCTCAGCTAATTTTTTACATTTTTAGTAGAGACAGGATTTCACTGTGTTAGCCAGGATGGTCTTGATCTCCTGACCTCGTGATCCACCTGCCTCAGCCTCCCAAAGTGCTGGGATTACAGGCATGAGCCACCGTGCCTGGCCCAAATGTCCCTTTTTTATAAGGACACCAGTCCCACTGGATTAGGGCCTACCCTACTGATCTCATTTCAACTTGACCTCTTTCAAGACCCATCGCCAAATAAGGTCACATTCTGAGATACTGGGGTTAGGATTTCAACATACAAATTGGAGTGGGGACAACACAATTCAACCTGCAACAACAGTCTCTAACCCAGATTTCTCTTTATTTTATTTATTTATTTACTTACTTTTATTTATTTATTTTTTGAGATGGAGTCTCGCTTTTGTTGCCCAGGCTGAGTTCAATGGTGCAATCTTGGCTCACTGCAGCCTCCACCTCCTGGGTTCAAGTGATTCTCCTGCCTCAGCCTCCTGAGTAGCTGGGATTACAGGCATGCCCCACCATGCCCAGCTAATTTTGTATTTTTAGTGGAGACAGGGTTTCACCATGTTGGCCAGGCTGGGCTTGAACTCCCAACCTCAGGTGATCCTCCCACCTAGGCCTCCCAAAGTGCTGGGATTACAGGCTTGAGCCACCGAGCCCAGCTATTTATTTTTTTGAGATGGAGTCTTACTGTCGCCCAGGCTGGAGTTCAGGGGCATGACCTCAGCCCTCTGCAACCTCCGCCTCCCGGGTTCAAGTAATTCTCCTGCCTCAGCCTCCCAAGTATCTGGGATTACAGGTGTGTGCCACTACGTCTGGCTAATTTTTGTATTTTTAGTAGAGATGGGGTTTCACCATGTTGTCCAGGCTGGTCTCGAACTCCTGACCTCAATTAATCCCCCTCCTCAACCTACCAAAGTGCTGGGATTACAGGTGTGAGCTGCTGTGCTCGGCCTCCAGTTGTTATTTTTATTGACAGAGTTATGAAAATCTTTGGGAAAGTGATTTGCACAGGCTCCATCAGGTTGACAAAACCAAGACTGGAACACAGGTCTTTTGGGGCCCCCAGCCGTCAGCAGACTTCCCCAGGAGTAGCAGTATTGCCTGCTTTTGGAAACCTCTTCCCTGAGAAGGGAATCCCTGAGCTCGGGCCAGTCTAGGAAGCACCCAGTTGAATCTACAGGCCTAGGACACATGAAAACCCTCTTACCAACCAACATCTGGAAAGGGACTCTGCAATGCCAGGGTAGAAGGAGCCTTATTCATGGAGCTTCGTAGAGTCACTGGGTCTTATTTTCCTTGAGATGGAGTTTTGCTCTTCTTGCCCAGGCTGGAGTGCAGTGGTGTGATCTCGGCTCACCGCAACCTCCGTCTCCTGGGTTCAAGTGATTCTCCTGCCTCAGCCTCCTGAGTAGCTGGGATTACAGGCATGCGCCACCATGCCCAGCTAATTTTTGTATTTTTTTAGTAGAGACGGGGTTTCTCTATGTTGGTCAGACTATTCTCAAACTCCTGACCTCAGGTGCTCCACCTGCCTCGGCCTCCCAAAGTGCTGGGATTACAGGTGTGAGCCACCCTGTAGGGCTTGGGTCTTATTTTCAATGGCCAGACCTCTTATTAATGTGGCAGGAATGCAGCCTCTGCAGAGCTCTGCCCTTTACCTGCAGCCCCCAACAGTGCAGTTTGCCAGAAGTTGGCTGGGATTGTGCTGAGTTTCTCACAGCTTCCCCTCTTTGTTCACTCTCCTCAGACCCACCTTTGCCTGCAGCTGGCCAGAGGCTGATAGATCTCTATTTTGCTGTTGTGAGAACTCACCAAAAAGGCACTTCTCAAAGCCTCATGCAACTAGCAGGAGAAACATAGGTTTAAGAGCCTTGTTCTTGCAGCTTCAAAAACAAGGAGGCAAAAATTGAGATTGAATATAGCACAGAGTGTGGGTGACATCAAACCACAGACTGAGTTGATAGGCTGCAGGGAAGGAAGTGAAAAGTTCACCTTGTCCTTCCTTCTAACAGAGGACTGCTGGTTTTGCAGAGGTTTGCTTTTTTTTTTTTTTTTCATTCAATAAAAATAGCTCGGTGGGACAACATATTATAGCATTCGTGGAAATAAAAACTAGGAACCACATCATAGGATGTTCTGCTCCAAACTTGGCGCTGATCCCCCAGGCAGCTCCAAGTTCCCTCTGATTCAGCCAGCAGTGGCGGAGGCCCTCCCCTGTCCCAGGTGGGACCCGGCCTTCGGACAGGAAGGGAGGTGGTGGTAGGAGGCATCAGCTGTTTCCTTTGCCTCTGGGCCAAGACCCTTGCCATGGCAGAAATACAACTTTGTCCCCAGTGTCTGCCTTCTGCACTGTAAAAAGTTTCCATCTCAAAGGGTCGCGATTCAGGAAACCAAGGTTAGAGGCAAACGAGTCTTACTTGAAAATGGTAAAACCTGGCCAGGCCTTGGACTTCCTGCACTGATTGCTCTCCTGGGGCCTGGGACCAGCCCAGCAAGGGTGGGGTGGGGCAGCAATGCAGGTTACAGGATGTGAAAGTGGGGACTGAGGTTAGGAAAAAGAATAAAAGGCTGTGACCAGAACACACCCAGCAGAGGCCATGTGCAGTTCTCTTCTTCAGGGTTTCCTGTGGGTACACTGAGAACATTGTGTTCTGGCTGAGAACTTATCCGGCAGAGCCTGCTGCCTACGTGGTCCCTGGGTCCTAGTGCTGCCTCTTACCTAGCCTCAGGCCTGGCTCCCCTGCCTGCACCTGTGTGCAGCCCACTGTATGACCCAGGGAGGTTGTCTGCATTGTGTCCTCCTGCTGGGTGAGGCCCCCAGCCACCAGACTCCCAGCACTTAAGATTCTGACCCACCCCGCATTTCCAAAGCATCTTCAGCATGCTGGGTGCTATCACACAGTTGCGTTTCATGTCCCTCATAACAAAACGTCCTTCAGATGACAAAACTGAGGTTCAGAGAAACTGGGAGGAACAACTAACATCAGTATTTATTTTTATTTATTTATTTTAGAAAGGGGGGTTTCACTTCCACCCAGGTTGGAATGCAGTAGTGCGATCATAGCCCACTGCAGCTTCTAACTCCTGGGCTCAAGTGAACCTCAGCCTCCTGAGTTCTACTGGGACTACAGGTGCGCACCACCACCCCTGACTCATTTTTGTATATTTTGTAGAGACAGGGTCTCATTATGTTGCCCAGGCTGGTCTCAAACTCCTGGGCTCAAGCAACCCTCCCGCTTCAACCACCCAACATGTTGGGATGAAGACATAAGCTACTGTGTGCCTGGCCTATGCCAGTTTTGTTTATTTATTTATTTATGAAATGGAGTTTTGCCCTTGTTGCCGAGGCTGGAATGCAGTGGCATGATCTCGGCTCACTGCAGCCTCCGCCTCCCAGGTTCAAGTGATTCTCCAGCCTCAGCCTCCTGAGTAGCTGGGATTACAGGCACTCACCACCACACCAGGCTAATTTTTGTATTTTTAGTAGAGACAGGATTTCATCATGTTGGCCAGGCTGGTCTGGAACTCCTGACCTCAGGTGATCCACCTGCCTCAGCCTCCCAAAGTGCTGGGATGACAGGTGTGAGCCACCATGCCTGGCCACCACTATTTATTAAAGGTTCTTGGATGCAGGTCTCATGTCACTTCAGGATAACTGATTTTGAGGCATTATTTCAAACTCTTGCAATGATGGCATTTTCCTTCAAAGTTTCTCTCCAGGTGATTTTGAGAATAGGTGCTTTCTCTTTTTTATTTTTTGTTTGTTTGCTTGAGACAGGCCTGGTCTCATTCTGTCGCCAGGCTGGAGTGCAGTGGCACGATCTTGGCTTATTGCAGCTTCAACCTCCCCGGATCAAGTGATCCTCCAGCCTCATCCTCCTAAGTAGCTGGGACTACAGGTTTGCGCCACCAAGCCCCGCTAATTTTTTTTTTTTTATTTTTTGAGAGGGAGTCTTTCTGTCACCCAGGCTGGAGTGCAGTGGTGCAATCTCGGCTCGCTGCAACCTTTGCCTCCTGGGTTCAAGCAATTCTTCTGCCTCAGCCTCCCGAGTAGGTGAGACTACAGGCATGTGCTACCATGTCTGGCTAATTTTTTTTTTTTTTTTTTGAGGAAGAGTCTTGCTCTGTCGCTCAGGCTGGAGTGCAGTGGCACAATCTCGGCTCACTGCAAGCTCCGCCTCCCAGGTTCACGCCATTCTCCTGCCTCAGCCTCCTGAGTAGCTGGGACTACAGGCGCCCACCACCAGGCCTGGCCGATTTTTTTGTATTTTTAGTAGAGACGGGGTTTCACCATGTTAGCCAGGATGGTCTCGATCTCCTGACCTCATGATCCACCCGCCTCGGCCTCCCAAAGTGCTAGGATTACAGGTGTGAGCCACCACGCCCAGCTGATTTTTGTATTTTTAGTACAGACGGTGTTTCACCGTATTGGCCAGGCTAGTCTCAAACTCCTGACCTTGTGATCTGCCCACCTCAGCCTCTCAAAGTGTTAGGATTACAGGCATGAGACACCGCATCCAGCCAATTTTATTTTATTTTATTTTTTTGTAGAGACAGGGTATCACTGTGTTGCCCAGGCTGGTATTGAACTCCTGGGCTCAAGCCTTCCTCCCACCTCAGCCTCCCAAGTGCTGGAATTACAAAGGTGTGAGTCACCACACCTGGTTGGTATTTTCTTAATGAATTCCCTAAAACAGATAAAAGCTCAGGCAGGTGGGCCCAGAGCTGTCCAGAGGAGCCTGAGCCTGAGTCCCGCCCTGCCCTGCTCAGAGCCAGGCGAGTCTGCCCTCTGCATGAACTCCCTCAACTGCTGATCTGCTGCCATAAGCCTCTATGCAGCAGCCACATCAGCCCCTGGATTCTTCTGTGCTGTGTAAGGTCCTGGAACTCAGAGGCATATGCTGGGTCCTATAGCCAAAGATCAGTGGGCCAGCAGAGAAGGAGAGGGGACTTAGGAGGGGATGGAGGCTCTCTGGTTAGAAGAGATCTTTGCAATTTTTTTTCTTTTTCTTGTTTGTTTGTTTTGTTTTGTTTTTAATAATAGAGACAAGGTCTCATTATGTTGCCCAGGCTAGTCTCAAACTCCTAAGCTCAAGTGATCCTCCCACCTCGGCCTCCCAAAGTGCTAGGATTACAGGCGTGAGTCACTGTGCCTGGCTGTCTTTGACATTTTTTTTTTTTTTTTTTAGATGGAGTCACTCTGTCGCCCAGGCTGGAGTGCAGTGGCGCAATCTTGGCTCACCACAACCTCTGCCTTCCAGGTTCAAGCAATTCTCCTGCCTCAGTTTCCCGAGTAGTTGGGATTACAGGTGAATGCTACCACGCCCTGCTAATTTTTTTTGTATTTTTAGTGGAGATGGGGTTTTCCCATGTTGGCCAGGCTGATCTCAAACTCCTAACTTCAGGTGATCTGCCTACCTTGGCCTCCCAAAGTGCTGGGATTACAGGCATGAGCCACTGCTCCCTGCCCATCTTTGCAATTTTTGAACTGAGTTCTAGATTACACCCTGTCTACTAGACTGCAAATCTCTTTTTCCAAGTCATCTTTGTATCCTGTCCAGTCACACCCTTTGCCTTGTGTGTGTGGAGTCCTTGATCCACAGTCATTGAATGACAAATTAAAGCCACTCACTAGAAGGCCTTTCCCCCAGCTACAGCTCATGGTCACTCAATAACTACACAATGAACACCTACTGTATACTAAGCACTGGCTCAGATAATGGGCACACAATTGCCAAAAACGAAAACACAGAGTGTCTGCCCCTCCTAGAGATCACAGTCCAGTGGAAACAAAGACATTTAGTAAGTAGGAGTGGTCCTGAGGGCTCATGATTATCTCAAGGGACCTTGTGATCTATCCGCCTCAGCCTCCCAAAGTGTTGGGATTACAGATGTGAGCCACCGCGCCCAGACAATTTTCTCATTTTTTTGTAGAGACAGGGTCTCACTGTGTTGCCTAGGCTGGTATTGAACTCCTGGGTTCAAGGTGCCCAGTTTTAACACTTCCTAACACTTCCTAACGATGTGGTCATGGGCAAGGCACGAGCCTCAGTTTCTTGCTTTGTAAAAAAAAAAAAAAAAAAAAAAAACACCTCCTTTAGGCCAGGCATGGAGGCTCATGCCAGGTACCATAGGTGACAGCAGAGCAGGGGGATCCAAGGCTGAGGGCCCTGGAACATTTCCTTGAAGAAGAGATAGATCTTTAAGCTGAGACCCAGAGGGGAGGGAGAGAAATCTGCCAGATGAAGGAGACTGGGAAAAGCGGTTTGGGCAGAGCTAACAGTATTTATGAAGGCCCAGAATTTAGAGAGCACGTGGCTCATTGAAAGAACTGACGGGGCCCGGTGAGTTGGCTCACGCCTGTAATCCCAGCACTTTGGGAGGCCGAGGCGGGCAGATCACCTGAGGTCAGGAGTTTGAGACCAGCCCGACTAAGATGGTGAAATCCAGTATCTACTAAAAATACAAAAATTAGCTGGGCGTACTGGCGGGCGCCTGTAATCCCAGCTACTCAGGAGGCTGAGGCAGGAGACTCGCTTGAACCCAGGAGGCGAAGGTTGCAGTGAGCCGAGATCATGCCATTGCACTCCAGCCTGGGTGACAGACCGAGACTCCATCTCAAAAAAAAAAAAAGAAAAGAAAAGAAAAAAGAAAGAAAGAACGGACAGAAGTTTCCTAAGCCTTCTGAACTCCAGCCAACAGGAAGATCTTCCAACCGTCACTCCAGGGGAGACCCCAGGCATTGTTGTTACCAGAAAGAAAGGAATCTACTGCTTTTCTGTGGCCTTTCCCCAGGCCCCAAACCCCGGTCCTGGGAAACAGAAGGAATCCTCAAAAATGGCTGGGGCACACTGAGGCAAGAATGCCATGGTTGTGGTTGGGAAGGTAGCTTCTGGTCCAGGTGCTGGAATCCTGGATTAAGACCCTGGACAAATCACTACCCACCTCTCCCTAGATCTCAATTTTCATGATTTATGGATCCTCGGTATTTAGCACAACGTCCAATACTCCAGCTTTTTTGAATTAATGAACGACTGCAGTTCCCATTTGTAAAAAGATTCCCTGCAATGCTAAGATTCTGGATCTGAGTCCCACAGTCATCCCTGCCCAGGACTCTTTGAGCAACAGAAGCACCATGAAAGGAACCAGCACAGTGCCCAGCACATCCACAGCAAATGTTTGTTGAACGAATGAGTGAGTGTTTCCCCTGAAGTCACTATAAGAGCTGTGATCCTTCCTTCCTTCTCTCAACAGCTGCTGTGAACTCCAGCACTCCTAACCCTGTGCAGTTATTGTCACTCACCTACTCCAAAGGCAGATGTCAGGTTTTGTTGAAGGTAAATCCTGGCTCATGCCTTTAGTGCTCTATCCTAGAGGAAAAAGATCTAAGATGACTCTGTATGGAGTTGAGAGGTAGTACAAGAAAGAAAAAGACTGAGTTTCAATCTGAAAATTAACACATATCTCATTTTGTACTTTCTGTCTTATAAACACCAAAACTGCCAGATGTTCTATCCCACTCCTGTAAACAACTAAATGCACCAGGGTCTGCTGGCAGAGCTCTGAAATGGGCAAATGCTCCCTGATCCACCATACTGCCGGCTTGCCCTGAGCCAGGTGGCTATAGGAAGGGCAAGAGTTCCCAGCTGGGCAAACCCTCAACACATTTTCCCTCTCTCGTGGGTTTCCAGGCTAGCCCGCGGAAGCTTGATTCATCCACAACCATACTGAAACATAGAATTAATTCTGGCTATACCCTGGGTGAGCTAGGCCATTATGGCAGCCAAACCACCACTTACAGCATAATTCCTATGGGAAAATGTGTTCTGAGCTCCAAGCAACCAAATTATAAGCGGGAAATAGGCACACCCAGGTTCGAATCCCAGTTGTTTTTTTTTGTTTGTTTGTTTTTTGTGTTTTGCTTTTTGTTTTTTTGAGACAGAGTTTCACTGTTATCGCCCAGGTTGGAGTGCAGTGGTGCAAATTCGGCTCGCTGCAACCTCTGTCTCCTGGGTTCAAGCGATTTTCCTGCCTCAGCCTCTGAAGTAGCTGGGATTATAGGCGTGCGCCACCACACCCAGCTAATTTTTGTATTTTTAGTAGTGACAGGGTTTCACCATGTTGGCCAGGCTGGTCTCGAACTCCTGACCTCAGTTGATTTGCCCGCTTTGGCTTCCCAAAGTGCTGCGATTACAGGTGTGAGCCACTGCACCCAGCTTTGAATCCCAGTATTATCACTTCCTAACAATGTGGTCAGGGGCAAGGCACCAGTCTCAGTTTCTTGCTTTGTTAACAACAACAACAACAAAAAACCTCCTTTAGGCCAGGCATGGAGGCTTATGCCTATAATCCCAGCTCTTTGGGAGACCAAGGCAGGAGGAGTTCAAAACCAGCCTGGCCAACAAAGAGAGACCCCATCTCTACAAAAGAAAAATTTTTTAATTTAGCTAGGCATGATGGCATATGCCTGTAGTAATAGCTACTCAGGAGGCTAAGGCAAAGGATCACTTCAGCCCAGGAGTTTGAGGCTGCAGTGAGCCATGATCATGCCACTGCACTTCAGCCTGGGTGACAGAGCAAGACTGTCTCAAAAATATATATATATATTTCTTCTAGAAGATTCTAGTGTATAATAAATAGACACCTGTGAAAAGGCCTCAGCTGCTCCTGGTACACAGGAGCTTTTGCAGAGGCCCTGAAAACAAGACCCAGGCAGAGTCCCTCTGAGCCACTTATCCAGCTTTGCATAGGGGCAGCATTACCACTGGACTTGGGCTCAGAGCAAGTGTCTATGAGATAAATGAGTTGCCATCTCAGAAATCACAGAGCACTCCTCTACCTTTGACCTTCTGCAGGCTTTCACTGGCTTCTATGAGCCAAGAACCTTCTCCGCCCCCACCCAGCTCTCTCTCCCCTGCAATCTTTCCATGAACAGCATTGTTCTGGCTTCCTCTGCTCTGGGTCCTGGGAAGGGGCTTACCCTCCAGAAGGGGCCAGAAGCCCTGGCCTCTCACCCTGGGCCTGGACGTTAGCCTGGCCTGCTAGCAGGCAGCCCAAAAGAGCGAGCAGAGAACCAGGGCACGCTCCCAGGAACACCAGGGCTGGTAGGAAGCCGACCTCCTCCCACGGGGGCTGGGGTTTGGCCCCTCCTTCATCTGTTTGTTTCCCTGCTGCAGCCAGAACGGTCTGTACCCGAAGGATGGTGCTAACGGCCAAGGAATCCGTAGGGTCCTAAAGTTCGACCGACTTCCTTTCCTTGCCCTTGTTCCCCAAATTCAGGGTTTCCTGGCCATGGGCTTCTTGTCCTTTGCCTAGGGTCACTGGCACTGTGGAGATCAATCACCTTGAGTGAGGTCCCCTACACGGCACTGTGCTTCCCCCCATTCCACATCCCAGGTGCCATGGCTCTGCAGCCTCCTCCCTGGTTCCAGTCCTGTCCATCTGTTAATGGGCCTCCCTCCCTGGCACTGCTCACTGGGCCTCAGTTGTCCAGCCCCCACTCCACCTCCTTACCCATCATCCCCAATCTTGCCATAGCAAAAATAATAATAATAATAATACAATTCTTGTGAAAAGAATATAAGTGCATGGTAAAAATCTACCAGTGCAAAAGGTGTAGAAAGAAAAAGTAGGCTGGGCGCCATGGCTCATACTTGTAATCTTAGCACTTGGGGAGGCTGAGGTGGGCAGATCACCTAAGGTAAGTGGTTTGAGACCAGCCTAGCCAACATGGCGAAACCTCATCTCTACTAAAAATACAAAAATTAGCCGGGTGTGGTGGCACAAGCCCGTAATTCTAGCTACTTGAGAGGCTGAGGCAGGTGAATCGCTTGAACCCAGGAAGCGGAGGTTGCAGTAAGCCAAGATTGCACCACTGCACTCCAACCTCGGCAACAGAGTGAGACTCTCTCTGTCTCAAAAAAAAAAAAAAGAAAAAGAAAAAGAGGCGGGGCGCGGTGGCTCAAGCCTGTAATCCCAGCACTTTGGGAGGCCGAGACGGGCGGATCACAAGGTCAGGAGATCGAGACCATCCTGGCTAACACGGTGAAACCCCCCATCTCTACTAAAAATACAAAAAATTAGCCGGGCGAGGTGGCCGGCGCCTGTGGTCCCAGCTACTCGGGAGGCTGAGGCAGGAGAATGGCGTGAACCCAGGAGGCGGAGGTTGCAGTGAGCTGAGATCCGGCCACTGCACTCCAGCCTGGGCGCCAGAGCAAGACTCTGTCTCAAAAAAAAAAAAAAAACAGAAAGAAAGAAAAAGCCTTTTCATCCCTCTTCCACAGCATCTCCGGCATCCTTCTAGATGTTTTCTCAGCATGTTTAAGTGAGTGTATCTGCAGAGGAGTGTCTCCCCTCAGCCTGGGATTATAGTGTACAAATTGTTCTGCAACCTGTTCCTGTCACCTCACAGCAGATCTTGGACATCTTTCCAAAATCTACCTCCCTCTTTTTAACACTCACATAATTCCCCATGATTGGGATGTACTGTAATTTATTTAACTGTTTTCCTACCAGAGACACTTAGGTGGTTTTCAGTTTTTGCAATCATGACCTAATTGTTTCCCTGCCTTAGGTCTCCAACCTCCAATCTGCCCTCCACACCACTGCTAGATTCCAATCCCCAATCTGATTTGTCATCCCCAGCATAAACCTCTTCCTGGTGGTAGGGTTATTCACTAGGTGTCTATTGCCCCCATATACCTTAAGCTGCTCAAGACCAGGTGTTGCATTGGAGCTCCTGGCAAGGAACTCTCCAGACCCGTCAACTCAGCACTTTCTGAGCCAGTCTCAGCACTGCCCTGGGGAAATGTACGGAGGTTCTCAGGCCATATGGATACTCAGTCTTTTTTTTTTTTTTTTTTTGAGACACAGTCTTACTCGATCTTGGCTCACTGCAACCTCTGCCTCCTGGGTTCAAGCAATTCTCCTGCCTCAGCCTCCCAAGTAACTGGGATTACAGCCGTGCGCCACCACATCCAGATAATTTTTGTATTTTTTTAGTAGAGAAAGGGTTTTGCCATGTTGGCCAGGATGGTCTTGAACTCCTGACCTCAGGTGATTCACCCACCTCTGCCTCCCAAAGTGCTGGGATTACAGGTGTGAGCCACCACACCTGGCCTCATTCTTTTTTTGTTTTGTTTTGTTTCTGTTTTTTCATATATTATTATTGGAAACTCTGTGGGCTGGGCTTTTTGTTCAGGGCACCAGGAGATCCAGGACAAAATAGATACAGACCCTGGCCTCCTAGAGCTTGCAGTTTAGTGGGAAAGTCAGGCATTGGACATCCACACAGGTAGATGAATGAATGATTACAAAGGGAATTAGTGCTTTGAAAGGAAACAGCACGGGAGAAGAAGGGATTGTGGGCAACCGGGGAAGCCCTCTCTGAAGAGGTAACAACCTGCAGTGGAGAGATACCAGCAGACTGTGTGATCTGGTTCCCACACTGGAACCGGATTCTGGACACTTCCCCTTTATTCTTCTCAAATATACAAGAAGGGGAATCCCTCTTTCAGTTTTAACTTTCTATGACAATAAGAAGTGCTGGCCGAGTTCAGAGGGAGTAGAGTTCCCCACCGCCTGGGAGGGGTCAGGGAGATTTCTTGCTGATTCCACATTGACCTTGAGTCACATGTGGGCTCCAGTTCCATTCAATTCTGGGTCAAACACTTGTTGAGCATATACTGTATATATCCCAACACTGGGACAGAGGTGTGTGTGGGTGTGTTGGGGCAATTATAGTGGTGGTGGTAGAGGGTATTTAAAGATTTATAGGAGGCCGGGCGCGGTGGCTCAAGCCTGTAATCCCAGCACTTTGGGAGGCCGAGACGGGCGGATCACGAGGTCAGGAGATCAAGACCATCCTGGCTAACACGGTGAAACCCCGTCTCTACTAAAAACTACAAAAAACTAGCCGGGCGAGGTGGCGGCGCCTGTAGTCCCAGCTACCCGGGAGGCTGAGGCAGGAGAATGGCGTGAACCCGAGAGGCGGAGCTTGCAGTGAGCTGAGATCCGGCCACAGCACTCCAGCCTGGGTGACAGAGCGAGACTCCGTCTCAAAAAAAAAAAAAAAAAAAAAAATTTATATAAGACAGCCGGGTGCGGTGGCTCATGACTGTAATCCCAGCACTTTGGGAGGCTGAGGTAGTTGGATCATTAGGGACCAGGAGTTTGAGACCAACCTGGCCAACATGGTGAAACCCCTGTCTCTACTAAAAATACAAAAATTAGCTGGACATGGTGGCATGTGCCTGTAATTCCAGCTACTTGGGATGCTGAGACAGGAGAATCACTTGAACCCAGGAGATGAAGTTGCGGTGAGTCAAGATTGTGCCACTGCACTCAAGTCTGGGTGACAGAGTGAGACTCCATCTCAAAAAATAAAAAAAAAATAAATAAAAAAGATTTATAATACATATATTGGGAGGCCAAGGAAAGAGGATTGCTTAAGACCAGGAGTTCAAGACCAGCCTGGTCAGCATAGTGAGACCCTGTCTCTACCAAACATTTTAAAAATAAAAACAATTGGCCAGGCGCGGTGGCTCAAGCCTGTAATCCTAGCACTTTGGGAGGCCGAGACGGGTGGATCACAAGGTCAGGAGATTGAGACCATCCTGGCTAACCCGGTGAAACCCCGTCTCTACTAAAAAAAAAAAATACAAAAAACTAGCCGGGCGAGGTGGCGGGCGCCTGTAGTCCCAGCTACTCGGGAGGCTGAGGCAGGAGAATGGCGTGAACCCAAAAGGCGGAGCTTGCAGTGAGCTGAGATCTGGCCACTGCACTCCAGTTTGGGCAACAGCGAGAGACTCCGTCTCCCAAAAAATAAAAAATAAAAATAAAAACAATTTTGTTTTGTTTTAAGATTTAAAATATGTGCCAGGCGTGGTAGCTCACGCCTGTAATCCCAGCACTTTGGGAGGCTGAGGTAGGCAAATCACCTGAGGTCAGGAGTTCGAGACCAGCCTGGCCAATATGGTGAAACCCTGTCTCTACTAAAAATACAAAACAATTAGCTGGGTGTGGTGGTGCCTGCCAGTAATCCCAGCTACTCGGGAGGCTGAGGGAGAAGAATCGCTTGAACCCAGGAGGTGGAGTTTGCAGTGAGCCGAGATCCAGCGACTGTACTTCAACTTTGGCATCAAGAGCGAAAACTCCGTCTAAAAAAAAAGAAAAAAAGATTTAAAATATGTGACCTCGGCCAGGCACAGTGGCTCAAGCCTGTAATCCCAGCACTTTGGGAGGCCGAGACGGGCGGATCACAAGGTCAGGAGATCGAGACCATCCTGGCTAACACGGTGAGACCCCATCTCTACTAAAAAATACAAAAAACTAGCCGGGCGAGGTGGCGGGCCTCTGTAGTCCCAGCTACTCAGGAGGCTGAGGCAGGAGAATGCCATAAACCCAGGAGGCGCCCTCTCAAAAAAATAAAATAAAATAAAATAAATAAATAAATAAAAATACAAAAAGCTAGCTGGGCGAGGTGGCTGGCGCCTGTAGTCCCAGCTACTCGGGAGGCTGAGGCAGGAGAATGGCGTAAACCCGGGAGGCGGAGCTTGCAGTGAGCTGAGATCCGGCCACTGCACTCCAGCCTGGGCGACAGAGCCAGACTCCCTCTCAAAAAAAATAAAATAAAATAAAAAAACCCAGGAGGCGGAGCTTGCAGTGAAATGAGATCCGGCCACTGCACTCCAGCCTGGGCAACAGAGCAAGACTCCGTCTCAAAAAAAATAAATAAATAAATAAAATAAAATAAAATAAAATATGTGACCTCTGAAAGAGTTTACAATCTGATAGAGCATCAGACCCAGGATAGGATCCTTTCAATATTAGCTATTGGGCTAGGCACCGTGGCTCACGCCTGTAATCCCAGCACTTTGGGAAGCCAAGGCAAGCAGATCACCTGAGGTCAGGAGTTCAAAACCAGCCTAGCTAACATGGTGAAACCCCATCTCTACTAAAAATACAAAAATTAGCTGGGCATGGGGGCGGGTGCCTGTAATCCCAGCTACTCAGGAGGTTGAGGCCCAAGAATCGCTTGAACCCAGGAGGCGGATGCTGCAGTAAGTCGAGATCGTACCACTGCACTCCAGCCCGGGCAACATAGCAAGATTCCATCTCAAAAAAAAAAAAAAACTATTGAAGGAGAAGGGAGCAACTCATGCACAGCTGTGACTGAGCACAGGCTTCCAAGGCAAGCAGGCCTGGGCTGGACTCCCTACCCTGAATTCTCCAGCAGGGGAACAAGGGGGTTCCCAAGCCTGTTCAAGGAGGGCTTCTCAAAGGACCTGGAGCTTAACACAAGCTGGGAGTGTGAGCTGCAGCTCTAAGGTGAGAAGTGCACTGAAGAAGAGTAATTGGTGTGAAGGTGCGAGCAAGCTGGAATGGAAGCCACTTGAGGCCCCACAGGAATGGCATCTCACCAGGCACAGGGAACCTGGGAAAGGTTAATTATGGCTGGGCACTGTGGCTCATGCCTGTAATCCCAGCACTTTGAGAGGCCGAGGCAGGCAGATCACTTGAGGACAGGAGTTTGAGACCAGCCTGGCCAACATGGTGAAACCCCATCTCTACTAAAAATACAAAAATTAGCTGGGTGGGTGGCACACATCTGTAATCCCAGCTACTTTGGAGGCTGGGGCAGGAGAATCACTTGAACCCAGGAGGTAGAGGTTGCAGTGAGCTGAGATCACACTACTGCATTCCAGCTTGGGGGACAAAGCAAGATCCTGTCTCAAAAAAATTAATTAATTAAATTTTTTTTAAAAAAAGAGCATGTTAAGGAGTACAGGCATCCATTTTTCTCAGGGCCAAAGATTTTCTATCCCAGTGGGAGCACCAGATGAGAGAAGAGAAAAATCTGCTGTGACCTCTGCCAGTCTCACTTCCAGGTCTATGTGTCTGTCTTTAGCATGATTAAAATACTGTAAATTATATGCTTATCCTTTGTTGATGTTCTCTTTAGGATCCACCTTACATGGCTGTATATATTTTGCATATCTACATACATATTACTATGCAAAGTTGTATACACAAAGCCATGCATACTGTACTTTATGGAAAATTTAAGAGCGTTTCAGATATAATTAGAACCATATGTGTTTTTCCCCTTCTGGGCTGTGGGTGGGAGATGAATCTAGAGCCTGCCCCCAGGCTTGCGAGGCTGAACTAAGCAGCCAGACTGGCTCTAAAGGCAATGGGGAGCTATTAAAAGGTTTGGAGAGGGAGGCCCTAGTGAGGCTGAACAGAAGTTAAATAAACAGAAAGTTCCAGGCTCTCCTTCCTTATACTTAAGAAAAATCAGAGCAGTAAATCCCAAACCAGTTCTGCCCACAATTCATCTGCAGATGAGCATCCCTTGCTCCATCTGTGCAGAAAAGCCATCGTGTGGGGCCGTAGCACTATGGAGTCAGCCTCTGCAAGCAACAAGGCCCAGAGGCTGAGGGGCTTCAGGCCCCAGCAAAACCCAGTGACCCTGTTGTCAAATCTGAATGTCATCATCTGCCTCCAGGGCTGACCAGATCTGGAGGGGGGCGTCAGGGTCAGGATCCTGTTCTATGTGGCAAGAGCTTGGGGAAGCTGCTGCAGGCCTACTGATGACCTTCTTTCCTGGCCCAGACACTCTTAAAACTTCCTGGCGAGGGAGGCGACACACCTTATTGTGCAGCCCTCAACGAACGCATCAGCTGCACTAAGTGCTGAAGAAAAGCTCTCATAATAACCATGTGTGATAATAAAAAGATAAAGAGGCAAATAGGTATGTAGGTCACCTCAAAAATAGCCACCCATCCGCCTGGCCTGGGTAGCCACTTGTGCCAGGTGGGTTCACAGGTTTTCCTTGCTTCCCTTCGCAAGCTGATGCCCCCTGCACTTTTCAAGATTGCCTTAAATACAACTCCTTCCTGCACTAGCAGAGGTAGCCGGGGCAGTAGGGACTGCAGCCCTACAGGCGCAGCCCTGCGCCCTGCGCCCTGCGCCCCGCGCCCCACGCCCCCTCCACCAAATCAATCCTGGGGTCAGAGGGCACAAAGGTTTGGCCTCTCTGACGTGAGTTCTCGGGCTAAGTCAGGGTTTAGGGTAGTGACTCACAGACATTCTTTCCCCCTATCCCTTAGGGTTTGCGCACACCCAGGAAGCCTTCCCCTCCCCAACAGAGACCGCTTTGTTAGCACGACCCACCCGGTTGGAGAAGAGTTACAGCCTCAGGGTTGTGAGGGCCTCCTCGGCCTCTCCCTCCCTCCCCCTCTCTCCTCTCTAGGGCTCTCACCAGAAAGGCGCCAACCCTGCGCCCTGCCCCCACCCAGCCGCCGGGGCCCCAAGTGCTGAGCTCAGCATCTCTGTGGCCTGGCCGCCCTCCTCCCGGGCAGTGGGAGGAGCCTCCTTCCTCCCGAGGGTGGGCGGGGCCAGGGCCAGCCCCGCCCTCCTCCCCGTTCCCCGTCTCCCTCCATCCCCCTTCCGTTCCTCAGTCGCACGTTCTCCAGGTCACGTCCCCGCTTCCCCCAGTAGGGGGTCGACGGGGATTGGACCCTCCCCCCAGTCAGCTGCTCTGCATCTGTCACCTCGGCGGCAGCGCTCTCTTGAGGTTGCACCTCAGCTGTGGAGGGAGGAGAGGGGGAGCTGAGGGGGGGTCTTCCCTTCCCCCATCCCGCTGGCCCCAGACAAGCCACCGCAGACCGCGGAGAAATCAGTTAAGCTCCTGAGTCCACCAGTTCACAGAGCAGAGTCTGAAAGTTTTTGTGTTTCTGTGCGGCTGCTTTTAAGTACAAAAAGATTCAGCAGTGGCTCCTGGGTGCCTATGCCAGAGTCTGGCCCTTTGTGGATTACATACGGGACAACTGGGGTGGGGAAGGGCCCCTCTTCACAGGCACCAATTCCCAGAGTGGCCTTCCTATGGGACCCCAGAGCTCCCAGGGGGAGGATCCCAGAGAGGGATGTGGTAACAGAATCACTGTCACTTCTGGGACTGAGGGTGTCAGCTAAAGGGAAACCCCTCGAGTGTCAGTCGGCCTTGCCATTTGAGTCAGCACTGCTAGGTGCTGCTGAATTCTGCAGGGGGAGGAAGAAGCTGATCAGATAAAACAAGGGCTGACCTAGAGAAAGTCTCTTGGGTCAACATCTTCTTAGCGATAACAGAAGATCACTCCGACTGTTGTACACTCCACCCTACAACATCGACCCCCCGCTTTCCAGCATTAACAGTCCCCTTTAGTTTACAACTAAGAGTGTGGGTTGCCTGGGATCAGGAAATGAGCCTAGATGTAGAGTCCTGGCTCCAGCCTTGCTGACGCTATGTGCCTGTAGGCACGTCACTGCACCTATCTGAATCTCAGTTTTCTCACCTGTGCAGTGACATTGATGAGGTCTGTCCTGCCTACAAACTCTACACACGTATATTAGTTGTTGTTTTTTAAATTTTTAGTAGAGATAGGGGTCTCACAACTTGCCCCAGGCAAGTTTGAACTCCTGGATTCAAGCAATCCTCCCATCTCCACCTACCAAATGCTGGGATTACAGGTGTGGGCCACCATACCAGGCCATTATTTTTGTTTTGTTGGTTTTCGTTTTTGTTTGAGACAGCGTCTCACTCTGTCACCCAGGCTGGAGTGCAGTGGGACGATCTTGGCTCACCGCAACCTCTGCTTCCCGGGTTCAAGCAATTCTCCTGCCTCAGCCTCCCAAGTAGCTGGGATTACAGGTGCACACCACCAAGCCTGGGTAATATTTTTATTTTTAGTAGAGACAGGGTTCCACTACATTGGCCATGCTGGTCTCGAACTCCTGGCCTCAAGTGATCCACTCGCCTCAGTCTCCCAAATCATGTGCTGGAATTACAGGCATGAGCCACTGCCCAGCCTAAGTCTTTTTTTTTTTTTTTTTTTTTTTGAGACAGAATCTCGCTTTGTGGCCCAGGCTGGAGTGCAGTGGCGCAACTGTAACATCAGCCTCCTGGGCTCAAGCTCACTGTAACATCAGCCTCCTGGGCTCAAGTGTTTTTCCCACCTCAGCCTCCCAAGAAGCTGGTACTACAGGTGCACTCCACCATGCCCAGCTAACTTTTTGTCTCTTTAGTAGAGATGGGGTTTCACCATGTTGGCCAGGCTGGTCTTGACCTCCTGGACTCAAGTGATCTGCCTACCTTGGCCTTCCAAAGTGCTGAGATTACAGGCATGAGCCACCATGCCCAGTCTCCAGTTGTTATTTTTATTGACAAAGTTATGAAAATCCTTTAGAACATGTGGAAAAAGACAAATAAAAAGTTACAAGGCTGGGTGTAGTGGCTCATGCCTGTAATCCCAGCACTTTGGAAGGCCGAGACAGCCAGATCGCCTGAGGTCAGGAGTTCAAGACCAGCCTGGCCAACATGGTGAAACCCTGTCTCTACTAAAAATACAATTGTTAGCCGGGCATGGTGGTGGGCGCCTGTAATCCCAGCTACTCAGGAGGCTGAGGCAGGAGAATCGTTTAAATCCAGGAGACAGAGGATGCAGTGAGCCGAGATCATGTCCAGTCTGGGAAACACAAGACTCCATCTCAAAATTTAAAAAAAAATTAAAAATTATGAAAGCCCTAAAAAACATGGAAGCATGTTTTTTTGTTTGTTTGGTTTGGGTTTTTCTTTTTTTTTTGAGACAGAGTCTCGCTCTGTCGCCCAGGCTGGAGTGCAGTGGCACGATCTCGGCTCACTGCAAACTCCGTCTCCCGGGTTTATGCCATTCTCCTGCCTCAGCCTCCCGAGTAGCTGGGACTACAGGCGCCCGCCACCTTGTCCGGCTAGTTTTTTGTATTTTTTTAGTAGAGACGGGGTTTCACCGTGTTCGCCAGGATGGTCTCGATCTCCTGACCTCGTGATCCGCCCGTCTCAGCCTCCCAAAGTGCTGGGATTACAGGCTTGAGCCACCGCGCCCGGCCTGGTTTGGTTTTTTTGAGATGGAATTTCGCACTGTCACCCAGGCTGGGGATCTAGGCTCACTGCAACCTCCACCTCCCAGGTTCAAGCGATGAGCCACCGTGCCCGGCCTATGCAAGTCTTTCTAGAATCCTAAAGAGCTCCATAAGGGTCAATGATCTTTGTGAGGAGGCTGGTGTGGTGGCTCACGCCTGTAGTCCCAGCACTTTGGGAGGCTAAAGGGGGCAGATCACCTGAGGTCAAGAGTTTGAGACCAGGCTGGACAACATAGTGAAATCCCGTCTCTGCTAAAAATACAAAAGTAAACCGAGCGTGTTGGTGCATTCCTGTAATCTCAGCTACTCGGGGGGCTGAGGCAGGTGAATCCCTTGAAGCCGGGAGGCAGAGGTTGCAGTGAGCTGAGATTGCACCACTGTACTCCAGCCTGGACGACAGAGTGAGACTCCACCTCAAAAAAAAAAAAAAAAAGATCTTTGTGAAGAGATGGCAAATTGCCAGGTGGGCTGGCAGCTCCCATTTCCTGCCAGCCCAGGTGTTCCAGAGAAAGGCTCAACATGCAGACCTAGGCAGCTGCCTTTTGCCTTTTGCATATACCTGAGTTTCCCAAGCCTTTGACTATTAAGGCCACTGGAGGTAAAAATGCACTTCCGAGTGAGGTTAGAGGTGTGGCAGAAGGGTGAGGAAGGAGACCAAAGCCAGGGAGAAGAAAGTTCCGGAGGACTAAGTAGGGCCTAACTGCCAGGAGAGAGGGAGATCCTGGAACCTCCTAAGGCTCCCTGCCCTGCAGCTCAGTTCCTTGTCCATAAAGTGGGGAGGTTGGGGACTGGAAGGAGTACTCTCTTAGGACCTGCTTATCTTAACATTAAAAGATTTTAGCTGGGCGTGGTGGCTCACGCCTGTAATCCCAGCACGTTGGGAGGCTGAGGCGGGCGGATCACCTAAGGTTGGGAGTTTGAGACCAGCCTGACCAACATGGAGAAACCCCATCTCTACTAAAAATACAAAAAAAGCTAGCCAGATGTAGTGGTGCATGCCTGTAATCCCAGCTACTTGGGAGGCTGAGGCAGGAGAATCGCTTGAACCTGGGAGGCGGAGGTTGCAGTGAGCCGAGATTGCACCATTGCACTCCAACCTGGGCAACAAGAGTGAAACTCCATCTCAAAAAAAAGAAAGAAAGAAAAGAAAAAAAAGGCCGGGTGCTGTGGCTCAAGCCTGTAATCCCAGCACTTTGGGAGGCCGAGACGGGCGGATCACGAGGTCAGAAGATCAAGACCATCGTGGCTAACACGGTGAAACCCCGTCTCTACTAAAAAATACAAAAAAGTAGCTGGGCAAGGTGGCGGGCGCCTGTAGTCCCACCTCACGGGAGGCTGAGGCGGGAGAATGGTGTAAACCTGGGAGGCGGAGCTTGCAGTGAGCTGAGATCCGGCCACTGCAATCCAGCCCAGGCGACAGAGCAAGACTCCATCTCAAAAAAAAAAAAAAGAAAAAAAGAAAAAAAAAGATTTTAAGGTTCATTCTACTGACAGAGGAATCCTGACTGTGAGAGGGCTCACCCTTCTCTCTGCTGATCTAACACTACTCACCCCAGCCCTTTGGGAAACCCAGAGGCTAGACACGTCCTCCTGGTCTCCTTTCTTCTCCAGAAGGAAAAACAACAACAACGAAGTGAGCTCATTTTGCTGTCCAGACAAGTGATGAGCCTGGGTTTGGGCTGTCCCAACTGCGGCAGGTCCTGATCATCTCCGTCATCCCCTGTCATAGATGCCCTAGGTTGGTGGAAAAACCCTCATCCTTGCTTCCCCCTTTGTTATATGGATATCATCAATATTTCCATATTGTAAACCAATTGGAAGCCCTCAAAAGGCAAAAACACTGAAATGGCTGAAATGCCTATTTCTACCTTCTCTGGCAGGCCTCCTGCAGACAGTCCTATGGGCTAGGCCTGGGGTTTGGGGGAAAGCAACTCCATGGGATTTATCATATCTTCCTCCTCTGCTATGATCCTTGTAGAGGTTGAAGAGGTCTTTGAGATTCTTTAGTTCCATGTTTTCTTTTTTTTTTTTTTTTGAGACGGAGTCTCGCTCTGTGGCCGGGGCTGGAGTGCAGTGGCCGGATCTCAGCTCACTGCAAGCTCTGCCTCCCGGGTTTACGCCATTCTCCTGCCTCAGTCTCCGGAGTAGCTGGGACTACAGGCGCCCACCACCTCGCCCAGCCAGTTTTTTGTATTTTTTAGTAGAGACGGGGTTTCACAGTGTTAGCCAGGATGGTCTCGATCTCCTGACCTCGTGATCCGCCCGTCTCGGCCTCCCAAAGTGCTGGGATTACAGGCTTGAGCCACCATGCCCAGCCTCCATGTTTTCAAAACTGGGGTATGAAGGCCGGACTTGGTTGCTCACGGCCTGTAATCCCAGCATTTTGGGAGGCTGAGGCAGGCAGATCACTTGAGGCCAGGAGTTAGAGACCAGCCTGGCCAACATGGCGAAACCCCGTCTCTACTAAAAATAGAAAAATTAGCCACGCATGGTGGCGCATGCCTGTAATGCCAGCTACTCGTGAGGTTGCGGCAGGAGAATTTCTTGAACCCAGGAGGCAGAAGTTGCAGAAAGAAAAAAACAGGCCGGGCGCAGTGGCTCAAGCCTGTAATCCCAGCACTTTGGGAGGCCGAGACTGGCGGATCACAAGGTCAGGAGATCGAGACCATCCTGGCTAATGTGGTGAAACCCCTTCTCTACTAAAAAAATATGAAAAACTGGCCGGGCGAGGTGGCGGGCGCCTGTAATCCCAGCTGCTTGGGAGGCTGAGGCAGGAGAATGGCGTAAACCCGGGGGGCGGAGCTTGCAGTGAGCTGAGATCCAGCCACTGCACTCCAGCCGGGGTGACAGAGCGAGACTCCATCTCAAAAAAAAAAAAAAAAGAAAAAAACAAGTTTTTTTCTTTTTTTGGAGTGATAAATTAAGTAATCTAACTAGTAAGAAATCTAAACATTTGCTACTGAAATTAACACAGATAAAATGTACAATAAAATGCAAAATTGCGGGGTTTTTTTTTTTTTTGAGACAGAGTCTCGCTCTATCACCCAGGCTGGAATGCAGTGGTGCGATCTTGGCTCACTGCAAACTCGGCCTTCCGGGTTCATGCCATTCTCCTGCCTCAGCCTCCTAAGTAGCTGGGACTATAGGCGCCCACCACTGCACCTGGCTAATTTTTTGTATTTTTAGTAGAGATGGGGTTTCCCTGTGTTACTCGATCTCCCGACCTCATGATCCGCCTGCCTCGGCCTCCCAAAGTGCTGGGATTACAGGTGTGAGCCACCGCGCCCAGCCAAAATTGCGTTATTTGTAATAAAACTTCTGGGCTTCAAAGACATAGTATGCTTCCCCGGGGGCCGCTTCTGGGCCACAGCCCAGACTTCGATCCATCCTTAGTGGCCAAACGGCCTGCAACTCAGGTCTGCTGACTCCTGTCCTCTCACCCCACAGGCCCTGGGCTAGCCGTGGCTTAAGAGACTCACTAGAGAGAGGGGGTTGCCTAGCCCTCCCTGTACTTTATTGCTTTCTCTCCTCACAAGGGTTCAGAACCCAGGAATAGAGAGGGATCTTAGTAATGGCTGGCAGAAACCTGGCCCCTAAGTGGATGGGGTTCCTTCCTGATAGCCAGTGGGGCAGGTGAGGAGAAAAGAGACAGTGCTGGAGTCAGAAGGACGAGGTTCCAGGCCTGGCTGGGTCCCCAGGACAACTCATTTGACCGCACGGGCTGGAGATGGGTGGGCTGCATGAAGTCTGGTAGGCCGTCTGTGCCTTTGCTACTGCTGGGATACAGAGGTCTGCCAGAATCCTCAGGCTACTCTCCCAGCTCTCAAAACCCTTATCCCTTGGCATGGGTGGTTTATCGACCTAACCGTTTGTGGGGTTTGCACTGCCCTGCCCTCTCCCCAGAGGAAATGACTTCTTGGGAAACCTAGGACCCCGGGCAGAACCAAGTAGAACTGGTTGTCTGTCAGCTCACCTCTGTCACGTGTGAGCCCTGGCTACACAGCTGCAAGCTGTCACCCGCCCCTAACCCACCCATGCCTATCTTTCTTTCCTAGAGGTCAATAAGCACCCCAACTAAAGATAAGCATCAGAATCGCCTAGAGAAGTTTGCTCCTAAGAACCCCACCCAGACCTACCCAATTAGAATGGGGCTTGAGGAGATGAAAATCTTGGCTTTACAAGCTCCTCAGCTGATTCTGTCCCCACCCCGCCCCCCGAGAGAGTCTCACTCTGTTGCCCAGGTTGGAGTGCAATGGCGCGATCTCAGCTCACTGCAACATCTGCCTCCTGGGTTCAAGCGATTCTCCTGCCTCAGCCTCCTGAGTAGGTGGGACTACAGGCGCGTGCCACCACACCTGGCTAATTTTTGTATTTTTAGTAGAGATCGGATTTCACTATGTTGGCCAGGCTGGTCTTGAACTCCTGACCTCGTGATCCGCCCGCCTTAGCCTCCCAAAGTGCTGGGATTATAGGCGTGAGCCACCATACCCAGCCTGATTCTAATTATTAATCAGACCTGAAATGAAAGCCACTGGTTCACGGAGAGATTATGGGACTCTCACTTTGAGCCTCAATGTCCACATCTGTAGAATGGCACTATATTTGTTCCTCAGGGCATACTTGGACGACAGATTTTTTTTTTTTTTTTTTTTTTTTTGAGACGGAATCTCCCTCTTGTTGCCCAGGCTGGAGTGCAATGGCATGATCTCGGCTCACTGCAACCTCTGCCTCCCAGGTTCAAGCAATTCTCCTGCCTCAGTCTCACTAGTAGTTGGGATTACAGGCAGGTGCCACCACACCCGGCTAATTTTGTATTTTTACTACAGACGGGGTGTCTCCATGTTGGTCACACTGGTCTCGAACTCCCGACCTCAGGTGATCCGCCCACCTCGGCCTCCCAAAGTGCTGGGATTACAGGCATGAGCCACCGCGCCTGGTCTGGACAACAGATTTTTAAAAGCTACTTTGAAAGACTGCACAATACAGGCCAGGCCCGGTGGCTCATGCCTGTAATCCCAGCTACTTGGGAGGCTGAGGCAGGAGAATCACTTGAACCCAGGAGGTGGAGATTGCAGTGAGCCTGAGATTGTGCCACTGCATTCTAACTTGGGTGACAGAGTGAGACTCCGTCTCAAAAAAGAAAAAAAAAAAAAAGACTGCATAATACATTGTATTGTTAGTATTTCCATTTCAAAAAGCAGCCTCATTTGCAAAAAGACTCCCCACTGAGTTTTTAACTTTCCCTCCAGTAGGGTAGTCAAAATCCTCCTTGAAGCCCTCACTTCAGCTTTTCACAAGCCTCCTAAATCAGGTGCATTTATAATCATGCTATTTTGACCAAGCTGTTTGTTGTTTTTCAAGAAAGCCACAGAATCCTGGGAACACTTCTGCTGACTTCTCATCTCCACCTCCTCCCACCACTCCACCCTCTGCTTACTGCCCCCACCCATGGGCTCCTCCACCAGCCACTTCCACCAGCCGCAATGAGAAATGTCCAAAGGGCTACAGAGGTGCCCCAAGCAGAGACATGCGAGCGAGCTGGCTGGCCTCCAGGGGTTTCCATCCTGAATTCTGGGGTTCTTGGAATCACACCCCCACCCCAAGATCTGGTTCAACTTCCTAAACCTGACTGGGGTGACTTGCCAGACCGAAGCCGTAGGAACTGGTAGTCGGGACAGAACCGCCTGAAAAGGAGGGGCAGGTGGCTGGGAGTGAGTGCTCATTGACTTTAAATTGCAGGTTGCTGCAAGTCCCTTGGGAATAGAGCGCAACCCTGGAAGAGACAGGGTTTCTGCATGGTCAGGGCCCTGGCCACAGACACTGGGACATGGGGCCTGATCACCAACTCCAGAGGCCTGAGTCATCTGGGACATGACACCAGCCCATTCTTGCTCAGAGATTGGCCAGTCTCCCCACCAGGGTTGTCTTGCGGCTGCCATGTTGCACGTTGTGTCTATGTGATGATTGCTCCCTGGAGCTCTACTCTCCAGAAGACATGTGTTCATGCAGACTCTAATGGTAGCAGCATCCTCTGAAGTTGTGCAAAGAGGCAGCCCTGCTTCTTCTTCTTCTTTTTTTAATTAAAAAAAAAAATAGAGATGGGGGTCTCATTATGTGTGGCCAGGTTGGTCTTGAACTCTTGGCCTCAAGCAATCCTCCCACATTGTCCTCCCAAAGTGCTAGGATTATAGGCATGAGCCACCACACCCAGCCCTACTTCTGCCAACAAGGGAACAGTTCAACTTCAAAGCATTCTGAGGGGAATGACTGCTTGATAGGTAAAGGACCTCCATGGGAGTTAGGAAGGTGTTTTGGAACCAGATAGAGGTAGTGGTTGCACAACATTGTGAATGTACTAAATACCACTGAACCGTTCACTTTGAAATGGTTAATTTTCCTTCCTTCCTTCGCCTCCCTCCCTCCTTCCCCCCCTCCTCTCTTTCTCTCTTTCTCTCTTTCTCTCTCTCTCTTTCTTTCTTTCTTTCTTTTTTGAGACAGGGACTCACTCTGTCGCCTAGGCTGTAAGGCAGTAGCGTGATCACGGCTCACTGCAGCCTCCACCTCCTGGGTTGAAGTGATCCTCCCACCTCAGCCTCCTGAGTAGCTAAGACCACAGGTGTGGGCCACCACATCTGGATAATTTTTTTTTTTTTTTTTTTACTTTTTTGTTTTTTGTAGTGTTAATCCCAGCACTTTGGGAGGCCAAGGTGGGCAGATCACCTGAGGTCAGGAGTTCGAGACCAGCACGACCAACATGGTGAAACCCTGTCTCTACTAAAAATACAAAATGAGCCAAGCATGGTGGCGCACACCTGTAATCCCAGCTACTCAGGAGGCTGAGACCTGGGCAACAAGAGCGAAAGTCTGTTTCAAAAAAAAAAAAAAAAAAAAAAGCCAGGTGCAGTGGTTCACGCCTGTAATCCCAACGCTTTGGGAAACCAAGGCAGCAAGGCAGGCAGATCACTGGAGGTCGGGAGTTCGAGACCAGGTTGACCAACATGGAGAAACCCTGTCTCTACTAAAAACACAAAATTGGCCGGGCGCGGTGGCTCAAGCCTGTAATCCCAGCACTTTGGGAGGCCGAGACGGGCGGATCACGAGGTCAGGAGATCAAGACCATCCTGGCTAACACGGTGAAACCCCGTCTCTACTAAAAATACAAAAAAACTAGCCAGGCGAGGTGGTGGGCGCCTGTAGTCCCAGCTACTCTGGAGGCTGAGGCAGGAGAATGGCGTAAACCCGGGAGGCGGAGCTTGCAGTGAGGTGAGATCCGGCCACTGCACTCCAGCCCGGGCGACAGAGCAAGACTCTGTCCGTCTCAAAAAAAAAAAATTAGCCAGGTATGGTGGTGCATGCCTGTAATCCCAGCTACTTGGGAGGTTGAGGCAGGAGAATCACTTGAACCCAGGAGGCGGAGGTTGCAGTGAGCCGAGATCGTGCCATTGCACTCCAGCCTGGGCAACAAGAGCGAAACAGCGAAACTCTGTCTCAAAAAAAAAAAAAAAGAAAAAAAAGATTCCCTACAACAGATCAGCCCTCTGCAAGGTGTCACCTCTCTCCCCAGTTTCCTGGAGTCGGTCGCTGACTATATTCCAGAGGAAGAACTGGATTGGTTTAGAAGCCCCATTCCCGGACCCCAGCTGAGGAGGAAGGGAAATGGTCAGAGCTATCCAAGGCTCTTGGCAGCACTTGCCAGAAAGAGGATGGAAAGGTCCTCTTGAAGGCACCCCATAGGCCCCACTAGATCCTGGGAATTTAGATGCAGGTGTCTGCAATTCTGGGGAAAGCCATGTGCTTTTTGTTTTTGTCTGACTATGTCACCCAAGCTGTAGTGCAGTGGTACCATCATAGCTCACTGTAACCCTGGCCAGGCTCCAGCGTTTCTCCTACCTCAGCCTCCTGAGTACCTGGGACTAAAGATGTGTGCTGCCGTGCCCAGTTAATTTTTATTTTTTATTTATTTATTTTTTTGAGGTGGAGTCTCGCTGTCACCCAGATTCGAGTGCAGTGGCGAGATCACGGCTCACTGCAAACTCCGCCTTCCAGGTTCAAGTGATTCTCCTGCCTCAGCCTCCCAAGTAGCTGGGACTACAGGCACACGCCACCACGCCCAGGTAATTTTTTTGTATTTTTAGTAGAGATGGAGTTTCGCCATGTTGGCCAGGCTGGTCTTGAATTCCTGACCTCAGGTGATCCACCTGCCTTGGCCTCCCAAAGTGCTGAGATTACAGGCATGAGCCACCTCACCCGCCCATGAATGTTTCTTTTTTTTTTTTGAGGTGGAGTCTCACTCTGTCACCCAGGCTGGAGTGCAGTGGTGCAACATCAGCTCACTGCAACCTCCGCCCCCCACCGCACCAACACACTTGGCTAATTTTTGTATTTTTAGTAGAGACAGGGTTTTTCTTTTCCTTTTCTTCTTCAATTTTTTTTTTTTTTTTTTAGATGGAGTGTCACTCTGTAGCCAAAGCTTGAGTGCAGTGGTGCAATCTTGGCTCACTGCAACCTCCCCCTTCTGGGTTCAAGCAATTTTCCTCCCTCAGCCTCCTGAGTAGCTAGGACTACAGGCACCCAACACCACACCCAGCTAATTTTTGTATTTTTAGTAGAAATGGAGTTTTCACCATGTTGGCCAGGATGGTCTCAATCTCTTGACCTTGTGATCTGCCTGCCTTGGTCTCCCAAAATGCTGGGATTACAGATGTGAACCACCGCGCCTGGCCAACTTTTTGTATTTTAGTAGAGATGGGGTTTCACCATGTTGCCCAGGGTGGTCTTAAACTCCTGAGCTCATGTGATCCGCCCGCCTCAGCCTCCCACAGTGCTGGGGTTGCAGGCCTGAGCCACGGTGCTCGGTAAGACAGGGTTTCACCATGTTAGCCAGGCTGGTCTCTAACTACTGACCTTGTGATCCGCCCGCCTTGGCCTCCCAAAGTGCTGGGATTACAGGCATAAGCCACTGCACCTGGCTAATTTTTAAATTTTTTGTAGATACGGGGTCTTACTGTGTTGTCTAGGCTGGTCCTAAACTCCTGGCTGCGAGTAATCCTCTCACCTCCAAAGTGCGTGGGTTAAAGGTGTGAGCCACCACAGCCAGAGAAGCCACGTTCTTGCCTCATCCAGCCATTCATTCATCCATTCATTCATGTATTTATCCAAGGAACATTTGCTGAGCCTTTTCTGTGTACTGGGCACAGTGCTGGCTACTTGAAGTTAGGATGAGTAGAACGCCATCCTCAAGTAGCTTACTGTCTAGCGGGAAGACCAAAGTGGAAAGAATTATTAATAACAAAGATACACACAGGCTGGAAGGATGCTCTGAGGAAGGCACCTAAGGGATGGAGTGTTGGGATGGGGGTGCTAGGGAAGGCTTCCAGGAGGAAGGGATGCCAGAGTTGGGTGGACAAGGCTGCTGGTGGAAGCATGTCTAGCTAAGCCCACCTTGCCCTGAGGGGAGGAGGAGCGGGCGGGTGGACACCAAATGCAAGGTTTCTAGGTTCTGTGAGAGCTCCAATGAGGTCTGAGGCCAGGAGATGGAGCTTCCTCCTGCCCAAAAGGGCTCCATTTGCAGAGTTGTGGGGTGAGGGGGTGTTTGGTATAGGGAGGATGGTTACAAAGTCTTTCCAGCTCCAGCCAGATGGAAGGGATTCTACCCGCCACCTCAGGACAGGATGGACCAAAGCCCTGCACTCTGGCTCCCCGGAGAGGCTAGCAGTTAAGAACTCCCCCTTTCCCCCCTACCTTTTAGATCCAAAGATTCTCCTGGCAGACAGGCCTTGTCTCTATCAGGGGTTTTAGCGGGTGTCACAGGGGAAGGGGAAGACAGTGACCACCCCCAACTCCCCCAGGCCTCTGCCAGGCCTCCTTGCTGGAGACTTTACCCTGGAACCCACTCCCTCCTACTTTAGGAAACACTTCCAACAACAGGACTGCCTTCCTTTATTTTATTTTATTTTTTTAATTGCCTTTTAGAAACACAGTGAGAAAATAACACTAATAGATTTCTTTTGAAAAGAAACAAAATTATTCAGTGCGCATTAACCAGCCCTTCCCATTTGAGACAAGTTGTTTTATTAACAGAAGGAGACAGTGAATGAAAAAAAAGGTGCTTGGAACACTGTTGGGCAGTCTTGATGGTGTTTGTTGAATGAATAAACGATTCCTAATAAACTGACCTTCCCAAACCAAACCTGGATTATTTTCCTTATGAATATCTACAAAAAAAAAAAAAAAAGCCTGTACTTTCTTTAGGTCAGTGTTCCACATTTTCCTGAATTTTTTTTTCCTGTCAAAAAAAAAAAAAAAAAAAAGGCCAGGTGGCTCACGGCTGTAATCCCAGCACTTTGGGAGGCCAAGGCTGGTAGATCACCTGAGGTCAGAAGTTTGAGACCAGCCTGGCCAACATAGTGAAATGCTGTCTCTACTAAAAATACAAAAAATTAGCTGAACATGGTGGTAGGAGCCTGTAGTTCCAGCTACTTGGGAGGCTAAGGAAGAACAATAGCATGAACCTAGACGGCGGAGTTTGGAGGCAGAGTTTGCAGTGAGCCAAGATCACACCACTGCACTTCAGCCTAGGCGAGAGAGTGAGACCACCATCTCAAAAAAAAAAAAAAAAAAAAAAAAGAAGAGCATGTCATCTACTCCAGCCCTCCAAGAACTTCATCTAGTCGCCTTGATCCAGTGTCTTTTTATTTATTATTTTTAATTTTTATATCCCCATTGTTAAGCAATCTGGTGTCTTTAAGGCTCCAACAAGTGACACAGCTTGAAGAATGGGAAGAGAAGGCCGTGAAAGTCCCAGTGGCTCACAAACTATTCCATTCTGCAGCTGTCTTTAAGATGTCTCCTGGATCCCCTAATTTCTTTTTTTATCCATAAATTTGTCTCCATAAGTGGGTCTCCCACCTGTAAAATGAGAGTAGGGTGCAGGGCTTGGATTCTGGTTCTTTCAGGTTCTAAGTTTTGGCCCAAGTGACAACTTTTTCTCTTTTCTTTTTAAGTTGGGGTGGGGATGGAGGTTGAGGAGGGCAGTGGCCTGACATCTCCTGCAAGTGTCATTTGTCACGCGAAAGCAAGCCTGACCCGAGGCAAGGCCCGCCTATCTGGTTAGGTTCCTTGCTCGCCCCGGGGGCCCTGGGCGTCTGATGTAAGTTTGGCTCCCTCTTCCATCAGGGTCCCCGTGTCCCAGACTGATAAACCTTTAGAGCAATAAAGGTCGAGTCCGTCCCAACCTCCACCCACCTCGGCAACCACTGTTAGCCTCCGAGCACTGCTGCCAGGCCAGATTTCCTGCGGCCCCGCCTGAATGACGAAACAGGGGATGGCCATTGCACTCCCTGGCATTTCCAGAGATCTCGGTCCTCGGTCCTGATGCAACCGTCTGGGTCTTTCACACAAAGCGCTATGCGAGGGCTGGGCGCTAGGACCCGGGGGGCGCCCGGGCAGGGAGGCCCGGCCTCGCAGCCTGCAGTCCGCCGGGAGGATGGGTCTGTGAGTCCCACTGCTGTGGATCCTCGTTTCCATCCCTGCACTGGGCGCTATGAACCCAGGCCCATCCACACTCCTCTAACCACTCTCCTGAAGCCTTCTCCTTGGGAGCAGTTAGAAGGTGGAAGCGGATAGGGTTTTGGAGGCAGGGATCCCCATTAACCTATGTTCTGGGGCTGTAGAGTAACGCTAGGATGGGCAGGTGGGGCCTTAGGGAAGGGGCAGCATGGTGCCTGGAGCTGCCCAGTCTGTGGACCCCACCCCCATATCCCGATCCTTTGCATAGCAGGAATAGAGGGGGTAAGGGCGCGAGGGCAGGCCGGGCTAACGTCTGCTCCCGCGCCGCCGTTCCACAGGCATTCCCCCCGTGTGTTCCCAGTTGTGCCCGAAGCTTTAGGATCCAAGACGCTGGAGGCAACCATTTTCCTTGCCCGCTGCCCCCTCACGCTTCCCTGCCTCTCTTCCTAGCCTGGTCACGGGCTGTCCCCTCCCCCAGCAATGCAACCCTATAATAAACAAGTCTTTCCTTGATCCTCCCCTGCCGCGAGCGCCCTCGGGGACCTTGGCAGCTGCAGCCGCCGCGGATCCTTTCCAGAAAGGGGGCGTGGCGGTGGGTCGGGGTTCGGCTGCGAGCGTTCTGGGGCTCAATGGAGGCGGGGCCCGGCCGCTGTCACCGGGCAGGAGAGAACGTTGCTTACGTGCGCCCGGAGTCCATTGGCCAAGGCGGGCCACACTCCCGGGTCTGGATTGGGTCGTGGAGCAGAGAAGGCGTGGCCTTGCCGCGCTAGTCCTTATAGGCTGCTCCGCGCTGGTGCTAGGGAGCAGCAGGCCAAGGGGGAGGTGCGAGTGTGGAGCAGGGACAGGTCTGGGCAGCTCTCGGTGGTTGGCACCGGTTCGCACACCCATTCAAGCGGCAGGACGCACTTGTCTTAGCAGTTCTCGCTGACCGCGCTAGCTGGTGAGTGTCCCTTCTGTGTGTGGGTCCTAGAGCTCGCGGTCTGGTCTGGTCTGGTCCCCAGACTGACGCCTGGTAGGTGACCCTCTTGTCTTACAGCGGCTTCTACGCTCCGGCACTCTGTGCTCATCAGCAAACGCCCTGGCGTCTGTCCTCACCATGCCTAGCCTTTGGGACCGCTTCTCGTCGTCGTCGTCCACCACCTCTTCGCCCTCGTCCTTGTCCGGAACTCCCACCCCAGATCGGCCGCCGCGCTCAGCCTGGGGGTCGGCGGCCCGAGAGGAGGGGTTTGACCGCTCTACGAGCCTGGAGAGCTCGGACTGCGAGTCCCTGGACAGCAGCAACAGCGGCTTCGGGCCGGAGGAAGGTGAGCGGTGGGCGGGTGCCGACGCGACTCGAGGGGCCGGGAAGGTGGGGAAGCCCTGGTGTTGGAAGGGGTCAGAACCACCTTGGCTTTCTATCCCATCGGGACCCAGATTGCTTGGGGGCAGGGGGAATTGGAGTATAAGGTGAGTGAGGCGGAAACTGAGGCACGAAGTGGGACGGAGCGTTGGTTTCTTAAGGAAACAGCACCTCCCCCGCCTGTGCATTTCCTTTTGAAGCCGCTCTAATACCCCTTCCTGTGTGCTCTCCTTTCCAGACTCGGCTTACCTAGATGGAGTGTCGTTGCCCGACTTCGAGCTGCTCAGTGACCCTGAGGATGAACACCTGTGTGCCAACCTGATGCAGCTGCTGCAGGAGAGCCTGGCCCAGGCTCGTCTGGGCTCGCGGCGCCCTGCGCGCCTGCTGATGCCTGGCCAGCTGGTGAGCCAGGTGGGCAAAGAACTACTACGCCTGGCCTACAGCGAGCCGTGCGGCCTGCGGGGGGCGCTGCTGGACGTCTGCGTGGAGCAGGGCAAGAGCTGCCACAGCGTGGGCCAGCTGGCACTCGATCCCAGCCTGGTGCCCACTTTCCAGCTGACCCTCGTGCTGCGCCTGGACTCACGACTCTGGCCCAAGATCCAGGGGCTGTTTAGCTCCGCCAACTCTCCCTTCCTCCCTGGCTTCAGCCAGTCCCTGACTCTGAGCACTGGCTTTCGAGTCATCAAGAAGAAGCTGTACAGCTCGGAACAGCTGCTCATTGAGGAGTGTTGAACTTCAACCTGCGGGGGCTGACAGTGCCCCCCAAGGCAGAGACAGCTGAACTTTTGGGGTGGAGACTAGAGGCAGGAGCTGAGGGACTGATTCCTGTGGTTGGAAAACTGAGGCAGCCACCTAAGGTGGAGGTGGGGGAACAGTGTTTCCCAGGAAGCTCATTGAGTTGTGTGCAGGTGGCTGTGCACTGGGGACACATACCCCTCAGTACTGTAGCATGAAACAAAGGCTTAGGGGCCAACAAGGCTTCCAGCTGGATGTGTGTGTAGCATGTACCTTATTATTTTTGTTACTGACAGTTAACAGTGGTGTGACAGCCAGAGAGCAGCTGGGCTGCTCAGGCCTCGGCCTGGCCCAGGGTGAAAGGGCACGTGCTCCTCAGAGCAGCTGGAGGGAGGGGGGGAGGTCGTGGAGGTGGTCTGTGTATCTTACTGGTCTGAAGGGACCAAGTGTGTTGTTCGTTTGTTTTGTATCTTTTGTCTTTCTGATCGGAGCATCACTACTGACCTGTTGTAGGCAGCTATCTTACAGACGCATGAATGTAAGAGTAGGAAGGGGTGGGTGTCAGGGATCACTTGGGATCTTTGACACTTGAAAAAATACACCTGGGAGCTGCGTTCAACCCTTCCCCCAACCCTTCCCCCACCGTGTGCTGTGGAGTTGAGCTGGGAGGGAGGGGCCGAGAGGGTGGGGGCTGGAACCCCTCCCTGGGAGGAGTGCCATCTGGGTCTTCCATCTAGAACTGTTTACATGAAGATAAGATACTCACTGTTCATGAATACACTTGATGTTCAAGTATTAAGACCTATGCAATATTTTTTACTTTTCTAATAAACATGTTTGTTAAAACGGTTGAGTCTCTCTCATCAGTGCCATGAAGTGAAAAGGAGGGAGATGGGTGCTAGTGAAAGGCAGGTCTCATCAGGCCCTGGGGTTCACCTGTGTGTCCCTCCGTCCCTTTCCGGGACTGCCTGCCAGCCTGGTGACAGAGGTATGTGTACCGTGTGCCATCTGTGCCAAGAACCCTTGGCTCTGTGCTGGCTGAAGCTACCAGGAGAACACTGGAATCCCCTGAAGGTAGGGGGTGAGTCAGACCTCCCACCATGCCAGAGTCTCCAGAGGGAGAACTTACCTGGCTGCCCAAGTTAGAAGGCCCAGACAGGAGGGCCCACTGAGCCCAAGGTCTTTTACAAACAGTGGCCGGGCGCGGTGGCTCAAGCCTGTAATCCCAGCACTTTGGGAGGCTGAGATGGGCGGATCACGAGGTCAGGAGATCGAGACCATCCTGGCTAACATGGTGAAACCCCGTCTCTACTAAAAAAATACAAAAAACTAGCCGGGAGAGGTGGCGGGCGCCTGTAGTCCCAGCTGCTCCGGGGGCCGAGGCAGGAGAATGGCGTAAACCCGGGAGGCGGAGCTTGCAGTGAGCTGAGATCCCGCCACTGCACTCCAGCCAGGGCGACAGAGCAAGACTCCGTCTCAAAAAAAAAAAAAAAAAAAAAAAAAACAGTGAAAGAACTAGAAAATACCTTTTTTCTTTGTGGGAGAAAAAATCACAGTTGTTCTGCCATCATGAAAATTACAAATCTTATCTCTGGATATGAAAAGGCTAAGAGGGGGAGTTTGAAAAAGGCTACTTAGGTCATGCCTCTCACTGGACAAGGAACCAAGAGGGGTGTGAGCTGCCACTGGAAGGAAGTCTGGACCAGGCGGGTGCAGAACTCCCCGCACACACACAGGTGAGGGAAGGAGTGCTAATGGCTTAGAGAGCAAGGAGATAGCAGGCCTATTTTAACGATGCCTTGGGTCACCCAGATGCCCTTTATGCACCTGTTGTCCCAGTCACTTGGGATGCTGAAGCCAGAGGATTGCTTGAGTCCAGGAGTTCAAGGCTGCAGCCTGGGTGACAGCAAGACCCTGTCTCTAAAAACAAAACAAAAGATTCATTGTGCACTCCGGGTCCTAAGTTCCTTATCAGAGAAATTGGCAAATTGGCGTTGGGCCAGATGAAGTCCAAGGCCTTTCCCCCTTCTTCCCTGGGACTACATCCACCCACACCAACTGGCCTTTGGAGAGTTCTTATCTCCCTTGTTTCTCTTCCTGGTCCCAGACAGGCCTTGTTTGCTCAAGGCTGTAAAACAGTGGTTCTTCCATTTGAGTGTGTGTAATCAGATCACATGGGCCCTCCTGGAGATTCTCAGTGCATCTGGGCCAGGGCCCCAGAAATCTGCATTTACATCAGAGATTCCAATGGAGGGTCCTAAACTTTACGATGACTTGGAAGACCCACCTCCCTTTGGTAGAACTGAATGACTTGGTCCCTGAAATGAATAAACTTGGGTTGGAAGTGCATTTGGAAATGGATGGTGAGAACAGTGAAGATGCCCAGAGCAGTGTTAGGAAAGCCCTCACATCTATTTTCTTAGCACATACTCCTAATAGCCATCCTGTGAGGGGTGGGTGGGACGGCAGGGCTTTGTAATGCTTTACAAATTAGTAAATGGAGGCCCAAGCCCTGGAATGGTCATCTTCTTGGATAAGGGCTGACTTTGTCCACTGCCAGCCTCTTGAGATTCAGGGCTGAGAGTGAAGCAAGCTTGACACCTGGGCTAAGTCTGAAGGGCACTTTCCCAGGAACTGAGATCTGTGCCAATGCTCATGACCCTGCCTCCCTAGTCTCAAAAGAGAAGCAAGGAAACAACTGTCTGTCTTCAGAGTAGACAGACTCTACTCTGAAGTGATGCGTTGGTCAGCATTAGCCCCTTTCCAAGCCAAGGATGCAGCTGAGCCCAGCACCGCACCTTTTCTTAGACAGTCAGACTGAGGCCAAATCAAAGCTTGGGTTCCCAAGCTAGCTCAGCTGAGATACCTTCTCCCACAGCCGAACTGGTTTTCCTCATTCTCACAGGGCCTGAAAATCCTCCTGCAGCAGGACAGAAGGGTCTGCAAGTGGGAGCCCTGTAGCTTGAGTCTGGGTGAAAGGGAAGAGGTTTGCTGAGGCCCAAGACAGTTCTGGGTCCTGAGGTCTCCTAAGATGTGGCAGGGAGCTTTGCTCCAGGTACTGGACTCCCTAAGAGAAAATGGGGCAGGCTTATTTGTTGTTAAACCGGAAAGCTAAGAAAGCTTATAAAGACCTACACATAAAATCAACTTTGGCCGGGCGTGGTGGCTCACGCCTGTAATCCCAGCACTTTGGGAGGCCGAGACGGGTGGATCACGAGGTCAGGAGATCGAGACCATCCTGGCTAACATGGTGAAACCCCGTCTCTACTAAAAAATACAAAAAACTAGCCAGGCTCGGTGGCGGGCGTCTGTAGTCCCAGCTACTCGGGAGGCTGAACTATGGCGTGAACCCGGGAGGCGGAGCTTGCAGTGAGCTGAGATCCGGCCACTGCACTCCAGCCTGGGTGACAGAGCAAGACTCCGTCTCAAAAAAAAAAAAAAATCAACTTTGGTAAATGCTTTCAGAAATTGTCCTATTTAGTGAGACCCTATCTGATAAAGAAAGAAAGGAAGGAAAGAAAAAAAAAGGAAAGGGGAAAGGAAAAAGACTGCCCTATTTGGCCTGGAAAATGTGCACTGATCACCTCCCTTTATACAGGATTCCCTCTCTTATTCCTATTTTCCACCTCATTGGGTCAATGCTTTAGAACCTGCAATGGTTCCCTATTGCCAGATTCCACTGCTGGCCTTTTAGGACATTCAGTGTTGGGCCCTATACTCCCTACTGAGGCTTACCTCCTACCATTCCCCTCAATTGGGGCAAGTCAGTCTGGACTGCCCTTTTCTCTAGCCCCAGACTCTGCTTATTCTAGTGCCTTCCACCAAGGATATGGTTCCTGTGTTTTGCTGGCAAGCCCTGTCCTTTCTTTAAGGCCTAGAGCAAGTTTCAGCCTTTTTATGGCTTTTCTGCCTCCCCTCCCCGCATCTTTCACAATTGCAGTGTGAAAACATGGCATACAATGATCTCATTGTATGCACTTGTTTTGCATCCCCCTAGCTCTATAGAACACCCCTAGGTTCTCCTCAGGTCTGGCACACAGTGGTTAATTAAGCATTGGCTGTCTGAGCCTTGGGTCATGCCCTCTCTCTAAGCTCAGGGGACATAAGATTCCCTCACCAGCCTCAGACTTTCAGGCTACAAGGAGAGGAGGGCAGGGTTAGAAAGAGTTGTTGTTGCTTTTTGTTTTTTGTTTTTTTTTTCATTAGCCTACCGCCTAGTTTAGAGGAATATTAAAGGCTAAGGTCATGGAAGGGAGGTAGTGTCATTAGTGGCTAAAGCCACTTGCATTAGTGAAATCTGGATTCAAATCCCAGTTCAACCATTTCCTAGCCAATGACCTGGGGCAAGTCACTTTACCTCTCTAAGCTTCAGTTTCCTTATCTGTAAAGTGGGAATGACAGTGAGGAAATGATATATATAACAACATTACTAAGGCCCCTTATGGGTCTTATGACCGGATAGATAAGACACCCATGACTGGATAGAGATGGCAGCCTGAGCATGGCAGGGCTGGCTGCACAGCAAGTGCCTTTAATAGGGACCACCCTTTGATTCCTGCTCCCTCTGGTCTTAAGTTCCTCTAACAGCTTTTCAAAGTTACCATCTTAACAGCCACAATGGCTGGGTGCCGGTGGCTCATGCCTGTAATCCCAGCACTTTGGAAGGCCAAGGTGGGAGGATCACTTGAGCCCCAGAGTTCAAGACCAGCCTGAGCAACACAGTGAGACCCCTCTAATTAAACAAACAAACAAATCAATCAATAAATTTTTAACAGCCATGTCAACATACAACCTTAACGAATTCAAAAGAAAAACAAGGCTGGGCGTGGTGGTGGACGCCTGTAATCCTAGCACTTTGGGAGACTGAGGCAGGAGAATCGCGTGAACCCGGGAGGCGGAGGTTGTAGTGAGCCCAGATCTCACTCCAGCCTGGGAGACAGAGCAAGACTCCGTCTCAAAAAAACCAAAAAAACAAAAACCAAACAAAAAGGCTGGGCTCGGTGGCTCACGCCTGTAATCCCAGCACTTTAGGAGGCCGAGGCGGGTGGATCAATTGAGCTCAGGAATTCGAGACCAGCCTAGCCAACATGGTGAAATCCTGTCTCTACTAAAAATACAAAAATTGACTGGGTGTGGTGACACATGCATGTGAACCCAGCTATTTGAGGGGCTGAGGCAGGAGAATCGCTTCAACTCAGAGGTGGAGGTTACAGTGAGCTGAGATCGCACCGCTGCACTCCAGCCCGGGAGACACAGCAAGACTCCGTCACAAAAAAAAAAGAAAAGAAAAGAAAGAAAAACAAACTCTCCACGCAGGGGGGATGTGTTCAGACAGCTATACTTCTAAGTTGCATTATTCTAATTCTGGTACATATTAAGCATTACATATAAGATTCCTTTAGGCCGGGCGTGGTGGCTCATGCCTGTAATCCCAGCACTTTGGGAGGCTGAGATAGGTGGATCACCTCAGGTCAGGAGTTTGAGACCAGCCTGACCAACATGGTGAAACCCTATCTCTACTAAAACCAGAACAATTTGCCAGGCCATGATGGTGTGTGCCAGGTACTCAGGAGGCTGAGGAAGGAGAATCATCTGAACCCAGGAGACAGAGGTGGCAGTGAGCCAAGATCACGCCACTGGGCAAGAGCGAGACTCCGTTAAAAAAAAAAAAAAAATTCCTTTAATTCCACTTCATGGATCAGGAGGAAATGCCAAGGGGCAGAGGAGCTCAGTGAGGGATCTGCAGGACTAAGATGAGCAGTGTGTGGTCTCCTACCTCTGGGGCCTTCCGTTCAACCCCCACAAGCCCTACCAGTTTCCCAGCTCAGGTGCAGCCTGGGTCAGCCACATCCTACTTTGGCTGCTGGAGGAAGCCAAGTACTGCTGGGGCACCCCAGAGGAAGCTGAGGAAACGTGGGCACAAAAACCAGGCCCAATTAATAGACCATTACAGGACTCTGTAATTATCCCGAAATGGAAGGGCTTTTTATGAAGGAATCACAAATTAGAGAGAAAACTATTAACCCTAGACGTGCCCATGCAGGGGCCCAGCTGAAGAGCCTCCATCTTGATCCCAGCCATGGGCAGCTTTATGGAAACTTCTGGGGCAGCATATGCAGCCTGTGGCCACATGGAGCTGGTGGCTCTGAATGTAGAGGTTGGTGGGCTGCATTCACTCGGCCACTCATTTATTCATTCAACCTATATACTGTATAAATAGGTCCATGTGGGCTGCAAGAGAAAGCCAAAGTAAGTAGGAACCCTTAAGAAGCTGTTATCAAAATGTTCTTTTGGCCGGGCGCAGAGGCTCATACCTGTGATCCCAGCACTTTAGGAGGCTAAGGCAGGTGGATCGTCTGAGGTCAGGAGTTTGAGACCAGCCTGGCCAACATGGTGAAACCCTGTCTCTATTAAAAATACAAAAAATTATCTGGGTGTGGTCGTGGGCACCTGTAATCCCAGCTACTCGGGAGGCTGAGGCACGAGAATCGCTTGAACCCAGGAGGCAGAGGTTGCAGCCAGCCGAGATGGCGCCATTGCACTCTAGCCCAGATGACAAGAGTGAAACTCCATCTCAAAAAAAAAAAGTTATCTCACACACACACATACACACACGTAATCACACACACCCACATAATCACACATACTTTTAATAAGTAAAACATGGGGCATAAGGAGAAGAGAAAATGGGCTTACACTCAAATCTCCCTATCCCTAATTTCCCAGGAAAAACGTTTTTTTTCGAGACAGTCTAGCTCTGTTACCCAGGCTGGAGTACAGTGGTGCGATCTTGGCTTAGTGCAACCTCACCTCCTCAGTTTAAACAATTCTCCTGCCTCAGCCTCCCAAGTAGCTGGGATTACAGGCGCCTGCCACCACGCCCAGCTAATTTTTGTATTTTTTAGTAAAGACGGAGTTTCACTGTGTTGGCCAGTCTCGTTTCGAACTCCTGACTTCGTGATCCGCCCCCCTCAGCCTTCCAAAGTGCTACAAGTGTGAGCTAGGAAAAACCTTTAAAGTATATAAGATATGTAATTATATAAAATGAAACTAATTGAACTGTATACTTTAAATTGACTAATTTTACTGAATGGGCTGGGTATGGTCGCTCAGCACTTTGGGAGGTTGAGATGGGCAGAGGTGGCCAACATGGTGAAACCCTGTCTCTACAAAAAATACAAAACTCAGCTGGGCATGGTGGTATACACCTATACACACAGCTACTTGGGAGGCTGAGGTGGGAGGACTGCTTGAACCTAGGGAGGTTGAGGTTGTGTCACTGCACTCTAGCCTGAGTGACAGAGACCCTATCTCAAGAAAAAAATAACTTTTGTGTTTTTTTTTTGAGACAGAGTCTCACTCTGTTGCCCAAGCTGGAGTGCAGTGGCGCCATCTCGGCTCACTGTAACCTTTGCCTCCCATGTTCAAGCGATTTCTCCTGTCTCAGTCTCTCTAGTAGGTGGGACTACAGGTGCCCCCCACCACACTGGGCTAATTTTTGTACTTCTAGTAGAGAAGAGGTTTCACCATGTTGGCCAGGCTGGTCTCGAACTCCTGACCTCAAGTGATCTGCCCACCTCAGCCTCCCAAAGTGCTGGGATTATAGGTATGAGCCACTGTGCCCGGCCAAAAATGTATATATATGGTTTTTTTTTGGAGACAGAGTTTCACTCTTGTTGCTCAGGCTGGAGTACAGTGGCGCAATCTTGGCTCACCACAAACTCTACCTCCTGGGTTCAGTGATTCCCCTGCCTCAGTCTCCTGCGTAGCTGGGATTACAGGTATATACTGCCATGCCCGGCTAATTTTTGAGATTTCTTTTTCTTTCTTTTTTTTTTTTTGAGACAGAGTCTCATTCTGTCACCCAGGCTGGGGTGCAGTGGGGCAATCTCGGCTCACTGCAACCTCCGCCTCCCAGGTTCAAGGAGTTCTCCTGCCTCAGTCTCCTGAGTAGCTGGGATTATAGGCATGTGCCACCACGCTTGGCTAATTTTTGTATTTTTAGTAGAGACAAGGTTTCTCCATGTTGGTCAGGATGGTCTTGAACTACTGACCTTGTGATTCACCCACCTCAGCCTCCCAACATGCTGGGATTACAGGTGTGAGTCACTGCACCAGGCCAAAAATAAAATTTTTAAATGTAAATTATGCATCAATAAACCTGATTTTTTATATTTTTTAAATTTTTTATATTTTTTGAGATGGAGTCTCGCTCTGTCGCCCAGGCTGGAGTGCAGTGGCCGGATCTCAGCTCACTGCAAGCTCTGCTTCCCGGGTTTGCGTCGTTCTCCTGCCTCAGCCTCCTGAGTAGCTGGGACTACAGGCGCCCACCACCTCACCCGGTTAGTTTTTTGTATTTTTTTTTTTAGTAGAGACGTGGTTTCACCGGGTTAGCCAAGATGGTCTCAATCTCCTGACCTCGTGATCCGCCCGTCTTGGCCTCCCAAAGTGCTGGGATTACAGGCTTGAGCCACCGCGCCCGGCCAACCTGATTTTTTAAAAAGTATATATACATAGCTGGGTATGCGGTATGTGCCTGTAGGCCTAGCTACTCAGGAGGCTGAGGCAAGACGATTGCGTGAGCCCAGAAGTTCAAGGCCAGTCTGGGCAACATAGGGAGACCTAGTCCCTAAAAAATAAAAATAAAATAAAAATTATATCTATACACAAAAATTAACTCAAAGTGGAAAATGAATCGTAAGTCTAAATGGAAGAGCTAAACTATAAAACTCTTAGAAGACATCTAGGAATAAATCTTCATGATCTCAGATTAGGCAATTATTTTTATTATTATTATTTTAGATGGAGTCTTGCTCTGTCACCAGGCTGGAGTGGAGTGACACTATCTTGGCTCACTGCAACCTCCACCTTTCAGGTTCAAGCAATTCTCCTGCCTCAGACTCCTGGGTAGCTGGGATTATAGACGCGCACCACCACACCCAGCTAATTTTTGTATTTTCAGTAGAAACAGGGTTTCACCATGTTAGCCAGGATGGTCTCAATCTCTTGACCTCATGATCCACCCACCTCGGGCTCCCAAAGTGCTGGGATTACAGGCGTGAGCCACTGCGCTGGCCTGGCAATTGTTTCTTAGATAAGATTCCAAAAGTACAAATGATAAGAAAGAAGACTGACAAATTGAATTTTATGAAAATTAAAAACAATTGTACTTCAAAGGACACCATCAAGAAAGTGAAAAGACTGAAATACCAACCACAGGGGGCCAAAAAAAAAAAAAAAAAAGAATGAAATTGAAAAGACAACCCACAGACTGGAAGAAAATATTTGCAAATCATTTGTTTGATAAGTGATTTACATCTAGAATGCATAAGAAACTCTTATAGTTTAATTAAACAATGAGCAAAGGATCTGAATATCTGAATAGACATTTTCCAAAGAACATATGGAAGTGCCCAACAACAGCCATTCGTGAAAAGATATTCAACACTACTGGTCATTAGGAAAATGAAGATCAACACTACCCTGAGGTACCACAACACACCAGAATGGGAATAATCAGAGGACAGCAAGTGTTAGTGATGATGCAGGGAAACTGGAACCCTTACACATTGCTGGAGGGAATGTAAATTGGTGCAGCCACTTTGAACTTTTTTTTTTTTTTTTTTGAGACTGTCTCCCAAGCTGGAGTGCAGTGGCGCGATCTCAGCTCACTGCAACCTCCGCCTCCCGGGTTCAAGCGGTTCTCCTGCCTCAGCCTCCCGAGTGGCTGGGACTACAGGTGTGAGCCACTATGTCTGGCTAATTTTCGTATTTTTAGTAGAGATGGGGTTTCACCGTGTTGGCCAGGTTGGTCTCAAACTCCCGACCTCAGATGATCTGCCCACCTCGGCCTCCCAAAGTGCTGGGATTACAGGCGTGAGCCACTGCACCAGCCAGGTGCAGCCACTTTGAAAAACAGTTTGGCGGCCAGGCACGGTGGCTTATGCCTGTGATCCCAGCACTTTGGGAGGCCGAGGCAGGTAGATCGCCTGAGGTTGGGAGTTTGAGACCAGTCTGGCCAGCATGGTGCAACCCCATCTCTAATACGAATACAAAAATTAGCCAGGCGTGGTGGCAGGCGCCTGTAATCCCAGCTACTCGGGAAGCTGAGGCAGGAGAATCGCTTGAACCTGGTAGGTGGAAGTTGCAGGGAGCTGGAGGCTGCAGTTAGCTGGGATCTTGCCATTACACTCCAGCCTAGGTGACAGAGCAAGACTCTGTCTCAAAAAAAAAAAAAAAAGTTTGGCAGTTCCTCAAAATGCTAACCATAGAGTTACCATAGAACCTAGCAATTTCACTTCTAGGTATACATTCAAGATAAATGAAAATGTATGTCTAAGGCCGGGCACGGTGGCTCAAGCCTGTAATCCCAGCACTTTGGGAGGCCGAGACGGGCGGATCACGAGGTCAGGAGATCGAGACCATCCTGGCTAACACGGTGAAACCCCGTCTCTACTAAAAATACAAAAACTAGCTGGGCGAGGTGGCGGGCGCCTGTAGTCTCAGCTACTCGGGAGGCTGAGGCAGGAGAATGGCGTAAACCCGGGAGGCAGAGCTTGCAGTGAGCTGAGATCCGGCCACTGCACTCCAGTCCGGGCGTCAGAGCAAGACTCCGCCTCAAAAAAAAAAAAAAGAAAATGTATGTCTACACAAAAAAACTTGTACACAAATGTTCATAGCAGTATTATTCATAATAGCCAAAAAGTGTCCATCAATAGACAAAACAAAGTGCAGCATAGCCACACGACGGAACATTATTTGGCAGTTCTGATACATGCTACAACATGTATGAGCTTCCAAAACATTAGACTAGATGAAAGATGACATATTGTATGATTCCATTGATATGAAATGTCCAGAATACGAAAATCCATAGAGACAAAGTAGGTTAGTGGTTGCCTAGGGCTGGGAGTTTGAGGAAAAGAGTGGGTGATGGCTCATGGGTCTCAAGTTACTTTTTGGGGGTGATGAAAATATTCTAAAACTGATTGTGGTGATGGATGCAGAAGTCTGAACATACTAAAATCCATTGAAATTTGTTATATGTAAATTATATCAATAGAGTTTTTTTAAATACACGCGTCAAAATTCATGGAATTGTACATCTAAAAAAGGGTGCATTTTGCTACATGCAAATTATACCTCAATTAAAAAAAAATTTAACACTCCCAAAAAAGCATATAAAGTAAGCTCTGAGCCAGGCACAGTGGCTCATGCCTGTAATCCTAGCATTTTGGGAGGCCGAGGTGGGTGGATCACCTGAGTTTAGGAGTTTGAGACCAGCCTGACCAATATGATGAATCCCCACCTCTACCAAAAATACAGAAATTAACCGGGCATGGTGGCACGTGAATGTAATCACAGCTACTCGGGAGGCTGAGACAGGAGAATCGCTGGAATCCGGGAGGCAGAGGTTGCAGTGAGCCGAGATGGGGCCATTGCACTGCAGCCCCGGCAACAAGAGCGAAACTCTGTCTCAAAAAAGAAAAAAAAGAAAAAAGAAAGCTCTGAAAGTTTAAAAAGTAAATTATGGCCTCATAATTTGGTTTCCTTTAGTGTAAATATGGTAAAATTTCACTAAGAAAAGGAAAGCAAAGAGAAGCTATGATTACTTTGGCTCAAATTTTATTTATTGTCTGTCTTGGCCGATAGAATGTCAGTTTTTGTGTGCCTAGCCTTGTGCCTGGCTTATAGAAAATGCTAAAAGAACACCTGTGGAAGGCAGGAAGGATGAAAAAGACCATGACAGATCAAGTCCAACATCTCCTGGAGAGGCCCATTTGGACTACTTTCCAAGCACTTTATTGTTGTTGTTGTTGTAATTATTATTATGATTCTTTTTGAGACAGAGTTTCATTCTTGTCTCCCAGGTTGGAATGCAGTGGCACGATCTCTACTCACTGCACCCTCTGCCTCCCGGGTTCAAGTGATTCTCCTGCTTCAGCCTCCCAAGTAGCTGGGATTACAGGCATCTGCCACCACACCATGCTAGCCACCGTGCCCGACCCAAGCACTTTATTATTATTATTATTATTATTATTATTATTATTATTATTATTACTATTGTGGTAAAATACACATAATAAAAATTTTGCCATCTGAACCATTTTGAGCATATGATTTAGTAGGTGTTAAGTATATTCACACCATTGTACAACCAATCTCCAGAACATTTTCCCTCTTCTACAATTGAAACTCTATACCCATTAAACAACCTATTTCTTCCTCCCGTGGCAACCACCATTCTACTTTCTGTCTCTAGAAATCTGACTCCTCTAGGTACATCATATAAGTGGAACTATGTAGTATTTGTCTTTTTTATTTTATTTTATTTTTCATTTTTTGAGATGGAGTTTCGTTCTTGTTGCCCAGGCTGGAGTGCAATGGCGGAATCTCCCCACAACCTCTGCCTCCCAGGTTCAAGCAATTCTCCTGCCTCAGCTTCCTGAGTAGCTGGGATTACAGGCGCATACCACCACACCCAGCTAATTTTTGTATTTTGTAGTAGAGAAGAGGATTCACCATGTTGGTCAGGCCAGTCTTGAATTCCTAACCTCAGGTGATCCACTAGCCTCGGCCTCCCAAAGTGCTGGGATTACAGGCGTGATCCACCACATCTGGCCATGTCCTTTTTTTTTTGTTTGTTTTGAGACGGTGTCTTGCTCTGTTGCCTAGACTGGAGTGCAGTGGCGTGATCTTGGCTCACCGCAACCTCTGCCTCCCGGGTTCAAGCAAATTCTGCCTCAGCCTCCCAAGTAGCTGAGATTACAGGCACATGCCACCATGCCCAGCTAATTTTTGTATTTTTTTAGTAGAGGTGGGATTTCACTATGTTGGCCAGGCTGGTCTCGAACTCCTGACCTTGTGATTCACCCACCTTGGCCTCCCAAAGGGCTAGGATTACAGGTGTGAGCCACCGTACCCGACCGCTAGGTAGTATTTGTCATTTTGTGACTGACCTATTTCACTTTGCATAATATCCTTATGGTTCATACATGTTGTAGCATGTGACATCATTCTATTCCTTTTTCGGTCTGCATAGTACTCTGTTGTATGCACACACCACATTTTGCTTATCCATTCATCTGTCACAGACACCTGGGTTGCTCCCATCCTTTGGCTATTGTGAAGAGTGCTGCTATGAATGTGGGTATATAGTTATCTCATCAAGTCCCTGCTGTCACTTCTTTAAGTGTAGACTCAGAAGTAGAATTGTTGGATCATATGGTAATTTGATTTTTCATCTTTTGAGAAACTGCCATACTATTTTCCATAGTGGTTGCACCATTTTACATTCCCACCACCAGTGCACAATACTTCCAAGCACTTTCATATCCCACTACACCCCAGTTCCACTCCAAATACCTCAACAGGCAAGTCCTGCTGCACCCACTCCCACAAGGTGGTAAGTGGTGAGGTCCCAGATGAGAGCTCTGGATTTCTAGTATTCAAGGATGTTCTAGGAAGTCAGAGGAGAGGGTTGAGAGCTGCACATTGTACCATGGGGCTGCAAGAAAGTTCAGGCTCAGGACTCGAGAGGATAAATAGCCCATATTTATGGAATATTTTGCATCTTCAACTCACTTAACCTATCACCGACTACAAAATAGCTACTACTATTATTATTCCCATTTTGCAGATAAGGAAATCGAGCAAGAGGGGGCAACAGAGGGAGCTTGGACTGGGAACGGGGAGACTTGTGGTTTTGCCTGATTTTTCCACTGACCTTGTTTCTTCATCTTTGAACTGAGGGGATGGGACTGGATGACACTAAGAGAGATTCTTTGAGGCAAAGCTCAGCTGCCAGCCGCCACTGCTGCTATTTTCCTCCAGCGCCGCCCAGTCGCCCTCCCTGGGTTCAAGCCTGGGGCGGGGCACGGGGCTCAGGGTGGGAAGAACAGAGCCTTCTTGCAGGTCACTGAGCAAATGCTTGACTGCTTTCTGGGGCATGTCCAAATCTGGAAGGAGAACGTTAAGAAATTTCCACGGCCCTTCCCCCATTGGGGGATTTTCCATTCTGCTGGGCAGACGTGCTTCTAGGTTTCCCCAGAGCCGAGCTCTGGCAATCCGTAGGTATTATCGAATGGCTCAACTCAGTGGTAGGAGGAATGTTCTGGTTCTTGCCCTAGGAAAGGGGCCAGTTTGTTGAGGAGCCACAACTGATCTAGAAAGACAAAGTGGGGTTGGAGGCAGGATGGTACTGAATCAAGTATTCAGTCTACAAGAACCCCAGAGAGAGACCAGGGGAAATAGGAACCACCAGGGGCAACTTCCTAGAATAAGGGACCAGAGTTGGAGGGGCAAAGGAGGGAGGAGACTTGCTAGGCAGACAGGAGAGTGCATGACAGATGAGGGGCCGGGCACAGTGGCTCACATTTGTAATCCTAGCACTTTGGGAGGCCAAGGCGGGTGGATCACCTGAGGTCAGGAGTTCAAGACCAACCTGGCCAACACGGTGAAACCCTGTCTCTACTAAAAATACAAAAAATTAGCTAGGCATAGTGGCACATGCCTGTAATCCCGGCTGCTTGGGAGGCTGAGGCAGGAGAATCACTTGAAACCGAGAGGCAGAGGTTGCAGTGAGCCCAGATAGCATCACTGCACTCCAGCCTAGGTGACAGAGCAAGACTCCATCTCAGGAAAAAAAAAAAAAAAAAAGAACAGACAAGGAAGAAAATAACGTGGACCAGCTTTAGAAAGGTTGTCATGCATGAAGGGACAGTGCAGTGGCCAGTAGAGAGGTGGATCCAAGAAATGGAAAGTATGGTGAAGCTGATTGTGGAATACAGAAGACAGACAGCCATTGCAGGGGCTGCTGCTGTGGCCTCTGCACTGGCCCGTCCCACTGCAGGGAACGCTCTTCCCTCAGAGCATCCCCTGGCCAGCTACTAGAGGATCAGATTTAGCTCACTGTCCCTGCTCCACAAGACAGCATGCCCTCGCCTCCCCTGCGAAAGCAGCCATCCTCTAGCACAGCTGCACATTTCATTTTCTCCACAGCCCTCATCAGCACCAGAAGTTAGCCTGTGTCTTTGTTCAGTGGCCACCTCCTTTCTATAGGATGGGAGTTCCATGAGAGCAGATGTATTGCTGGGCTTGTTCTCCACCAAATCCCAAGGGCCTGGCACATAGCTAACTCAATCATTTTTGTTTGTTTGTTTTTATTTTTTCTTGCTCTGTCACCCAGGCTGTAGTGCAGTGGCACAAACACGGCTCACTGTGGCCTCAACCTCCCAGGCTCAAGCGATCCTCCCACTTCAGCCTCCTGAACAACTGGGACCACAGGCATGCACCACCACGCCTAGCTAAATATTTTATTGTTCTTATTGTTATTCGTAGAGATGGGAATCTCACTTTGTTGCCCAGGCTGGTCTCAAACTCTTGGGTTCAAGCAATCCTCTGATTTATTCCTCTGAGCAACTCTATGGGAGAGGTGCTACCTGTTTTATAGGTCAGGAAACTGAGGCCAAGAGTGGTTTGTGAAGTTGCTCAAGGACGCACAGAGACAGAATTTGAACCTCCACTTTTTTTTTTTAAGACGAAGTCTCGCCTTCTTGCCTAGGCTGGAGTGCAGTGGCCCGATCTTGGCTCACTGCAACCTCCACATCCCAGGTTCAAGCAATTCTCCTGCCTCAGCCTCCTGAGTAGCTGGGACTACGGGTGCACACCACCACATCCGGCTAATTTTTTTTTTTTTTGTATTTTTATTAGAGACGGGGTTTCACCATATTGGCCAGGCTGGTCTTGAACTCCTGACCTAAGGTGATCCGTCCGCCTCAGCCTCCCAAAGTGCTGGCATTACAGGCATGAGCCACCACAGCCAGCGAACCTCCACATTTAACCTCTGGGCTAGCAGTGTCCAATAGAAATATAATACGAGGCTGGGTGCGGTGACTCATGCCTGTAATCCCAGCACTTTGGGAGGCCAGGGCATGCAGATCACTGAGGTCGGCAGTTCAAGACCAGCCTGGCCAACATGGTGAAACCCCGTCTCTACCAAAAATACAAAAATTAGCTCGGCGTGGTAGCAGGCACCTGTAATCCCAGCTACTCGGGAGGCTGAGGCACGAGAATCACTTGAATCCGGGAGGTGGAGGTTGCAGTGAGCTGAGATCACGCCACTGCACTCCAGCATGGGGGATAGAGCGAGACTCTGTCTCAAAAAAAAAAAAAAAAAGGAGCTATAATAAGAGCTATATAAGTAATTTAAAATTTTCCATTAGCCTTACTAAATTATAGAATCAAGTGAAATTAACTTTAATAACATATTTTATTTAATCTGACATAAAAGGCCAGGCCTGGTGGCTCATGCCTGTCATCCCAGCACTTTGGGAGGCCAAGGCAGGCAGATCATCTGAGGTCCGGAGTTCGAGACCAGCCTGACCAACATGGAGAAATCCCATCTCTACTAAAAATACAAAATTAGCCAGGCGTGGTGTTGCATGCCTGTAATCCCAGCTACTCAGGAAGGCTGAGGCAGGAGAATCACTTGAACCCGGGAGGCGGAGGTTGCAGTGAGCCAAGATCGTACCATTGCACTCCAGCCAGGGCAACAAGAGCGAAACTCCGTCTCAAGAAAAAAATTAAAAAAATAAAAAATAAAAAGCTGACATAAAAATGGTGTCATTAAACACGAATCAATATAAAAATATGAATTAGGTATTTTACATTTTCTTTAACTAAGTCTCCAAAATCTGGTACCTAGTTTATATTTACAGCATTTGCTAAATTTTCATCAGAAAAATGATCTGTATTTAGATTTCATACAATTTGCAGTTGATTAGTAGATTCATGTACCCAAGTTGTTCCAAACAAACATACTTAAACATTTTCCAATATCTGAAATGAGTATTACTTTTTTTTTTTTTTTGAGATGGAGTCTCGCTGACACCCTGGCTGGAGTGCAATGTGCAATCTTGGCTCACTGCAAACTCTGCCTCCCAGGTTCAAGCGATTCTCCTGCCTCAGCCTCCAGAGTAGCTGGGATTACAGGCACCTGCCACCACGCCCAGCTAATTTTTGTATTTTTAGTAGAGACAGGGTTTCACCATGTTGGCCAGGCTGGTCTTGAACTCCTAACCTCGTGATCTGCCCGCCTTGGCCTCCCAAAGTGCTAGGATTGCAGGCATGAGCCACCTTGTCTGGCTGAGTATCACTTTTTAAACTTAAATGTACATTAATTAAAATTAAATAAAATTTAAAGTGCAGCTCCTCAGCGGCACTAGGCACATGTCAAGGGCTCAACAGTCACACATGGCCAGTGGCCTCCATGTTGGAAGGGACAGCTCCAAGCTGTACAGCTTCGTCTGGCATGAAGGTTGGATGGGTGGGAGAGGGAGGTTGGAGTCCAAGAGGCTGGTAGGAGGAATCCGTAGCAGACTAGGGACCAGCTGTGGGAGGAAAGAGTGGGTAAACGGAGACAGGCAGACCTGGGCCCACCTAAAAATGAGGCAGGATCCCCAGCCATGACTCCTACCAAGTTGCACAGGTCTGGCCCACTCGCTCACAAGGGGAGTGCCCGTGGCGAGCTCTTCCCACTAAGGAAGTGATGGCCCTCAGACTCTTGGGTAGAGCTCCTGTCCCCTCCTACACTACTGCGAAGGTACCTGGGAGGGTGCATGAGGCTGGATCTGGGCAGGCGCCAGCTCTGTGGGCGGAGTGATCTTCCTCTTATCTCTCCCATCTGTTGGCAGCTGGGAGTGCGGTGATTAAGTACATGGCCCTGGTTAAACAACCCTGAAGTCAGATACACCTGGGTTCCAACCCCAGCTCAGCCAATTCCTTGCTCTGTGACCTTGGACAAGTCAAGTCTCCTCTCTAAGCCTCAGTTTCCTCATCTGGAAAATGAAAACAAATAATGAAATGTGGTAAGACTCTAATGATGTCTAGAGAGTGCCCAGCTCAATCAATCAAATGATCAATTAACAATTGCTATTCTTCCCAGGTAATGTCCTTTTCCTGTCAAAAACAGGAAAGTAAGCCTGGCATGATGGCCCATGCCTATAATCCCAGCTATTAATATTTGGGAGGCTGAGGCAGGAGGATCACTTGAGCCTAGGAGTTTGAATCCAGCCTGGACAATATAGCGAGACCCCATCTCTACAAAAACATTAAAAACTTAAAAATTATTTCAAAATAGGAAAGTAGATTGGAGAATGTTGGTGATTATTGGAAAGGAGATGGCAGAGATGAGCTGAAGAGGGAAGGAGTTAATTCCCATGGCTGAGAGTTCCCTTCTAGGGCTCCCCCACATCTGCTGGGGATCCTGCCTAATTTTTAGGTGGGCCCAGGCCTGCCTCTATTTCCCCACCCTTCGCTCCCATAGACTTGGTTAATCAGCAGGGTTGGGGAGGGGGACCTGCTGCTCCCAGAGGCTGTAGGTGCTGGAGCATGAGGTAAGAATGGCCAAGAATTGGCTGGGCGCAGTGTCTCACGCCTGTAATCCCAGCACTTTGGGAAGCCGAGGCGGGCAGATCACCCGAGGTTGGGAGTTCGAGACCAGCCTGACCAACATGGAGAAGCCTCATCTCTGCTAAAAATACAAAATTAGCTGGGCATTGTGGCACATGCCTGTAATCCCAGCTACTCGGGAGGCTGAGGCAGGAGAATCGCTTGAACCCGAGTGGCGGAGGTTGTGGTGAGCCAAGATGGTGCCATTGCACTCCAGCCTGGACAACAAGAGAGAAACTTTGTCTCAACACTCAAACAAAAAAAAAGAATGACCAAGAGCCACCTTCCATAAATGAGGAGAATGACTCAAACTGAATCAGGAGCAGGTGATGTCAACCTGGGTACCTGGAGTTACTCAGAGTGACACTGGTATAAGCCTGGCAGGAGTGATGGATGAGCTAGGCTCCAGGAAAGCAGGTGGGGCTGGAAACCACCCAAGACAAGGAAACTGTTGGGTTTGAAACTCCAGGTAAGCAGAGTATGGCCCGAGAGCAGCAGCAGAGGCTGAAAGCGGGCTTGGTCTAGGTATTTTTGAGAGTGAGGTAGCTCCAACTCTCTCCCTCTGAGTCATCACCCCACTTAAGCCAGAAATACTGAGATCTGCGACCTCAGCCTCCCCCACTGCAACTCCACAGTCCTGAAACCTTTGCTCCACTGGGTCCTCCCAAGTGTGGGAGCTGACACAGCCCTGAGCAGCCCACTGTCCTCTGCCCTGCCAAGTCTTCTAACTCTTGTCACTTTGTCCTACATCGTTTTTTTGTCTGGCACCCCTTCCTAGAATTGGTGCCCCAGAGGTGGGAAAAACTTACCCTGCTGACTGCTCTATCTCCTAGGCTTAGCTCAGACTCTGGCATACGTGAGGGCTTAGTAGAAACTTGATGGGGTATTAAAGATGAAACCCGGGTGGGTTCTCACATTAAATTTCTAACACTTCTTAGGTGGCTTGGGCCCCTCTGAGCCTTGTTTCCACATCTGTAAAGCGGCAAACCATCCCCATGAAGAACAGGGAAGAACCAGGTCAGAAGGCAGAGAGGATGAAGCATCCAGCCGGTTCTAGGAAATTTCCAATGGCTAATCCTTCAGATGCAGTTTGTAAGCAGGTCAAATACAGAATAGGAAACTGAGGCGCAATTAAGTCATGCTTAGAAGACTGTACAGGGTGACCATTCAAGGCCTCCCAAACACCCTGTAAGCCCTTCTAGAAGCTCTGGTTAAGTCACTCTCATTCAATCCCCCTGGGAGATGCCATCCACACGTCCTGAAGTGTGTGGCCTGTCCCTGCTGTGTAAGGTGGACCTCCCCATTCTGCTTCCTCTTTGAGGTGGCCTGGCTCCTGGTGGTAGGCAAGTGCTGGAAGACAGCTGAGATGGCTGCCTCTGGTGTTGGGAGCTGGAGTCAAAGAGCCGGAGGGTGTGTGTGTGCATTATTCATAAGTATCCACTTGGCCCTCACTATACTCCAAGAGGGAGGCAGTCCAGCCTAGTGGTGAGATGCTCCCACTACGGAGTCAGGCTGGAGTTGGCTTTGGGGCAGTCCTTCCTTTTTTTTTTTGAGACGCAGTCTCACTCTGCAGTCCAGGCTGGAGTGCAGTGGCACGATCTCACCTCACTGCAACCTCCGCCTCTTGGGTCCCGGTTCAAGCAATTCTCCTGCCTCAGCCTCCCAAGTAGCTTGGACTACAGGCACTCACCACCACGCCTGGCTAATTTTTGTATTTTTAGTAGAGATGGGGTTTCACCATGTTGGCCAGGCTGGTCTCGAACTCCTGACCTCAGGCGATCTACCCTCCTTGGCCTCCCAAAGCGCTTCCTGAGCCACCGCGCCCGGCCTGGGGCAGTCCTTCCTAAGCCGTCTCCCACCTAAAAAGATGGCTGTGAGGGTGTGGCACGCTCAGCACTCAGCACAGAGCCCCCCTCACCATCAACACTCAACAAACAGCATGTATTGTTAGTTTTTGTTTTGTTTTGAGACAGAGTCTCACTCTGTAGCCCAGGCTAGAGTGCAGTGGTGCAGTCGTGGCTCACTGCAGCCTTGACCTCTTGGGCTCAAGTGATCCTCCCACCTCAGCCTCCCAAAGTGCTGGGATTACAGGCATAAGCCACCTTGCCCGGCCAGGTTTTTAGCCTGTCAGCTCTTTGAGGGACACTTGTTATGGTCATTGGGTACCCACAGCTTTGACCCTTACTAGGTGCTCAGGTGGATGAATGAATGAGTAGAGAGAAGGAAGAGAAGGCAGGAGGGAGAAGAGGAAGAATGAAGGAAGGGTTGAGTTTGTCCTGGAAGCTCCCAGCTTCCATCTGAACTGCACTCTCCCTCTGTCCCCAGGACACCAGGGAACTGACTCAAGGCTCTCCTCTTACCAGGTGCTGCATGGGGTCCAGGGAGAAAAGCCCATTTGAAATGGGGCACTGGTCTAAACCCTGGACCTGCTGCTCACCATCGACTGAACTTGGCCACTTAAATAGTCTCCTCTATAAAATGGGAGTGATAGTAGCAACTACCTCACTGAATTGTATGGAGACCCAAAAAATGTATATGAATACATTTGTCAACTAAAAAGTGTTAGGGATTATCTCAATGGAGGGATAGGTAGTGGAGGCTCTGGAACCAGACTTCTTGCATTCACATCCCTGCTCCACTGCTTGGAGACCTTTGGCAAGGTCCTTAACTCCTCTGGACCTCAGTTTTCTCATCTGTAAAATAGGGATTATACTAGTTCCTACCTCATAGAGTTGTTGTGAAGATTAAATGAGATAATGCATGAGAAGCTTTTGAATCAGAGCAGGGCACACATTAGGCATGGTGTCCATGATCAAGTGCCTAATATGTGCCTGCTCTCAGGAAAGATGCTGTGAACTACTTCACACTAAAGTGTGAATGAATGGTAAGATCTACTATGCTCCACTCACGCCTGTAATCCTAGCACTTTGGGAGGCCGAGGCAAGTGGATCACTTGAGGTCAGGAGTTCGAGACCAGCCTGGCCAATATGGCAAAACCCCGTCTCTACTAAAAACACAAAAATTAGCCAGGCGGGGTGGCACATGCCTGTAATCCCAGCTACTCAGGAGGCAGAGGCAGGAGAATTGCTTGAACCCAGCGGGTGGAGGTTGCAGTGGGCCATGATCACGTTACTTCATTCCGGCCTGGGCGACAGGAGTGAAACTCCCTCTCAAAAAAAAAAAAAGAAAAAAAAAAAAGATGATCTACTATACTCTGTCTCAGAGGCATATGAATCTTAACAGGAATTAAAGGAGTGAAATCCCATCTAATTATGGGATTTTAAAAAGTAAAAGAGGCATACAGGGGGTAGGTAAGGCCCTTCCTAGTGTCCCTCAAAATCACACCTGCTGCCCACTGCACAAATCCTGCCTGGTCCCAGACAGGGACCACACACAGAAGAAGGGAGAACACAGTGCCAGTCCCCGAGGAAACTCCCCTCTGCTGGAGAAACCAGAGACAATGGCCGCCCCCAACACTGCATCACGCCAGCTAAACATGGAGGGCCTTCCAAGGCATGGCAGGCAGTCACCGGAGCTACAGCCATCAGAAGGGCTTCAAGGACCCTCCAGGGAGCAACAGGAGCCGGGGCGGGGGGGGGGGGGGGGGGGGGGGGGGGGGGGGTAGAGAGGGAGGTGGGCACTGGATGTGGTGAGAACCGACTTGGGACCACTAACATGGGACCAGGGAGGAAGCGGTGGGCTCTCTCCCAGGGCAACAGTCTCACTTCCCAATCCATTTCTCCCTGACTGGCACCTGTAGTAGACAGTGCAGAGGAGGTCAGGAGGTGGGTTCTGCAGCCCTGGCATTGGGGTGTTCGCAATAGGCATCTATTCAATATCTCTTCAGTTCCTCCTTTGAAGAAACCTTCTTCCCTCCTTCCTTTTCAGCCCATTGAAGCAGGTGAAGCTGCAGGTGTGGGGCCTGTGAACAGACTTGCCAATCAACACAGAGTTATTCCTTCCTTGCCTCTGGTATCTGTGTGGTCACATGACCCCAATTGTCCAGTTAGAGTGAAACTTGGGACATGTGTCACAATTCCCAAGGACAAAGCCTCTTTCTACCCAACTAGAACTTGGGATGATGTACTCCTGCAGCTGCAGCAGATGCTCATGGAGCCCAAACACTTCCCAAGACAGCAAAGGCAAAGTACAAACAAGTGCAAAGACTCTGGGATATGAGTCTTCATGACGTTGTGGCATCACCAGATCAAGTCATGCCTAGAGTTCTCAGTTTCCTGAGCCAGTAGATTCCCTTTTTAGCATAAATCAGTTTGAGTCAGGTTTTCTGGCATTTGCATCATTAAGAGTCTGACATTCATATGGTGAACTTTCTTTTCTTTTCTTTTCTTTTTTTTTTGAGATGGAGTTTCGCTCTTGTTGCCCAGGCTGGAGTGCAATGGTGCAATCGTGGCTCACCGCAACCTCTGCCTCCCGGGTTCAAGTGATTCTCCTGCTGCAGCCTTCTGAGTAGCTGGGATTACAGGCACGCGCCACCACGCCCAGCTAACTTTGTATTTTTAGTAGAGGTGGGGTTTCTCCATGTTGGTCAGGCTGGTCTCAAACTCCCGACCTCTGGTGATCCACCCACCTCAGCTTCCCAAAGTACTGGGATTACAGGTGTGAGCCACTGCGCCCCACCAGTGAACTTTTTTTTACCTCTCTGAATTTCAGTTTTCTCATCTGCAAAATGGGAATAAGAATTTTTTTTTTTTTTTTTGGACAAAGGAAGGGTTGTTCTGGGATGATTAAAAGGGTCAGCCAAAGTCCAGCCATAGGGCCCAATGCACGGTAGGGCTCAAAAAACATCAGCTCTTAGGTGCTCCATAAGTGTTTGTTAATGACTAGGCAGGCAGCACTGGCCCTAGGAGGTGAACTGTGAGGGCATCTGGGAAAAAGCCTTTTCCTGACTCTGTGGAAACTCTGTTATGGGACAACACCCCTGCAGGGTGGCACTAAGAAAGGTTCTAGTGGGTGTCAGGATTATTTTTCATTACCCTCAGAATTTGATCAAACCCATTTTACAGATGAGGAACGTGAGGCTTAGAGATTAGGTCCATCACTAATGGACCTAATGCCATCTCCAGCCACTGTCCTGGTTCAGGCCCTCCCTTGCAGCACATCAGTGCTGTCCCATGGGGATCACGCCTTGCCAGGCCTCAACCCCAACTAGGCTAAGCTAAATGGGGCTGTTCTTCTTCTTCTTCTTCTTCTTTGAGACAGAGTTCCGCTCTTGTTGCCCAGGCTGGAGTGCAATGGTGCGATCTCGGCTCACCACAACCTCCGCCTCCTCCCGGGTTCAAGCGAGTCTTCTGCCTCAGCCTCCCGAGTAGCTGGGATTATAGGCGTGTGCCACCATGACTGGCTACTTTTGTATTTTTAGTAGAGACGGGGTTTCTCCATGTTGGTCAGGGTGGTCTCAAACTCCCGACCTCAAGTGATCTGCCTGCCTCGGCCTCCTAAAGTGCTGGGATTACGGGTGTGAGACACCGCGCCCGGCCATGGGTCTGTTCTTCTTAAATGGGGCTTCCAGAGGGAACCTCAGCCTGTTTTGAAACAACAAGGTTCCAGGCACGGTGGCTTACGCCTATAATCCCAGGACTTTGGGGGGATGAAGCGGGCGGATCACAAGGTCAGTAGAGACCAGCCTGACCAACATGGAGAAAACCCATCTCTACTAAAAATACAAAATTAGCCGGGTGTGGTGGCGCATGCCTGTAATCCCAGCTACTCAGGAGGCTGAGGCAGGAGAATCTCTTGAACCCGGGAAGCGGAGGTTGTGGTGAGCCCAGAGCGCGCCATTGCACTGCAGCCTGGGCAACAAGAGCGACACTCCGTCTCAAAAAAAAGAAAGAAAGGACAAGGAGTTAGAAACACTTTCTCCCTTTCCTCTTTCCCCTGAGGGGCGGACTCTATCTTCTTTCTTTATTTTTAGAGAAGGGGGTCTCCCTATCTTGCCCAGGCTGGTCTCAAACTCCTGGTCTCAAGCGATCATCCCGCCTCGGTTTCCCAAAGTGCTGGGTTTAAGACGTGAGCCACCGCGCCCTGCCTCCATGTTCTTTAATCCGCTGTCCCTGGCCCAGGGACCTCTGCAGATAAAGCTCGGTTTCCCCTTTCTGACACTGTTACCAGTTTGCGGCGGTTCACCCCCGAGAGAGAGCCTGACGCAGATTTGCTACAGGAAACCACCCAGTCTCACGGGTTGGCACGAACTCTTCCTTCCGGGCCGGCCAGGATGCCTGCACGTAGGGGTGGGCGCGGCACCTCCTACTTCCCCGCCAGATAACCACCAACCCGGCCACATCATTCTCACGTCTGGGAACTGAGCTCACTCGGGGCTTTTCTCACGTCGCCTCCTTGAACTTGTTTCCTCATCTGTAAAATGGGGATAAGGATAGCATCCACCTATTTCAGGGTCGTTTTGAGGGAATCCTGGAGAGAATGGGTTTTCAGCACAAGGATCAGCACAAAGTAGATGTTCGCCGCTCCCCTCCCTCCTTCCCGCCCCACGGGCAGGAAGGCTCGCGTGCGCGAGGCCACACCGCACGCGGGTGCAGAGCGGGATTCGAACAGGGTTCCACACAACTCCGTGGCCAGAGTCCTTCCACCGCCTGAGCCCAGCGGTCTTCAACCAGTGGGGCCCTTCCACCCTCTTCCTTAGTATTTTCCTCCTCCGCTTCCGGCACGGCCTCCGCCTCCGCCTGACGGTCCTCGGAAACCTCCCAGCCACAGCCCCGCCCTCCCCGGCGGCCTGAGTGGCCTCCTCCCGCGGCGCCCCCCAGCTCCGCGCCTCCTCAACCCCGCCCGAGGCGCGCCCCGCGAGCTCGACCCCGACCCAGGGCCACGGCTGCACCCCACAGGAAGGCAGCGAGGAACGGGATCGCGGGCCCGTGGGGCTCCCTGAGCGACTGGGGGAGACGCGTTACCCTCTAATCCCTCAACTGGGTCGCACCCGGCCTGCCTTGGTTGGTCCCTTCTGATGGTGGAGGCGGGACCTCGACTTGGTGGCCAATGAGGAGCTTCGCGGGGTGCTCCCGGCTGCCATGGCAACGGAGGGGCCGCCTGTTTCTCCGCGGGGCGGGGCCGGCTCTCCCGGGGCCGGCTCTACCAAGACCGGCCACATTGCAGTCACAGGCTGTGGCCCCAATCCTAAGTCAGCATGACTTGGGGGTCGGAAGTTGAGGAACAACATGGACCTAAAGCCTTGACAATTGCCAAGAGTGTAGACAAGTCCCAGCATGCCCAAAATTTATATGAGAAGGCTGCCTGGAAGACAGACACGATGAGGAGGGTCTGCTGAAACGAACAAAGAAACCCAGTTAAGTGCAGTGGAGTGAACATGGCACGGGCAGGGCATGGAGTGGGGTCAGTGCTTAGTAAGCAGATTGGGGTTTCCAAGCCAAGATGCACCCACCCAGGGCAGGGTGGGGAGCCAAGGTGAGCAGGTGCGCTGAACTGTGGGTCTCACACGTCCTTCAGTGTCCCGCAGGCAGAGAGAGCTAAGGATCACTAGGGTCATTCCCCTGCCTCAGGCAGCCTGCGCTCCACCTCAGGTACAGTCATGTCCGGTCTTGAGCATTCATTAACCTCGTATTCTTCCCAGGAAGAGGAAGGTGACCAGGTTCATTGCCCCCATTTCATAAATGAGAAAACTGATGCCTGCTAAAGTAGCTCACCCTTGGGCCCTGCGGCCTGGCATTGGGCCCAAGCAGGGCCCTTCCAGGGAAGCCTCAGGCCGCAGTTCTGACGCTGCCCACCCTTGCTGATGGTGCAGGGATGTCAGGGCCATCTGAGTCCATGTTTAACGAGGCAGGTGAGCTGGGGTCGGAACCCTGCCCCGGGTGGGGATGTATCTAACTCCGTCCTCAGTCACTCTGGGAGGGAGTCCAGTGTTGCCCCATGCTCATGGCCTCCAGAAGCCCACAGTCTAATGGGGACCCTACAGGGTCCACATGATGTGAGAAATGCTGCAGGGGTGATGTGGACAAAGCGCAGGGGAGCACAGGAGAAGGAGTGCCTGAGTCGGCCTAGGGAAGTCAGGGAAGGCCTCACAGAGGAGGCAGCCCCAACACAAGATGCAGAGGCGCTTGCTAGGCAGCCAAGCAAGGGGATGGTCTCCCTCCCAGACAGAGGGAACAAAGGCCTAGAGGCCGCCGCATGTCTGCCAAGCCTAGAGGCATGCCTGAGAGTGGCTCCTAGAAACAAGTCTAGGAGTGTGCACTGGAACTTTAGGCAAGGCCCAGGCTGCAAAGTGAATGTGAAAGACAGGGCTGTGTGCTCCACAGTTGGGTGCTTTCAGCCCCCTTCTGAATCAGCAGGCACCCACATACACTTTTCTCTAACTGGCAGATTCACAGAACCCCAAGAACCTTTCTCAGGACTCCACTTTGAGAAGTATTGGATTAGAAGTTAACACTGTCCAGCTGGGCACGGTGGCGCACATCTGTAATCCCAGCACTTTGGGGGGCTGAAGCGGGCGGATCTCTTGAGGTCAGGAGTTCAAGACCAGCCTGGCCAACATGGTAAAACCCCACCTCTACTAAAAATCCAAAATTTAGCCGGGCATGGTGGTACACGCCTGTAGTCCCAGCTACTCAGGAGGCCAAGGCATGAGAATCACTTCAACTGTTAGGCAGAGGTTGCAGCGAGCCAAGATCATGCCACTGCACTCCAGCCTGGGTGACAGAGTGAGACTCTGTCTCAAAAAAAAAAGAAAAAAGAAAAAAAAAAAGTCTGAGCACAGTGACTCACACCTGTAATCCCAGCACTTTGGGAGGCTGAGGTGGGTGGATCACCTGAGGTCAGGAGTTTGAGACCAGTGTGGCCAACATGGCAAAACCCTGCCTCTACTAAAACTACAAAAAAAAAAAAAAAAAAAAAAAAATTAGCTGGTCCTGTGGTGGTGTGCGCCTGTAATCCCAGCACTTGGGGAGGCTGAGGCAGGCAGATCACTTGAGATCAGGAGTTTGAGACCAGCCTAGCCAACATGGTGAAACCCCATCTCTACTAAAAATACAAAACTTGGGCGTGGTGGTGGGCGCCTGTAATCCCAGCTACTTGGGAGGCGGAGGCAGGAGAATCACTTGAACCCAGGAGGCAGAGGTTGCAGTGAGTTGAGATAGTGCCATTGCACTCCAGCCTGGGCAACACAGTGAGACTCTGTCTCCAAAAAAAAAAAAAAAGTAAGTTAATACTGTCAAGTACACCTACATATAACCGCATGGATGAATCCCACAGGTGTAACGTTGAGAGAATGAGGCCTGACACTGAGGGTCATTCTATACGGCCTAGTTATATGAAATTCAAAACTGGGCAAAACTGATCTATGGTCAGGGGAGTGGTTACCTTTCTGGAATGTGGTGACTGGAAGGTTGCCAGGAAGAGGGACTCCGGGGTGCAATAATGTCTGTTTCTTGAGCTGAGTATTGGTTTCGCAGGTGCATTCTCTTTTTTTTTTTTTTTTTGAGACGGAGTCTCACTCTGTCACCCAGGCTGGAGTGCAGTGGCACGATCTCAGCTCACTGCAACCTCTGCCTCCCAGGTTCAAGCGATTCTCCTGCCTTAGCCTCCTGAGTAGCTGGGATTACAGGCACACCACCACGCCTGGCTAATTTTTGTATTTTTAGTAGAGACGGGGTTTTACCTTGTTGGTCAGGCTGGTCTCAAACTCCTGACCTCATGTTCCACCTGCCTCGGCCTCCCAAAGTGCTGGGATTACAGGTGTGAGCCACAGTGCCCGGCCAGCAGGTGCATTCTTTTCGTGAAAATTCATCCAGCTGTTGCCGGGCATAGTGGTTCACACCTGTAATCCCAGTACTTTGGGAGGCTGAGGCAGGCAGATCACTTGAGGTCAGGAGTTCAAGACCAGTCTGGCCAACGTGGTGAAACCCCATCTCTACTAAAAATACAAAAATTAGCTGGTCGTGGTGGCGGGTGCCTATAATCCCAGCCACTCGGGAGGCTGAGACAGAAGAATCGCTTGAACTCAGGAGGCAGAGGTTGCAGTGAGTTGAGATGGCGCCACTGCACTCCAGCCTGAGCAAGAGTGAGACTGAAACTCCATCTCAAAAAAAAAAAAAAAAAGAATAAAGAGAAAATAAAAATAAAATTCATCTAGCTGTAACTTAAGATGCATGTGTTTTTCTGTATGTAGCTTCCGCTTCAATTTTTAAAAAATAAGTTAACTATTTCTCATAAACATCTGTGCAAATGTAGACACTAAAATTCTGTGATCACATTATCAGTTATAAGTCAAGAATCCAGATGATGTGGAATATGTTTACATTAATTTTTTTTGAGACGGAGTTTTACTCTGTTGCCTAGGCTGGAGTGCAGTGGCATGACCTCAGCTCACCGCAACCTCCGTCTCCTGGGTTCAAACAATTCTCCTGCCTCAGCCTCCTGAGTAGCTGGGATTACAGGGGTGTGCCACCACACCTGGCTAATTTTGTATTTTTGTAGAGATGGAGTTTCACCACATTGGCCATGCTGACCAATGTCTTGAACTCCTGACCTCAGGTGATCTGCCCGCCTTGGCCTCCCAAAGTGCTGAGATTACAGGCATGAGCCACCGCGCCTGGCGTATATTAATTTTTAAAAAAACTATTCCAAAATGAAAACACAAACATTTAAAAATCTCATAGAGAGCTCTCAGACTTCAGAGAAGCCGCCGTCTTAGACCTCAGGGTTTGAGACACCCTGATTCGAGGGAGAACATTACAATGCTCAGTGCTGGGGCTCGGCTCTGGGGGGTAAATGAGGAGCCTGGAGCTTCTTCCTGGGGCACAAACCCCAATGGAAGTGCCTGATCCTGGGACGCAGAGGTGACCATTTCCCCAGGCCCCGCTAAGTGTTAGACACAGCTCCGTCACAGGCAGGGCTGCATGAGGGACTGGCCCGAGTCCCCGTGGGTCTCCCTGGCTCAGCTGTGAGCTGCTTAAGCAGGCACCCTCTTCACTCACCTGTATTCCTGGGGCCCAGCAAGGGTCCTGGCCCACAGGGCATCTCAGAGAACATTTTCTGCCAGGCTTCTTTGCCCAGTCCCACACTGAGAGTGGAGAAGGGATTCTGTTTGGGACGCCGTGAGTTTCCTGTCACTGGGTGAGCTGCTCAGCGTGGGCTGACAGACGTGGCAGGGGGGATTCCAGGTGGGGTTAAAGTTGTCCAATCACCCCAGCATGGGAGAGCTGATGTAGCAGGGACATGAACCTTGGGGGCCGTGAATACGAACAGGAAGCCCAGCACTGCCTGCCCACCGGCTTCGCTGGAGCTGGAAACAGCCCAGCTCTATGTGACACAGACTGTTCCAGAACCCAGAGAGGGCTGCGTCTGCTCAGCCACTCCACAGGCCTGCTCCACACTGCCCTGCTGTCTCCCCGCTTCCTCTGGGGTCCTTACCTCTCATCCCACCCCTTACTCAGCCTCTCTTGCCCACTCTTGGGAAGCAGCCTCCTGTTTTTTCGCTTTGCCATCCCCACTCTGCCTGTGTTTCTCAAGCCACCTTCATGATTCCTGTCCCAGCCTCAGAACTACCTGGAGGGCTATGCACTCAATATTTTTTCTTTAAAATAATGTTAGGTTGCTTTTTTTGTGGGGGAGGGGGATGAAGTCTCACTCTGTTGCCCAGGCTGGAGTACAGTGGTGCAATAATCCAGGCTCACTGCAACTTCCGCCCACCCCACCCCCAGGTTCAAGTGATTATCCTGCCTCAGCCTCTTCAGTAGCTGGGATTACAGGCACGTGTCACCACCACCCGCTAATGGTTTTGTTTGTTTGTTTGTTTGTTTTTTTAGTAGAGACAGTTTTACCATGTTAGGCAGGCTGGTCTCGAACTCCTGACCTCAAGTGATCTGCCCACCTTGCCTCCCAAAGTGCTGGGATTACAGGCATGAGCCACTGTGCCTCGCCACATTAAATTTTAATTAGAAATACTTGCTCTTGTATCATCTAAAATTATCTTGCATAGCACCGCATCAGAAACTGTCTTTTTTTTTTTTTTTTTTTTGAGACAGAGTCTCGTCTGTCGCCCGCCCGGGCTGGAGTGCAGTGGCCGCATCTCAGCTCACTGCAAGCTCTGCCTCCCGGGTTTATGCCATTCTCCTGCCTCAGCCTCCGAGTAGCTGGGACTACAGGCGCCCGCCACCTCGCCCGGCTAGTTTTTTGTATTTTTTAGTAGAGACGGGGTTTCACCATGTTAGCCAGGATGGTCTCGATCTCCTGACCTCGTGATCCGCCCGTCTCGGCCTCCCAAAGTGCTGGGATTACAGGCTTGAGCCACCGCGCCCGGCCCAGAAACTGTCTTATACAATGGTTCAGGGAGAGCGTGGTGCTTATTTATGAATAATAATGATGGCCTCCGGTTAGCAGCAAGCTTTACGCCTCATCCACACGTTCATGGTTTCATTGGATCCTCTCAATTGCCGCACTACGAGCATCATTGGCCTCACTTGACAGACAAGGAAACTAAGACTAAAAGGGTAGTCGTGCCTTGCCTAGGATCACACATCAAGTTAAGATTTTAATCAACATTGAGGGCACCGATGGCTCCGGACCTAGGTGAAGGCAAGAAGCACTCAGTACGTTCTTGTCTCCTGCCAGAACCACAAGAGCCACAGGGTGGCAACTCATAGCATCAGGAGTTTGAATTAGACCTGAAGAAGAACTTCCTGGCAAGAAATGTTTAGACATGAGAATGAGTATCCGAGGAAGGGCGTGGAGAGCCCAGCTTCCGAAGTGCTCAAAACAAGATAAAAGACTTGCCCAGCTGGGATGATTCCAGTGCTGCCTGGAGGCAAGGGAATGGACTGAATGACCTCCAGAGGTCTGCTCCAGCCCCAAAGATTGGTGCACCCTGCCATCAAGATGGCCACCCTTGCCATTTCCCCAAAGCATCTATTTTTTTTTTTTTTTTTTTGAGATGGAGTTTCGCTCTTGTTGCCCAGGTTGGAGTGCAGTGGCGTGGTCTCGGCTCATCACAACCTCCATCTCCCAGATTCAAGCGATTCTCCTGCCTCAGCCTCCTGAGTAGCTGGGATTACAGGCATGTGCCACCACGCCTGGCTAATTTTGTATTTTTAGGAGAGACCGGGTTTCTCCATGTTGGTTAAGCTGGTCTCGAATTCCCGACCTCAGGTGATCCACCTGCCTCGGCCTCCCAAAGTCCTGGGATTACAGGCGTGAGCCGCCGCACCTGGCCTCCCCAAAGCATCTATTAAACAAGGAGGCTCCAACTTAAAGGCACTGGGACAAACCTTGTCTTGGCCCCTGGCCCTGAGAGGGAGTGGTTGACCACAGCCGCAGATGCAGGTGGCTGGTAAGGGGGTGCGGAAGCAGTTTGGAGGGGCTAAAGGATTCCTTCCCCTCTCATCTGGCAGCTCCGCCCCCAGGTTTCCGAGGCTGGGGTTCCAAGACCTACCTACCCTCACAATCACTGGAGGCTGCTCAGCCATCTGGGCCGAGAAACCTGCGTTTCTTCAGTATTCCCCAGGGGACTCTTTTCAAAATGTTCTGAGCTAGGACGATAGATAGATGCTGACTTCAGTTGTTGCCCCTCTAGGGGCTGAATTGTTGTGGTTTTGTTTTTTTAAGTTTAAAAGTCAAAGCATTTATTTCTCAAAATAGAAAGGGAATTTTCCTTTCCTTTTTTATTTTTTTGAGACAGGGTGTCGTTCTGTCACCCAGGCTGGAGTGCAGTGACACCATCTCTGCTCACTGCAACCTCTGCCTGCTGGGTTTAAACAATCCTGCCTCAGCCTCCTGAGTAGCTGGGATTACAGGTGCCCGCCACCACACCCAGCTCATTTTTTTATTTTTAGTAGAGACAGAGTTTCACTATATTGGACAGGCTGGTCTTGAATTCCTGACCTCAAGTGATCCGCCAGCCTTGGCCTCCCAAAATGCTAGGATTACAGGTGCAAGCCACTGCGCCTGGCCTAATTTTTGTAGTTTTAGTAGCGGCAGGGTTTTGCCATGTTGGCCAGGCTGCTCTTGAACTCCTGACCTCAAATGATCCGCCTGCCTCGGCCTCCCAAACTCCCACGCCTGGGATTACAGGCGTGATCCACCTGCCTCGGCCTCCCAAAGTGCTGGGATTACAGGCGTGAGCCACCACGCCTGGCCTGGCATTTCCTTTCTGATTATAACAAATAATATAGTCCCAGTTGTTTTAAAAAATTAAGTAATATTTTTTAAATATAAAAATGAAAGTCAAATACAAAATACCCCAAATTCTATCATCTGGAAACACAGCATTGTTTCTGGAGCACATCCTTTCAAAAAAAAAATTTTTTTTTTTGAAACAGAGTCTCACCCTTCTTGCCCAGGCTGGAGTGCAATGGCATGATCTTGGCTCACTGCAACCTCCACCTCCTGAGTTTATGTGATTCTCCGGCCTCAGCCTCCCAAGTAGCTGAGATTCCAGGCGCCCACCACAACGCCTGGCTAATTTTTGTATTTTTAGTAGAGATGGGATTTCACCATATTAGCCAGGCTGGTCTCGGACTCCCAACCTCGGGTGATTTGCCTGCCTCAGCCTCCCAAAGTGCTGGGATTACAGGTGTGAGCCACTGCATCTGGCCCCCCAAAAATGTTTTTGTGGTTAAAATATACATAGCATAAAATTGATCATTTTAACAATTTTTAAGTGTGTACAAATTCTATTTTTATAAATGCCTCCTGAAGCTAGGGCTACTAGTGCAACTTCAGACGCTTTGACGGACTGGTGGCTAAAATGTTTTGGGGTAAGGGTCTGTCTGATGTTGTTCAAATGAAAACACAGAGGTAGCCAGCCACTGTGTGAGGTAGTAAGGTTGGTCCTGTTAAAATAGGAAGGCTGGCCAGGCACGGTGGCTCAGCTTGTAATCCCAGCATTTTGGGAGGCCAAGGCAGGCAGATCAATTGAGGCCAGGAGTTTGAGACCAGCCTGGACAACATGGCGAAACCCCACCTCTACAAAAAATACAAAAGTTAGCCAGGTGTGGTGGCATGTGCCTGTAGTTCCAGCTACTTGGAAGACTGAGGTGGGAGGATTGCTTGAGCCTGGGAGGTTAAGGCTGCAGAGCGCCGTGATCACGCCACTGCACTTCAACCTGGGTGACAGAATGAGACCCTGTCCCAGAAAATAAAAATAAAATATGAAGGACAGGCTGTGTGTGGTAGCTCACACCTGTACTCCCAGCACTTTGGGAGGCCGAGGCAGGCAGATCACTTTATATATATATATATGTATGTATGAAGGCCAAGGATGAGGGAAGGCCAGTCTGTCTTCTGACAGGACCTCAAGAGGAGAAGCAAGGGGCATGGTTTTGCTAAACTTCTCCAAGAGATCTGTCTCTTAACTAAGGAAGATGAGAGAGAGCCCCCGGCCCTTCGTGGGGGAGGTGTCTGTGATTTTCCTGGCGGGATCCTCAGTCTAAGGCGTTTCTCTCTGGCCTTGGCCTTTGGGTTGAGCAGGAGCTGCAAACTCTGGTGGACAAAAAGGGCCAGGACATGGCAGCGGGCCAGGAGCGGATAACCAGCCTGGGGAGGAGCAGGCCCTTGACAGGAAGGCAGGAGCTGCTGCCAGCAGGCAGGAAAGAGTGAGGCCAGCCTCCTCCATCAGCCTGGCTCAGGCAAGCTTTGCTTCCTCCAGCTGCACAGAGGGAAGGGAAGGCCAAGGAGAGTCTCCTGGTCCCGAACAAAGATTTCAGAGGGTGGTCAGGAGACTCTGAGTCATGAACCATAGTCATCGGCTTAGCAGATACTGTGTGCTTTCTAGATTCCATATGGGCTTCAGAAGGACCTTGAACTCAAGGAGCTTAAACTAACTGGGTGGGGCATCCTTTCGCTCCTGTGTTAACTGGATCCCTCCTTCCAAACCAGGGGTGATCCCCTTCCTCGCTGACATCCCACCACATTGATGTAGCCCTCACTCAACCCTTAGCACACACTCATTTGTGTTTTTGCCCTCCATGGACCCCAACCAAGACCCCAAGTCTTTGAGAGCAGTTCCTGGGTCTCTAGGGGTCTTCATATCTCCCCGTTGTGTCCAATTCAGTGCACAGAGCAGATGTTTAGGCAACATCCACACAGTGAGGTTTTTGTGAGGGGTCCTGACAGCAAGAGCAGCCGGAGTTCTGAACAACACAGTTTTGAGGCTCTTCCAAGGTGGTCCGGAGGGCTTCCGCGGGAGAAGGTGAGAAATACAGAGAGTCTTGGAGGTAGCATAGAGTTCAGTTAATGGAGAGGAAGCAGCAGGAAGGGGCATTCTGGTGGGAGATTCTGCTGGGGGAATGAAGTTTGGGGACCGAGTCCCAGGAAATCTCACATGGGGTGACTCCCAGGTCCAGATGCCCTTGCAGGCTTGTACTGTGTCTGCCAGGAGGCGAGTGCGAGACCCAGGGGGCTCTGATTACAGTCTGGACCTGTGATGGGCTCCCAGCTGCCACCTTTTCCAAGAAGCTGACTTTTGAGGAATCCGCCTGGCCATGGGAATCACACCATGTTTGCACTGGCCTCAGCTGTTGATTACGCCCTCATCCACACCGCCAGCATCCAGGAAGAACACTTTCTTCCTCACAGGGTGTCCCCTCTTCTGTTTTCATGTTTACGGCATCAGGTGGTTTGCAGAGTGCTCCACACTCAGACGTGTGTGCCCAGTGAGGTCAGCTGAGAAAACAAAGCCTGCCCACCACCCTGCGGCCCCCTCATTCTGGGAGCTACAGGCTGGGGCCACAGTCACCCCTGGGCACACACCCCCACCCCCACCTTCAACGTCTCCAGTGCCTCCCGCTTCCCTTCTGCTTCCCTTTCATCCCTGCTCCAGCCTCTCTCTTGCCCAAACTGTTGTTTATCAACACAGACCAGAACATTCTGCTGCCAGCAGAAACACACATGGTGATGGCACTGCTACCCACACCCTGCCGTCAACACACTCCCACGCGCTGTTTGCCGCTGTCAAAGCCCTGCTCACACACACATTCTCACCCTCTCCTGCCAGCACAGCTGTTCCCGGCTGCCAGGAACTAGGCCCTTCATCCCGCACGACACACATGTTCTCTGTGGGTTTTTCTCAATGTACATGTGTGCTCATGGTGGAGGTGTACACTTGTGAACCAGGCCAGCACACACTCTTCCCTCCTACCTGGGCTGGGGATCTACCACTTGCTACTGTGTGACCTTGGGCAACTGACTTCACCTCTCTGGGCATCAGAAGCCTCATTGTAGAATGGGGATAATGATGACCCATCGAAGATAATTATCCATGGCCTCTCTGAGGGCTTTCTAGATTCCGTATGGACTTTTCCATAGGGTCTGTAGTTAGGACAGAGAGCAGGCACCCAGGAATTGCTGAATCAGCAGGAGCCTTGCGAGTGGGGTAAGTACTGTTGGAGCCTTTCTGGAATCTGGCCCGTGGTTTTCCTCTCCCAGGCCAGCTGTCAGCCTCACCTCATGGTCACAGCATCCTGGCTGCAGGACCCTGATCCCGGGATGTCACCTGTCTGCTTCTCACGTCTCACCAGTGAAATGCGCAGAACGACGGGTCCCCTCCTGCTCTGCCCCTTGCTCACTCTCCTCCGTCCTCCCCGTGCCATCAGCAGCCCTTCTCTGTCTTGCCTCTTCAACTCGCTCTCTCCTTCTTGGCCAGCAAACCTGCCCCAGTCTTTTTTATCCTGGGAAACAGAGAGAGGGATGCAGAAGGGAAAGAACACAAATGTGATTTGAGGATTGAGAAAAGTCTAGGCTGAGCAGGAGAGCACCCTGGCTGTCCCTGAGGAGCAGGTGCCCGTGTGGAGCATCAAGTCAGGCCATGCTGGAGACCCAGTGCCTGGGATGATATCGCCCTAAGCAGCAACACCTTACTTCCTGCTGTTGGTGGAAATCTGTGAGATGGCTGGCGGGCAGATCCTGGCCTGGTCTGTGCTGAGCAGCTGTGGCTTTCCCCTTCTCCTACATGCAGAGACTTCCAAGTTCTGCCCACTGCGGGGAGCCACTGGAGAGCTGCTGGCTCCGGAGCACCATGGTTAATGGGTTGCCCCCAATCATTGGGATCCCAGGCAAGAGTACAAACAGAGAACCCACACCAAGTGTGTACATATTCAAAATTTGTACACCAAGCTTAATCAGCTGTCATATAAAATCAGTTTTATCTTCTATCTCCCTTCTGAATTTCAGAAAAACCTGGAAAGTCAGGTTTGAATCTGGAATTCTTGGACTCTTCAGAGTTCCTCTCTGGAACTCTGGGGCAAGGGACAGAGGGGCCTGGTCATGCGACTTGTGCAGTGGGGCTTTAAGGCAGTTGGCTCATTGGGTGCAAACACAAACTGTTTCAATCTGATCAACACTTTATGCTTTTTACTTTGTCCTAGGCCCATGTGGCCAAAAGACCCAGAAGGCAGTTGAGCAGCTTTATTAAGACCTGCATTCAAGGCCGGGTGCGGTGGCTCACACCTGTAATCCCAGCACTTTGGGAGGCCGAGGCGGGCGGATCACGAGGTCAGGAGATCGAGACCATCCTGGCTAACATGGTGAAACCCTGTCTCTATTAAAAGTACAAAAAATTAGCCGGGTGTGATGGCGTGTGCCTGTAGTCCCAGCTACCCGGGAGGCTGAGCCAGGAGAAAGTTGTGAAACCAGGGGGGGGGGGTTGGAGTGAGCCCAAGTCCGGCCCCCAGTCTCCACCGCGGGGGGACAAAACAAGGCTTTTTTCAAAAAAAAAAAAAAAAAAAGACCTGCATTCAAATCCCTGCCAAAAGTGAGCAAATCAATTATAACCTCTTTGAGGCTCAATTTCCCCATCTGTAAAATGGGACTAGTAGTACCTCCTGGATAAAGTTACTGTGGTTACTCAAAGAGATAAGCCACGTAAAAGCCCTTGGCATGGTCCTGGAACACAAGAATCACTCGTTAAGTTGAGAGCTATGATTGCTATTACAAGTTCTCCACACATGGGCAGTGACTGCCTCGATGCAGGAAGTCGTCGCCCTGTCTCCTCTTTGCACACGTGAAACAGGTCACTGGGCTCAGCAGAAGCAGATCTGGAACTAGGGCTTCCAAGCTTCCCAAAGTCCTGGATTTTGCTCCAGTGAAAAAGAAAAAGAAAAAAAAAAAAAAAATGATGGCACAACAATGTGAATGCTACACTTCAAGAATGGTTAACATGTACATTTTATGTATATGTTATTATACCATTGTATTGATTTGCTAGGGCTGCTGTAACAAATTACTGCAAAGTAGGGGGCTTAACCAGAAGAAATGTATTGTCTTGCAGCTCTGGAGGCCAGAAGTCCAAGATCAAGGTGTCAGGAGGATTGGTTCCCTCTAAAGGCTGGGAGGGAGAAGGTGTTCCACGTCTTTGTTCCGGCTCTGGAGGTTTTCTGGCCATCATTGGCATGACTTGGCTGGTGGAAGCATCACCCAGCCTCTGCCTTTATCTTCACATGGCCCTCTCCTTGTGTGTGTGTCTGTCTCTCTGTCTAAAGTTCCTCCTTTTATTTATTATTATTATTATTATTGAGATGGAGTCTCACTCTGTCACCCAGGCTGGAATGCAGTGGCGTGATCTTGGCTCACTGCAACCTCTGCCTCCAGGTTCAAGCAATTCTCCTGCCTCAACCTCTTGAGTAGCTGGGATTGCAGGCATCTGCTACTGCGGTTGGCTAATTTTTGTATTTTTAGTAAAGATGGGGTTTTACCATCTTGGTCAGGCTGGTCTTGAACTCCTGACCTCGTGATCCCCCGCCTTGGCCTCCCAAAGTGCTGGGATTATAGGCATAAGCCACCGCGGCCAGTCCCCCAGTCCCCCCTCTTTGTTTCAAACTCTACTGACTTCATTTTAACTTAATGACATCTGTAATGACACTATCTAAATATTTCCAAATCAGGTCATGTTCTGAGGTACTGGAGATTAGGACTTCAACATAAGAGTTTTGAGGGAACACTATTCAACCTGTAGCAACCACAGTGAAAAAAAAATGTGTCTACCTTGCACTTGCTATCAGATTATAGACACGGGGAAAACACATTCTGTGGTTTCAGGGCTTTGCTCATAGTAGCTGTGCTCATAGTAGGTCTTCAGAATGTGTTTCTTAATTTGTGTTTAAATCTGATACCGCCGGGCGCGGTGGCTCACGCCTGTAAATCCCAGCACTTTGGGAGGCTGAGGCGGGTGGATCACGAGGTCAGGAGATCGAGACCATCCTGGATGACATGGTGAAAACCCGTCTCTACTAAAAATACAAAAAACTAGCCGGGCGAGGTGGCGGGCGCCTGTAGTCCCAGCTACTCGGGAGGCTGAGGCAGGAGAATGGCATGAACCCGGGAGGCGGAGCTTGCAGTGAGTGGAGGTTGCGCCACTGCACTCCAGCCTGGGGGACAGAGTGAGACTCCGTCTCAAGAAAAAAAAAAAAAAAATCTGATACCAAGCAGTTAAAAGGGTAGAAATCTCCCAGTTTCCAAGATGAGTCCTCTCCCGGCCATGAACTAAAGGATTTTTCAATGATCAGCGTTATTTCCAGACAAGTATTTTATAAACTTTGTAAAAATAGCCACTCTCCATGTAAGATTTTTTTTTTTTTTTTTTTTTTTTTGATGGAGTTTCGCTCTTGTTACCCAGGCTGGAGTGCAATGGCATGATCTCGGCTCACTGCAACCTCTGCCTCCCCTTTCAAGCTATTCTTCGGCCTCAGCCTCCCAAGTAGCTGGGACTACAGGCATGCACCACCACATCCGGCTAATTTTGTATTTTTAGTAGAGATGGGGTTTCTCCATGTTGGTCAGGCTGGTCTCGAACTCCCAACCTCAGGTGATCTGCCTGCCTCGGCCTCCCAAACTGTTGGGATTAGAGGCATGAGCCACCATGCCCTGGCCTGGTTAAGTTTTTGCCACATTTGCTTGATCTGTAAAATTTTCCTGGTGAGCCATTTGAGAAGTCACACACTTGGGCACGAATTTCCTGGGAATAGGCTGCTCTCCATAATCACACTGCCATTCTCACATGGGAGAAAACTAACAATGGTTCCATAATATCATCTCATATTCAGTTTATACTGAAATTTGACCAGGCTGATTTTTTAAACATTCTGAATCTAATGAATTCCAAATCTGTAAAGCTTAAGGTTTTTTTTTTTTTTTTTTCCTGAGACGGAGTCTCACTCTGTCGCCCAGGCTGGAGTGCAGTGGCGCAATCTCGGCCTACTGTAAACTCCCCTTCCTGGGTTCAAGCGATTCTCCTTCTTGGAGCCTTCTGAGTAGCTGGGACTACAGGCGCCAGCCACCATACCTGGCTAATTTTTTGTATTTTTGGTAGAGATGGAGTTTAACCATGTCACCAGGATGGTTTCCATCTCCTGACCTCATGATCCACCTGCCTCGGCCTCCCAAATTGCTGGGATTACAGGCCTGAGCCTCAACCTTGCCCAGCCTTAAGGTCTTGACAATATTACCTGTGTTATGGGAATTTTGGAGCTTCAAAAAATGCAATTTGGGGCCAGGCACAGTGGCTCACATCTCTAATCCCAGCACTTTGGGAGGCCAAGGCAGGAGAATCACTTGAGCTCAGGAGTTTGAGATCACCCTGGGCAATAAAGGGAGACCCTGTCTCTACAAAAGATGTAAAAATTAACTGAGCATGGTGATGAGTGCCTGTAGTCCCATCTACTTGGGAGGCTGAAGTGGGAGGATCACTTGAGCCCAGGAAGAGGAAGTTGCAGTGAGTGAGACTGTGCCACTGCACTCCAGCCTGGGCAACAGACTGAGACCCTGTCTCAATCAATCAATCAATCAGTCAATAAGCTGAGCATGGTGGCACATGCCTGTAGTCCCAGCTACTAGGGAGGCTGAGGCAGGAGGATCACTTAAGCTTGAGATATCAAGGCTGCAGTGAGCTCTGATTGCACCACTGTACTCCAGCCTGGTAACACAGTCAGACTCTGTCTCTAAGAAAAAAGGAAAAAAGAACATGCAATTTGGCCGGGCGCAGTGGCCCACGCCTGTAATCCCAACATTTTAGGAGGCTGAAGCGGGTGGATCACCTGAGGTCAGGAGTTTGAGACCAGCCTGGCCAACATGGTGAAACCTCATCTCTACCAAAAATACAAAAATTAGCCAGGTGTGGTGGTGGGCGCCTGTAATCCCAGCTACTTGGGAGGCTGAGGCAGGAGAATCATTTGAACTTAGGAGGGGGAGGTTGCAGTGAGCACAGATCATTCCACTGCACTACAACCTCGGCAACAAGAACGAAATTCCGTCTCGAAAGAAAGAAAGAAAGAAAGAAGAAAGGAAGGAAGGAAGGAAGGAAGGAAGGAAGGAAGGAA
>NC_045442.1:68611465-68659688 GCF_002776525.5 Piliocolobus tephrosceles
AAGAAAGGAAGGAAGGAAGGAAGGAAGGAAGGAAGGAAGGAAGGAAGGAAGGAAGGAAGGAAGGAAGGAAGGAAGGAAGGAAGGGACTGCAACTTAACATGTAAAACTCTTTCTGGTCATGCCACATTGTTTCTTTGCCTTCATTTCCTTTTACTCAGGAGCTTGAGCTCTTTTGAATGCTCAAATGTGTGCTTGGGGTGAGGTTTCTCTGGAATTCCTTTTATTCTAAGACAATGGCCTTCCAGGAGTACCTGCAGGAAGACCTGTTAAGACGGGCCTGGGACCTCCCAGACTTGCCCTGGACCTCCCTGCAGGAGTTGCCAAATGGAACCGGGAGGGAAGAGAGGTTTGCCCTTGCCCTTGGCCTTCGTTTGGGGTGGAGACACCCAGGCTGAGAACTTCATCCCTCCATAGCTGGCCAAGTTCCAATCTGGCATGGCTGTCCCTGCCGCCATTGTCATGGGCTCTTTCTGGGGAGTTCCGGACAGCACCACCGTGCAAAAGATTGTCCTGGCCTCCAGAAAGCTGGCTCCAGATGACACCGAGGGAAGAAAGGAAATCTCTGCAGTGTACTTCCCTGAGTTTTGGGGGAATGGTTCTCTTTCCCCTCTTTCCATCCCTTCTCTACAAATCCAGGGCTCACAATTAAGCCTAGGTTTGTAAAACCGCTTCATAACTAGGAATGACATTACTTAGTAATACTGTATAAATGAAAAGGGGGGCCAACAAGGATGGAGGGCTTGGGGGAAGTATGTGGTTGGCCATCCCAGGCCACCTTCCTACTCCAGCTCCCAGGCTTGCTTCAGCTTTGCTGCAAGTTCCTGCCAATGTATTTCTGCTTGGGACAGGAGTCAAGGGTCAGATAAAGTGCCAATTGTATTTTGCAGCAGGTCTGACACTTTGCCCAGTGCTCTAGGCCTGTGACAGTGCCAGGATAGTATATTGGGAAAGCCAGTCCAGAAGGAGCTGGTTTAAATGTGTTTGAGGTAGCAGGCAGGTGACTAAGCAGACAGTTCAGCAGCACAGCACTCGGTAACACCATCAGACCAATGTGGCTCCCAGGGACACGGAAGGCCTGTGCTCCACTCCCAGGAAGCCCCCAGCAGCCATCGTGCTCATGCCCCAGCATTTCAGGGACCAAGATCTGTAGTCCCATTTTGTGATCTTTAGTAAAACAAGTAAACACTGAACACTAAGTGTGCTTACGCCAAGCACTTTATGTACATGATCTGATGGAATCCTCAGTACAGCTGATGAGGAAGTTACTGCTATTTTCCTAGCCATAGTTAGTGGCTGACACTACAGGGAACAGACACACTTACTGTCTATGAGGATCTCTTCTAAACATTTTCCATGCATTAACTAATTTTCTGGGGAAACTGAGGCAGAGCAGGAGCAAAGCCAGTTATCCAGTGTCACACAACTGGTGGGTGTGGACCTGAAACCACTGGAAGCTGGGTGATTCCAGAATGGAGGGTTCTCCCCTGCACTACCCTTCGATTTTCCAAGTGGGATAACAGGTTCGGAGACAGTCAGGGGAAGAAAAACCAGGGTGAGATGGGTTAGTTCAGATGAGGTCAAAGTTTGTACTCTCTTCTGCTTCCTGACAAGCATAATGAGAGGTGCCCATGGGAACAGAAGCTTAGACATCCGACCCTGAGCCCTCTGCCACTCTTCCTTCCTCTCCTCTGGCCCAGTTGGTCTCAACTCTGTTGTTCTCAGTCTCACAGGAGCTTCTGTGAGACACAGAATGGGCAAGAGTCCTTTTGTTCACACAAGGTTGTTCCTGGAGGGTCAGGTACAGTGGCTCACCCCTATAATCCCAGCACTTTGGGAGGCCAAGGCAGGCAGATCACCTATCAGGAGTTCGAAACCAATCTGGCTAACCTGGTGAAACCCTGTCTCTACTAAAAATACAAAAATTAGCTGGGCGTAGTGATGCGTGCCTGTAATCCCAGCTACTTGGGAGGCCGAGGTGGGAGAATTGCTTGAACCTGGAAGGTGAAGGCTGCAGTGAACCGAGATTGTGCCACTGTACTCTAGCCTGGGTGACAGAATGAGACTCCATCTCAAAAAAAAAAAAAAAAGAAAAGAAAAGAAAAGAAAAGAAAAAAAGGTTGCCCCTGACCTAGGCACCCCAAGAGCAGTGAAAAGCTGCCTGGTGTGCCTCCCACAGCCTAGGTTCTGTCCTGAGCCTGGAAGTGAGCCAGCTGGGCCCAGCCTTGCAGGAGGCCAGGCTTCCTGTCACATTGAAACTCTGCTGATAGCCCAAGGCCACCTGCAGCGATGGCACCTGCTGGGTGGAGATGGGCAGCCTGGTGTCAGTCCCACACTGTCATTGTCCTTACCAGCTCTGCTTTCACCTGCACCAGTGGACAAAGTCAGGCACGTGAGGGGCTGCTGCCATCTGTCCCTCTGCCTGGCCTCAGGCAGGATCATCAGGACTGGACTCAGGAGGGAGCGTCAGGCCTGGCTTCAGGGTGCCTGGAAGCATGCTCAGATATAGCCCAGCACACAGGCAGGACCAGAGACCTGATCTTTAAGCAAGACTTGAATATACAATAAACTATCAGAAATCTTCATCTTACTCCTTGGGGGGAATTAGGTTGTAGTATACTGTCTTGACTTTTTCTTATGTTTACAGACATATCTATGTCTTTATTTACATACATGCATGCCCCCCATCTTTTTAGAAAATGTTACCATGTTTTTGCTAATCATTCATTCTTTCTTCCTTTCCATAATTTATTATTATTATTATTATTTGAGACAGAGTCTTACTCTGTTGCCTGGGCTGGAGCGCAATGATGTGATCTTGGCTCGCAGCAACCTCTGCCTCCGGGGTTCAAGAGATTCTCCTGCCTCAGCCTCCTGAGTAGCTGGGAGGGACTGCAGGCACGCACCACCACACCTGGCTAATTTTTGTGTTTTTAGTAGAGATGGGATTTTATCATGTTGGCCAGAATGGTCTCAATCTCCTGATCTCGTGATCCGCCCTCCTTGGCCTCCCAAAGTGCTGGGATTACAGGTGTGAGCCACTGTGCCCAGCCTTTATTATTATTTTTTGAGACGGAGTTTTGCTCATCACCCAGGCTGGAGTGCAATGGCATGATCTCGGCTCGCTGCAACCTCCGCCTCCCGGATTCAAGCTATTCTCCTGCCTCAGCCTCCCAAGTAGCTAGGAGTATAGGCATGTGTCACCACGACAGGCTAATTTTTGTGTTTTTAGTAGAGACAGGGTTTCACTGTGTTGGCCAGGATGGTCTCCAACTCCTGACCTCAGGTGATCTGCCTGCCTCGACCTCCCTAAGTGCTGGGATTACAGGCATCAGCCACCGCGCCCGGCCCCTTTCCATATATATTGACTGATCTCTTAGTGTGTGCCAGGCACCTTGGTAAGTGCTGGGCATGTGGAGATGAGGAAAACAGACATGATCTCTCCCTTATCGACCTTGCAGCCTGGCGGAGAAAGAAACTTCGACTTCTGAACTGCAGTAAGAGCTAAAGAGAGAAAACAGGAAGCTCTGAGAGTTAATAACAGGATCCCTACTCAAGTAACATTTATGTGGGGGTCAAGATGAGAAAGAGCCAGTCATTTGAAGAGTGTAGGGGAAAGCATTCCGGGGAGAAGGAGCAGCATGAGTGAGGGCACAGAAGTCTGAACATTGTGTGGGGTGTGTGGGGAAGTCTGAGGCTCTTCCTAATTACAGTGTGGGGGGGTAGTTGGGGGTGAAGCCATACAGGCAGAGTAGAATCAACATGAGAAAACCCCAAATGCTAAGCCAAGAAATTCTGTAAGCAACAGGGGACGACTACTCATGTCACTTAGTTTAAAAACAGCAGTTGTAAGGCTCCAGCCTGGAAAAGCCCAGAATCTTAACGTTCGAGAGGAAATCTCTGCTTCAAATCAAAGGCTCTTTCTCCTGCTTGCTGGAAAGTTAAAGCCTGCCCCGTGCCTCTGAGCCTTAGAGCCAGATAGGTTGCCTTATTACTGATTCCCCACAGAAACGCAGCCCGGAGAGGCCAAGAGATTTGCCCAAGTGAAACAGTAAACCAATGCCAAATGCAGAACTTCAAGCCCCAAATGCCAGTCTTCAGCTCCAGCCCTAAACCTGTCCCCTTTCACCTGGAGATTCTTTCTTGCAGGCACTCAAAGCAAGTAAGTGAGAAAATGCCTTTTTTTTTTTGAGACCAGTCTAGCTATGTCACCCAGGCTGGAGTGCAGCCTTGACCTCTTGGGCTAAAGGGGTCCTCCCGCCTCAGCCTACCGAGTAGCTGGGACTGAGACTTGAAAATTAAATAAACTGCATTCTTGAAAATGCATGTTAACATGAATTTGTGGAGCACTTACTTACTAGTGCCAACTACGGTACCTGACCTGGGAGGTAGAGCTGCCCCGAGGGCGCTCCCAGTCCTGGAGTCCCCAAACTTCTTGAACTCCAGAAATTCCCCTAGGACTTCCCTCCCCTGCCCCCAACTCCCCAAGTTGCTGAAAATCATGAGTAACAAAGCGGCCAGGAGCTTCCTGTCTTGCTGAGCTGGCTTACTCAATTTCCCTCGTTTGTCCGCTCAGACCAGACGGGGCAAAGGGCAGCCATCAAAGGTGTCTGGGACGAGCCCGGCGGGGTAATGGGCCGCTAGGGACTCAGTCTGGCCCGGGTCTCAGCCGGGGGAGAAGGCAGCCAGGCGGGGCCGCGGGCGGGGGGCCGGGGGCCCGGGACAAGCAGCTCCGCCCAGGCAGGCGAGCTGTGTGCGCAACGTGCAGGACTGCGAAAGCGGATGCGGCCTGATGGGGCAATCGCTGGCAACGCACAGCGGGCAGTCAGCGGGCGCCGGCGGGCCCTGCCTCCAGCATTAGCCCCGCCCCCAGTTCCCCAGTTGTGGCTGGGTTTTGGGGAGGGCGCCCGGGGCTGGGGGCGCCCAGGGCTTGCGCACATGGGTGGGCCGGCGTGCCCAAGCCCCATTGCAGCCCGGGCCCAGGCGCCCTGGCTCATTATCCGCCCCCTCCCCCCCGCCCCGGCCACTGGCGTTGGGTTCCGCTCCTGTCGCACCACCCCTGCACTGCTCTGACAGGAGCTGGTGCCAACCGGCAGACACACCTGGGCAGCCCCACGTGGGTACCGCACGCGCAGGGGCACCTCTGCCCTGCTGAGTTTGGAGAGCAGTTGCAAGTCAGCCCCTGGAGTGTGGTCCCGTGCCAATTGGAGCAAGAACTGAGTAACCTCTCTGAGCCTCAGATAACTCACCTGTTAAATGGGGAGGATGATAGCATCACTGGGTTGTTGTCAGGATGAAATAAGATAGAGGCTATAGGGGCAGGTGTGGTGGCTCACTCCTGCAATACCAGCACTTTGGGAGGCCGAGGTGGGAGGATCCCTTGAGCCCAGGAAGTCAAGGCTGCAGTGAGCCAAGATCATGCCACTGTATTCTTGCCTGGGCAACAGAGTGAGACCCAATCAAAAAAAAAATGGCTACAAAGCGTTATATCAGAGTCACTAGCACTCACCCAGTAAGTGATAGCTGTGAAGGTTCTTACAGAGGAGGGAGCCAGCTGGGCTCAGAGGCTGCAACTGGGGCATGTCTGGGTTTCCGACTTTTTTTCCTTCCCTGTATCCTATCCTATTTATTTTTTCCTCAATATCATCCCTCATCTTTCACCCAGGGCCTGCAACATTCATTCATTCATTTGACACACATTGGTTGATATTTGTGCCTACTGTGAGGCATTAAAAACTGCTTATCTGGCTGTGTGGCACCCGGGAACGTTCCCCAGGCCACACTAGCTACACCTGTGGCCTCCTCAGCCTGGGTTGCTGCCAGGTCTGGCCCTGAGTCACTGGAGTAAGTCACTTCCTCTCTCAGTCCCTTCATCTGTGCAATAGGGATAAGAGACCTGGCCTCTCTCTAGTCTCCTGGGACTGTCAGGGGATGAGTCAGATAACGGTGGGGAAGGCCCAGAGAGGCAGAAAGCAGCTCTTGCTAGAGCGGGGCCTGTCTGGCTGATGCAAGGCTTGCACTTTGCGTGTAACCCCAGCTGGTACAAACGGGGATGGCTCCGGGAATCGTGAGGAGCAGGGGGCGCAGAGAAGTCCCCGCCCCACCCGACAGCTGGGGTGTGGGATCCAGACTGGCAGCTTAGGAGTCTGAGCAGCCGGGGCTCCGTCCAGGCTCTGCTTCCCCAGCTCTGCGAGCATGAGAGCAGGTTCCCGACCCCTCTGATCTGGCTGCCTTTTCTGTCACTCGGGGGTCGCGGTACCTCCCTCGCCGGGCTGAAGTTGGAAGTGAAGGTGGTTACTTCCAGAGGGATTGGAGCCCTTCCCTGTTTCTGGGAGGGGTCTGAGGGCTGGCAGGGGGCTCCGCGTGGGGGAGGTGGGACCAGACAGGAGGAAGGCAGTCCCAGCCAAAGGCTCGGCATATTCCATAGTCACCTCAGGCAGGGAATTCTAGGGGCTCCTCCTGAAAAGGTCAGAGACCTCTGCACCCTCAGCCAACCGCAGGCATGACAGACCCCGCCCTGTGCATCCCACAATGCACAGGGAGATCACACTCAGATCTGGGCCCCAATCTGGCTTCTGCCCCAGGCCAACTGCATGACCTTGGGCAGGTGATTGAATGTCTCTTGGCCTCCATTTTTCCACATGTGAAATGGGGACAGCGATGCCTACTTTGTAAAGCTGTTGTGAGGCTGAGGGAAAATGAGAATGGTATCAAGTGTTCACAGCAGTGGCCGGCGCTGTTGTGAGCGGCAGCTCCTCTCCCCCACCTCGCCTCCCCCTTTCCCTATCACAGGTGGGGCCAGGTGGAATGTCACAGTAAGTCCATGGGATAGAAGGGTCTACCGACATCTTCAAAGTACCCCCGCCCCTGAGGTTTCTAGCCTGATACCATAAGCTTTGGTGGTAAGAGCTCTGTTTGCTTGGGGACTTTATATGCATGATTGCATCTGACACATGACAAGGGCAGTACATGGCATCCATTATATAGATAGAAGTGGAGGCGGGAAAGGTCGTATAGCTTGTCTGTGGTCACATGGCTAGAAAGGGTGAGTGTCGGGATTTGAAACCAGGTCTTCCGGACTCCAGCTCATCCACCACACACCCCCTGCCTGCCTCTTGCTTTTGCCCTGGATATTCTCCTCTTTCCTGAGTGGCCTCTTATGATACGGAGTCCTCGAGGCCAGGGATGGTCATAAGCATGGCTTCCTTCTCTTCCAGGGTGTGGCTCAAGCACACAGTGGGTCCTCAGTCCACCCTGCTGACCAGGGAGATGAGTCCTGGCATGAGGGACATGACTCATGAAGCCGGGCTGGGCGAGGGAGCGTGCCTGTGTCTCTGTGTGCGTGCATCTCTGTGTGTGCACAGGGCGGGGAATGAACAAGTACTGTCTGCTGGAGGCCTCCTTCTCTCCATGCTCCTACCCTATCCAGCGCTGCTCCTGAATCTCAGCCTTCAAGGGGAGTCTGAGCCTGGGAAGCGGGGGTGGGGGAGGTCTTGGCCATCTCTCTCCCTGGCCTAATGCAGGGCCTGGTGGGGGCCGTGGCCGATGTCGGTTCCGATGTCGGGGCCGTGGCCGATGTCGGAAGCCGGGTCCTCCCTGGTCCAAGGGGAAGCTCTTGGGGCATCTTCCACCAGTCTAGGCCCTGCTATTTTTAGATGTGCTGCCTCCTCCCCAAACCTCTCCTCCCTATCACATACCAGCTGAGGGAGGAAGTGACTCACCTCAAGCCCAGACAGGTAGAGGCAGCCTCAGTGGGCCCCCAGGCAGGCCTGGTTCCCGTGCTGGGGTTGCCTTCCTGGGATCACCTCAGAAAGGCCAGCCCCAGCCTGGGGACCACTCAGGGCTGGGATGGAGCCCGGTGCCTTTCTTGGGTTCCTCCATTCTCCATCTCACAGGGCCTAAACAGGCCTGGGCCTCTGATGGGCTGTGGAGCCTCTGCTTAACTCCTCAGCAGACCTCAGCAGGCCTCAGACCGCACTATGGGCCTGTGGCCAGCCTCAGTCCAGTCGGAGGGAGCCAGGTGGGTGGAGGGGACTGCCTGTGGCCCCACCCTGTCTTTGTGAGAGACCAGGTTTATGGAAAGAAAAAAACCTGGTTCAGTGGGGACAGGAAAGGTGTGATGACCCTTGGGATGTGTGTGTCCCAGTGGAGTGACCAGTTGTCCCAGTATGCCCAGATCTGGGGGATTTCTGGGGACTTGGGACTTTCAGTGCTCACCAGGAGAGTCCTAGGCAAGTCAGGACGGTTGGCCACCCTGGTGCTGCATTGCAAGGTGTATCCTAGTGAGAGGGCAGGTGTAGGGAGCTTGTTTCGGTTTCCTGACAGAGTCTCACCTAGTCAGGGTCGCAGGACCCAGCCCCTGGCCGGCTCGCTCTCTGAGGTCAGGGCGTCACCTTGTCCACCTCAACTGGAGAGAGACTGGGCGGGGCTGTGTGAGAATCCAGAGCCCCGGGCTGACTGGAAGACCTGTGAGCCACTTCGGCCAGGGAGGGTAGGGGCCTGTCAACATGGGTAGGGTGGACGGGTTAGCAGAGGCTGGGGCTGGGAGAGGAAAGGCACCTACCCATACAGGGCAGGGTTGGGGACAGCACCCAGGAACAGCAGGAAACAATGACAGAAGCCCAGGATGGGTCTCAGGTAAGCTTGGCCCCAGGTCTGCAGACTGTCGGGTACTTGCAAGGAGGAATGGGAGAGAGTGTGGCAATGGCTAACTGGCAGGCTGGCGGGGCTTGTTGGCTACTTGGAGAGGCCTCGCCAGGGTGACAACCCGCAGAGCTCTCAGCTGCTCAGAGGAGTGGACAGGGGACTCCGCTGCCCTCCTGGATCAGGGTCTGGGGCTGCCTTCAGGGACAGCCGTGGCTGAGGCCCAGACCTTGCTGGGGACAAACCCCACTCCCGGCCCACCTTTGCCCTCCTCATCCTCGGTGTTGGCTATTTTTCCACAGCCCAGGGTTGAGGCAGGGGGATGGTCTGTGTCCCAGGCAGCAACTCCAACACCACTGAGCTGGGCAACCTTGGCCTTAGACCAAGGTACCTTAGACTGTGTAGCCGTTTTACAGTCATTTTACACTTGTCTTTTCCAGACCTTGATTTCCTCAGTGGTAAAATCATGGGGGTAGATTATGTGTCTGGTTTTTAAATATTTATTTTGGCCATGAAATCCCTTCTTCAGTCACAATCCCACCTGCACTAAACAGAAGAGATAACAGTGGGTGGCTGAGACAGGTGGGCTAGAGCCCCGGGCGCCCTCCCACTCTCACCCCACACCCCTGGGGGCCCAGGGCTTTGGGAACACAGTTTGAGAACCGTCTTCGCAGCCTCTAACACTCTGTGATTTATGCCTTCAGGACAAGGATGTAGTCCTTGTTGCCTTCTCCAGGCAGCCCAGTAATCAGACCCCAAGCCCATCATGTTCTGCTACTGTCCATTCAGTGCTGAGATCTTCAGATTCTTTTTCTTTCTTTCTTTTTTCTTTCTTTTCTTTCTTTCTTTTCTTTCTCTTCTTTCTTCTATTTCCTTCCTTTTACTCTCTCTTTTCTTTCCTTTTTCCCTTCCCTTCCCTTTCCTTCTTCCCTCCCCTTCCCTTTCCTTCTTCCCTCCCTCTTTTCTTTTCTTTTCTTTCATTATTTTCTGAGACAGAGTCTTGCTCTGTCACCCAGGCTGGAGTGCAGTGGCACAATCTTGGCTCACTGCAACCTCTGCCTCCTGGGTTCAAGCGATTCTCCTGCCTCAGCCTCCCGAGTAACTGAGATTACAGGCGCCCGCCCCCACCCCTGACCTTTTTTTTTTTTTTTTTTTGTATTTTTAGTACAGATGTGGTTTCGCCATGTTGACCAGGCTGGTCCTGAACTCCTGACCTCAGGTGATCCACCCGCCTCGGCCTCCCAAAGTGCTGAGATTACAGGCGTGAGTCACCAAGCCTAGCCAAAATCCTCAAATCCTTAACCGCTGGTTTCTGCTGACAGTGAGGTCTGTTATGCAGAGTTCAGTGGGGCCACAGGTCCCTTGTCCCTTACTTAGGGAAGGGACAGGGCCAAAACCTTCTATGCAACAGCCAACCCCGTGGGGCACTTCCAGGCGTGTGTAGGATGTCCACATAGCTTCTCTCAGTCCCCAACAGCACGCGGGAAGGTGTGACTCCCAGTGGCCGACAAGGGAGGGGTTCAGGGGTCTTAGGAGGCTGGTTCCTGATACCCCTGTGAATGCAGGGCTGGGTGCCTGGCCAGGAGCCCAGGTCCTTTCCTGGAGCCACAGTCTGGGGCCCTGGCCCAGGCCCAGGTTTTCCCTGGTTTACTCCGGGGGTGCTGGCACCTGCAGACACCAGCAACAGAAAGAGGCAGGAGTCGATGAGGGAGGCGGAGAGGAGGGGGACTTTCCTTCTCCTGTTGGGGGTCTGGAGCGTCCTTTTCCAGGCTGTGGAGTAGCCCTACTCATTTCCCTATCACCTTCCAGCCAGGGGCAGTGGGAGGAGCAGGAGGCTGAGATTGCACAAACAGGTATGGGAGGAGGCCAGCAGTCAGGCAGCTGGCTGGGGTTGCCCAAAGGCCGTGAGAGTCCCCAGTGCCCGCATGGACATCAGTGGCGCCTGGAGGGACTCAGTCGGTCGTCTAGCAGTCTTTTCTAGCTCTCACAACAGGCACTGGGGGGTGGGAGGAGCCAGAGGTCCCTGCTCCCCACTCCATGCGTCCCTCCCAGCTGCTGGGCTGGAAACTCGAGCCAAGTCAACAGTTCCTTGAATTGTGTTACAGCCCAGGCTGCCCTTCCAGAGCTAATAATATGGGCAGCTGTAGGACGTGAAACTCGATCCTCCAGGCTCCAATCCCACCCCACCGTGGCCAGGCTGGCAGGGAGTGGGCGGATGTTGGGCCCAGGGTCCTGAAAGCAGAGGCCTGGACTTGCGATCCTGGGGTGAGGCTGGGTCCGGGAGGGACCCCAGCCCCCATGAGGGACCCCAGCCCCCTGGTAGGGCATTTGTACAAAGTTGATGTGGGTCAGGCTAGCAGGGCTGACACCTATAAACTCAGTGGCTGACAGAGGCTGACATCCTTAGTGACTGAACCGGTGACTTCTGTGGGATGATAATTATAATAAGCTTTTTTTTTTGGGATGGAGTCTCGATCTTGTTGCCCAGGCTTGGGTGCAATGGCATGGGCAACCTCCGCCTCCCAGGTTCAAGTGATTCTCTTGCTTCACCCTCCTGAGTAGCTGGGATTACAGGCATGCGCCACCATACCCGGTAATTTTGTATTTTTAGTAGAGACAGGTTTCATTGTGTTGGTCAGGGTGGTCTTGAACTCTTGACCTTAGGTGATCCACCTGCCTCAGCCTCCCAAAGTGCTGGGATTATAGGTGTGAGCCACCACACCTGGCCTATAATAAGATTTTTTTTTTTTTTGAGACAGTGTCTCACTCTGTTGCCAGGCTGGAGTGCAGTGGCACAATCTCGGCTCACTGCAACCTCCGCCTCCTGGGTTCAAGCTATTCTCCTGCCTCAGCCTCCCGAGTAAGCTGGGACTACAGGCGCGTGCCACCACACCTAGCTAATTTTTGTGTTTTTAGTAGAGACAGGGTTTCACCATGTTGGCCAGGCTGGTCTTGATCTCTCGACCTCTTGATCCACCCGCCTCGGCCTTGCAAAGTGCTGGGACTACAGGCGTGAGCCACTGCACCCAGACTGTAATAAGATTTCGTAAGTAAATAATACAGATGAAAAGTGCCTCCTGGCCTAGCATGTCCATGGCTGAGGCTGGAAATCCAATCTTTGGGCTTTGTGCTCAGTGCTTCCATGCCAAGGCGGGACCAGAGAGAGGCTGAGGACTAAAGACATCCACAGAGAAGAAGCTCTGAGCACCTGCGGTGGCCTCACAAGGCCTGTCACTCACAGCCTGAACACCATGGACACACTTGCACCCGTGTGGCACCTGCAGTGGTGGTAGCTGGCTTGTTTGACATGTGGCTGGAAGCAAAATTAGGGTCCATGATGCCACCTTCTGCATGCAGGCCATGGTCTGGCACCCAGCAGGTGGCAGAGCCTGCCAGAGATGATTCCAGGGCTTGTGGCGAGGGCAGCACTGGGGCGGCCGGGGACAGAATTGGGTCTGACTCCAGGAGTGACTGGTGCCATCTGGCACAGGCCTGAGTGCTGGAGAGAGCCTCCTCCTCTACCTCTGGGGGTGGTGACCTCTTCGTACAGCAGTCCGCGCTCCCCTCAATAACCACTGCTTGTGATTCCCATTTTGGCCCCTGGCACATCTGTCCTCATGCCGGGAGAGGAGACGTGGGGCCTTTTCAGCAGGACTCTGCTTCCCCCAGGAGGTGGGAAAAGGAAAAAGCCCCCACCCAGTGCCCATCCCATGAGAGACTGCTTTCTCCACCCACCGTCCAGCTGGACGCAGACGGTGGCTGATGGCCCTGGGTCTGAGCCCTCTAAGATCTGGGAGAAGTGTCCCCCAGCCAGGGCACGGGTTTATGGCTGCAAAGTAGCCCCCTAGGGTGACCCTGGGCAGAGGAGTAGGCGAGGCTGGGAATGCTGCAGGGGGACAGTGCCTCAGTGCTGACAGGCCCTTCCTTCCCTCAGCCTCCCATGGAGACCCCAGAGTGTGGTGCCCAGGCCCTGGGGCCGCAGCCCTGAACCTCTTCCCCACGGAAGTCTTTGCCTGAGAACGACACAAATACCTCCAGAAGAGGGTGTGAGAGGCCCTAAAGGGCCAGGCCAGACCTCCCTGAGGAGGTGGCAGGAGGTTGGGCCCTGAGGGGTGAGAAGAGCCTCAGGCAGAAGGGAACCAGGGTAGCAGGGCTCCACAGTGGAGGGAGGGGGCTCCACAGGCTGCAGTCAGGGTGAGAGGGCCCTGCAGGGTACCTGGGGCCAGGAGGAGCGCAGGGGAGGTTTTGGGCTGTGGGTGTGAGGTAATGAGGCCGGGCCTGGCCGAGCCCCACTCCCTCCCTCTGGCCCCAACTTCCCCACGTGAAGGAGCCCACCGCATCCTCCTGTGCTGCCAGGTACCTGGCTCCCGGGCCTCCACATCTGAGTCCATCTGAAAAATGAGAATAATCTAGGCTAGGTAGTGGGACTGCCAGCCGGGGACCCTGCGGCCCTGGCCTGATCCCTGCTCTGACTATCACGGGCTCCAGTGGGGAGCTGCACCCTGTCTCCTCAAGGAAAAATCCAGCCAGTCTGGGAGCAGCCCTGCCCTCCCTCCCTAGGGACTTTGTTTAGACCAAATTGGTAGGAGGGTGGGGAAGGTGGACAAGATGTGGCAGGCCCTGCCCTCCCCCTCCCCAAGCAAAGCCCCAACTCCAGCGCTCTGGGCAGACTGGCCGTGGGGTCCTAGAGAGCGCCTGCCCTCCTGCCCCTTGTCCTGCCTGAGACCTGGACCTTTATTTCATGCCCAAGTGGCTGTGAGAGTGACAGGAGGTCTGGGCCCTGTCCCTGGGGAAACATCTCCTTATAAGGGTCTGGGGCGGGAGTGACAGCCCCGTCTGCCCTGTTACCCCCTCCACTGCATGGCCTTCTCTCAGCTTATAGAGTGAGTTGCAGCCTCCCTGAGGGCAGGCAGGCCACCAAGAAAGGTGCAGAAGTACTTGCTGAGTGAATTGCTGAGTGGACAGGGTGCAGCGAGGAGTGGAGAAGCTCAGGGTCTCTCCTTCATGCCCGGGAAAGTTCTCTGCCCAAGGCCACTGGGTGGGCCTGGCATGATGCAGGTATCGACTGGGGGCCTGGCCTGGGCTTTGCTCCCAAACATGCTCACTTCTGCACTCTGGTCTCCCTGCCTCTGCTCACGCTGGAGCACCCACTCCACCCCCACCCCAGTGCTGCCCGCACTCACCTCCTTCACAAACACCAGTTCCTCTATCAAGAGTCCCTGGCTACAGCCCTCACAGCTGCTCTGCTCCCAGGGTTTCTACTCAAGGGCAGTCCTCGTCTCAGTCACCTTAGAGCTTTCACTGCTTGGAAGGGACTTGACATGCAGTCAGTGCTCAGCTAATCTTTGTCCACTAAGGACAAACAAGAAACACCCAAATGACACTCACCATGTACCAGGCACTGTTCTAAGTGCTTTACATGCGGTAACTTGTTTACTCCTCACAACCACCCTATGAAGTAGGTGTTTGTATCACTCCCATTTTGCAGATGAGGCAGGGAGGCAAAGGGCAGTCAAATGACACAGGAGAGCAAAAACTGGCTCCCTCCACCCTTCTAGGGTGTTTGGCTGTGCTAGGAATTACATGGACAGATAAAGTGGTTAACAGGAGAAAAATCACATTTAATTATGTACGTAGGCATGGGAGCCCCGTGAAATACGAGATTCCAAGAAGGATCACATCTTGAGCTATAGAAAAGGAACTGGGGGGGTGGGGTGGGGTCCAGGATAACCTTTGTACCTTAAAAAAAAAAAAAAGAAAAAAAAACAGGGGCTGGCAGCTTCTGGTGGGTGATGGCAACGCAAGTTTGGGACGGTGAGGGGAACTCTATGGTGAGCAAAAGTTGTCTCATTATGCAGATAAAAAGTCAGTCTCAGCCGGGCGCCGTGGCTCACGCCTGCAATCCCAGCACTTTGGGAGGTCGAGGGAAGTGGATCACGAGGTCAGGAGATCGAGACCATCCTGGCTAACACGGTGAAACCCCTTCTCTACTAAAAATACAAAAAAATGAGCCGGGCGAGGTGGCGGGCGCCTGTAGTCCCAGCTACTTGGGAGGCTGAGGCAGGAGAATGGCGTGAACCCGGGAGGCGGAGCTTGCAGTGACTCCAGCCTGGGCAACAGAGCGAGACTCCGTCTCAAAAAAAAAAAAAAAAAAAGTCAGTTTCTCAGTTCATAACAGTTGTCTGAGCAGCCCCAAGAATAATAGGTAGTTGGTGTCAATGAGTCAATCTTCCCTGGTAGATAGATAAGATTTCTGGGAGGGGGTTCAGGACAACTTAGGCAGGGGAGGGAACTTCAGAGAAAGCCCTTCCTATACTTGCTGTTGCTCAGGCACCCCCAGTTTGAAGTAACCAGCACACAAAAATGGCAGACTTTGGGGTGGCATTTCCTGAACTCCTTCAGCGACACCCAAGGTCACCCAGTCAGTAAATGGCAAAGATCCAGCCCCAGCCCCCGTGGGGGCTGTGACGCTGCCTCCTGATGACGTTTCCTGGTGCAGCCAGATGGATGCCCGTGTCACTGCCAGGAGACTCCTACTCGAACGGGCAGCTGCTCCCTAGGCCAAGCCCATCAGATGAAGTGCCACCATCCTCAGTGTGGCCTTTTCATCTTTTCCATCCTCCTGGACTCGGGTCTTCTGGCCATTCTACCTGACACCAGTGGGTTTGATTTCCGAGTGCAGCAAATTTGGGCTGAGCAACTGTTTGCAGAATGACCACTTTGCTACAGGGACCCGAGACAGGCACGGTTTCTTCAAGACCCTGGGCACCACTTTCCTCCCCCAAGCCTGTTTCCTGCTCTGGGAAGTGAGCTGACTTGCTCATGTCACGTGGCGTGATGTCTGGTAGGGACGCTGCGCTGCTTCTGAACCATGTCAACAGTCTGTTTAACTTGATTCTTGGCACTGCTGTGTGCCTGCTCCAGACGCCAGGTGACTCTGTCTGAGCAATGTGGGGTGGGGATGAGGTTACAGGCAGGTCGGGTGTGTGCTCCTTGTCCCTGGAGCAGTTTTTTTTCTCTGGACCTGGGAGCAGCAAGGGGCAAGGCAGTAAGCTGGCGGAGCCGGGGAGCTGGGATGGAGTAGTGGCGTGGCGTTCTGCCACCTGACAGTGGGTGGGGAACACTTGTCAAAGTCTTTTTTGCTGCAGTCAGAGCGTGCATCCCACCTTTTCTGGCTCACAGTCGAGCTACGCAGGGAGGGCAGGGGGATGAGGTGGGTGAATGGGGGTGCTTGCAACGCCTCTGCCAACCGTAGCTAACAAGTGGCGGCTTGCACACCAGGGCAGGCTGTGGTGACCCCGGGTAGGGGCAGCCAATGAGCTCCGGGGCCGTGGTGGCACCACCGGGCAGCCCGCCTGTCTTTGGCTGGCGTAGCCGCGGGAGGGGCCTGGGTCCGCCAGTCAGGGCTGCCAGGCCCTGTCTCTGGGAGGCCTGGGCAGATCTGCTGCTCCATTCACAACAGCCTGACCTGACTCGGGCTGCCACATTTTTAACTTTTTCAACCTCCTGGAGAGGAGGGCGGGCTGTGGGGGCGGTTGGGGGGGATGGTGGGAAGGACGATGGAAACAAACTCTTTTCCCAGGCTCTGGCTCCTGAGTGGGATCGAGCTCCAGGCTGGGGCCGGGAATTCTGAATGCTCTGCAGGCACATGGCAGATGAGGGTGTGGGGACGACGTGGGAGAGGGAAAAGCAGAGGGTGATGGTCGTGGCCCAGATGCCCACCCAGGACTGGCGTTGGGGACCACAGGGACCCAGCCTGCTCAAGTCCTGCAGCCCCCCAGCCACCTGAGCACCCCTCTGCCTGGACGGAGTTAGTTCGGGAACAGCAGACCTAAGTGGCTGTTAGCCAGGGTCAGGGGTCGGGGGAAATTCAGGCTCATCATCTAGAACTCCTTGTGGCACAGGCTGGACAGTGTCAGCAGCAGCAGGGGCTTGTGCCCCCAGCCCCCTCCCTTAAGCCTCCCTGCTCAATGCAAACCCACCACGGCCAGTCACATAATAAACATATATTTACACATGTACAATTTGAGAATTCTAATTGAAGGAATACAGCTTCCGGGGGATCCTTTAGGATCTATGTTCTTATTGCACATGGCTCAGCCCATCTAGGGACATCTACCAAGACCAGATGGTCGGGGTGTGGGGGCAGAGCACCGGGGCCACCGTGGGGGGGCACTCTGGCCACATCAGTTCTTATAATCTCTCTGGGCTGAGGTGGCCGCTTCACTATAGGGTGGGACCTTGTTTAAAAACCAGATTTGACATTTCCTTACCAAACTTCCTTTCCCAGCAAGAATCCTATTTGTTGGGGGACTTTTAAAAAAAGAGCCGAGAGAAACTCTGGGAGGGTGGTTATCACCTCCCGGCTGGCAGCTTGGGGAAGTAAGGCTTTGGAAGACGGTGGGCTCAACGACACACTCACCGCCACAGGAAAACACGGTCATTCCAGAAGGCCCAGTAGAAACTGTGGGAATAAAGAAAACCTCCCTCCTCCCGCCGGCAGCAAGTGCTGTTTTGAGCAAAATCCTCATTCGAAGGTGAGGGTAAGAAAACTATTCTGGTTCAGGTGCATCCCTTGTCCAAGGTACAAGAGGAGGCCTGGTGGTCACATCCACAGCGGGTGAAGAGAGGCACCCATGGGCACTGACTTTTCTTCAGGAGTTGGGGAGGCTGCCCTGGGGTCCCAGCACCACTGGCTGACTCGGAGGAAGAACCTTCTGAAATGCTTGGTGCAGGACTTAGGAAAAACCAGTGGCAATGATGGAGCTGTGCCCTGTGGCACCTATAAGGCAAAGCCCACTGAGGGGCTTAGGGATGGGGAAGTGGTTAGGCAGATCCTGGCCCCCTCTGCAGGCCTTCCCTTCTGTGGGCAGGGAGCTGGAGGGCTCCTGGGCACCAGGACAAAGAGCCCGCTGGCGCTGCTCAGAGGGAAGGGGTGGTCTCACCCAAGCAGGTCCTTGTGGTGCCTCCACTGTGACTCAGTACTGACCTGGTACCTGCCTCCACGGCCTGCTCCTCTGCAGGTTAACCATTATCCTGAGGCCTTCACGGGTTCACGCTATCATGATTACTGCTGCCATCAAAACCAGGCTGGGGTTTCGGGGGGCCGTGAAAAGCTCTGACGTGACTTGCCTTACGCTGTCAGCTACAGCTAATGTCTAGCAAAAACATCACCAGGGTGCCTTCCCCAAACAGGCCTCATTTTCTAAAACATGGAAGAAATCAGCTCAACAACTTAACCAAATCCCTGCAGAGTTTAAAAAGTAGACTATATATATATATCTTCATATATGCCTATTTACATATAAATAGATATATATACATATACGCACATCTATAAAGTACATTCTATGGAGAGTTCTTTCTTCCTCCTCTATCCTTGGCCAGCGCCTTTGGCTTCTCCTGAGAGGTGGCTGGTGGTGGCTCCTGCGAGGGAGGAAAGGCAGCTGGATGGCCCCTCCCCCAGCCCTTCCCACTGATATCTGCTGGGAGTTTTACATTCTACTTTCGTTGCCATGGTTTCTGTATCCTAGGAGAGAGCCGATGCGGAGCCTCCGCCAGCCCTGGGAGGGAGGGAAGCAGCCCCACGGCAGGTTTTCTGTCTGTCCTAAGAGCTTTCTGCATTTACTGGGTGAGAGAGAGGGCAGCTGTGCAGCGTTCGGCCTCCAATTCCATTTTAATTTTGTTTCTTTGTATGTCTTTCCTCAAATATACAGTCCATCACCTTGGCTCAGTGCATGTCACCAAAAATTCTCCAGGGATTTCATAGTCTGGGGAGGAGAGTGGCAACAGTTAGCTCGGCAGTCAGGCGGCACCAGCTCCTCTAGCTTATGCCACACAAGTAGCCCCCCTTGCCACTGCGCCACTGCACCGTGCTGCCCGCTCGACCCCCACCAACCCCACCTGCGGTCTGCCCTCCTGCGGCGGCACAGAGGCAGACACAAATGGCCTCTAGGCAGAGTCAGCCATAGATCCAGGCCGGGAGGACACAGGCAAGGGGGGGGGTGGACAGGGCACCCGCACAGAGAAGAACCTTCACTGCTTCTGCCCACACTTCTCCGGGCTTGGCCGAAGTGGCCACCTCTGGCAAATGCTGGGAACAGAGCCCAGCACCCCCATTCGCCAGGCTGCAGGAGGAGGGAGCCTGCTACGAGCAACTCTCATTTCCCCTCCACCCCTCCTGTGCTGAGCGGCTGCGTCTGACCCTGAACTCGTGACCTTCTGTTCCCTTCCTCAGACCGCAGGCGAGATGCCTGGGCAGGGCCGGATGCCTGTGGTTTCCAGGCTGCCAGGTGTGGTGGCATTAGAGAGAGTGCCTCAGATCCCACCAGAGGGGGGTGGTCAGGGCCCGCGGCCCCTCCCGCCGCCAAGCCTGCCAGCTCCCACCCACCTCGCGGCTGCCTGTTCATCTTGCTCCATTTCCTCCTCGCTGGAGGGATGGAGGAAGAGAAGGGCCCTTGGCCCACCTGTTCCCACATGGTTCTTCCTGGTATCAGGCAGGCAGTGTGCGTGTGGGGCTCTCTTGGGCCCCACAATATGTGATGGCCTGAATACCAGGGCACGGACAATAGTCTGCTGTGCTGGAGAAAGGGCCGTGCTGACTGATGGCTGGAGTGGACCAAGAAGCCCCAGGTGGCCCTCAGCAACAGTTTCGAGTTCGCACTCTGCCTGGCTCTGGGGTCCCCCACATCCCCCGAGCCAGGGAGCGAGAGAGCAGGAGTGGGGGAGGAGAGCGTCGCTAGAGGGCGGAAACCAACCCTGGTTTCCTAGCAGGCCCCACAGCTGCCCGGTCTCTGGAGGCTTGAGGTCAGGCTGGGGACAGGAGTCTTTGCCACAATCACCAGGCTTCCTCCCTTTCTCCCCCTCCCTCCTCTGCCTCATGACCAGGGCCAAAGCTGCCAGGAGTTGCAGGGTGGAGGCAGCCCTGGCTCATACTTGGACCTCGGTGGCGTGGCTGGCCCAGGACTATCCATGCAGGGAGGCCTGCACCTCTGACAGTCGGCTGCAGCTGGGGGTGCTCATCTTCTGTGCTTTGTGGTACATATCTGTGTCGCCAAAGTAGCGCGCCCGGTACAGCAAGCCTTCCTCTGCAAAGCAATGGGACAGGGTTAGCGCACAGCCAGTACCTCCTGAAGCCTGCGAGGAAGGCTGACACAGGCCCGGGGCTTGGACAGGGCTGGCCTCCCATTAGGAAGACCCTGGAGGAGCAGAGACTACAGTCCTTATGTGGGAGAGAGTGACAGAGGTGCCTTTCTCTAGAATGCAGTGAGGCCAGCCAAGGTGAGACCCTGTTATCCTGGTCAGGCCTCCCCAGGGTCCCACAGACAGATCCAGGAGCACAGTCAGGGCGGCCAGGGATCTATCCGCTCCAGTCTGTCTCTACACACTCACCTCTGGCAGCCAACACGCCAGGCTGATGGCAGTGACTTACGGGAACCTGAGGAAACCACCAGGTGGCCCCTGGCTTCCAGCCCCAGGGAAACACAGGAGTGGAGACCAGCTCTTGGCTGGGAGGTGGCTTGGTGCAGGGCAGTGCCAGGGGCCGGGCCCTCAGAGCACAGGGTGAGCAGGGCTCTCTCCTTCCCCTGCTTTCCAGCTTCATCCCCAGTCACCTCCCAAATACAGCCCCCATGTTCTCCCCACACTCACTCTGCTGCTTCTCCTTCCAGCAGTTGTTCCGGAGGTTGGCGATATAATCATCCTCCACATTCCGCTCGACTGTTTTGAGGCTGGAGCCTGTGTACTCCTCGGAGAAAGTGTCTCCCACATAGTAGACGACACCCAGGTGGTCAGTGACTCGCCTGTGGATGTGGCCCACGGACCTGGCCAGAAATACCAGGTTCAAAGTGGGTGCGGGTTCCCATGCCCAGGGCACTCTAGGGGTGATGGGCCCCATGACAGGAGGTGCCGCACTGAACACACGAGTAGTTGGTTCCTTCTCAAACCAGAGTAGGGACTCGCACACTCCCTGAAAGGAGGGTCTGAGGAAAAGGCAGAGTCCTCCCACACACGTGGCCCAGACTACAGAACGCCCTGCTTTTAGACTCCTTGCTTGCCACACTGTTGACCTGGGGCCTTTGGGGAGAGGCCCACCCTGGGGAACTGGGGACCTGGGAGGGAATCTGGGCTCCACCTCTGTGCCTCCATTTCCCCATTCATCCCCTAAGCCAATTGTTACTGAAGGCTTGCCTGCCTATCTAGGAGTTCCCAGTGTCGAGTTAAGAGGCTTAGGGACAAAATGACAGGAAAAGCTCCAGAGAGCCGTATTCTCCCAGCTCCAATCACAGGCTCTGTCAGCTGTGGGAAGAGCCTTGACACCCAGACAGGACCAGTGCTCTGGGGACAACAGTCCCTGCCCTAGTCCTCTGCTCCTCGCATGTCTCCAGTTGCAGAGAAAAGCGCTGGCATCTGGCCACAGGGAGCCTGAGCCAGCGGCCAGGGTCCAGTGGACCGACTCTGCCCCCTGCTGGTTGAGAAGGGTCATTCCAGCTCCCAGCCAGAGGTGGCCACCTTTGGGGAGAGGGGGATCCACCCACTGAAGCTGAGCACCCTGAGTAGCTGACCCTGGGCCAGATGCTGGACATCAATGAGGGGAGCTGACACCCTAAATCACAAAACATCCTCAAGCTCACTCCTGGCAGTTGAGACCAAGCATTCATTAAACAAATATTGTTGAGCATTTCTAATGGACCAGACATGTTATATGCATTATTCATTAATTTCCACAGCAGGTGGATGTTACAATTCCCATTTTATAGGTGAGGAAACCAAGGTTACATAACTTGTTTAGGGTCACACAGCTTCTTAGTGGAGAAGCTGGGATTCTAAGCCATGCTTGCTGTGTCTGACTCTAGTGCCCTGTTCTTTCCATAGCCTCAGGAAGCCCAACCAGAACCGAGGAGCAGAGGTTCTTCGTCAGGGTTGGCAGGGGAGATGGGCAGGAAGGAGTCACAAAGCTGCTGAAATTATATGCAAAACTCTGTGTGGATGTGTGTGCGTGCATGTGTGCATGTATTGTGTGTGTATGTGTGCATGTGTATCATGTGTGTGTATGTGTGTGCGCGCATGTGTGCATAGTTCTAGGGACAAGTTCTGTAGCTCTTGCTGCATTTTCTTAGGGGACCATAATCCTAAAAAGCTTAAGAGTCCTAGTTGAATAGAGAAAGTATATTTTATTGATTCGAAGCCAGGTTTCTGCATTATGATCGTGCACTGGCTGGATCAGGATGCGAAAGAAGGCCCCTAACGGGGCTGAGAATCTAAAGCCCCTTGTCTGCCCATGGCCCAGCCTCACCCATGTACTCACGGTCTTGGGCTCAGACTGTAGGGTGGACTGGAGACCATGAGCTGGCTGAGAGCTGACACGAGGATCAGGATGAGGATAGGCATTAGCTGCACAAACACCCCTAGCCCGCCCTGGAGGGAAGAGCCAATGTCACTCTGCTGGACCTGGGTGGGGTGTGGCGTCAGCCATAATCACCACCAGCTCCCCTAGAACAGTGGACCCTGAGAAGACATGACACCACTCTGCCATTCCCTCCACGAGGCTCCAAAATACAGATGCTCCTTCACCTGACAGCTTTTCCAGATAAAAACAAAGCAGCAACTGGTGTGAAATACAGGAGGAAGTGAGATGTCTGCATTTACTTTTGAGAGCATGCCAAAAAAAAAAAAGCAGCAAAACTTGCTTCCTCCAGGAGAATGGAAGGCAGGGCTGGAAAGAGACATGCAGTATATACAACTTTTTGAAATCTGAACCACACAAATATATTACCAATGTAAACATTATGGCCAGTGTGGTGGCTCATGCCTGTAATCCCAACACGTTGGGAGACCAACACGGGAGAACCATGTGAGGCCAAGAGTTCAAGACCAGTCTGGCCAACATACACCCCTATCTCTACAAAAAATAATAATTAAAATAAAATAAAAATTACCAATTAAAATTAGAAATAGCACTGGTCCTAGGTTGCAGAAAAAGCAAACAAACAAAAAAATAAGAATTAGAAATAAAAATTAACAAATTTATTCACTGTGTGATAATCTGTGATGTTAAAAACTCTTCTGTTGTTAGATACAAAATAAAAAATTTTTGATCAGGGGCAGTGGCTCATGCCCGTAATCCCAGCACTGTGGGAGGCTGAGGCAGGAGGACCACTTGAGCCCAAGAGTTTGAAAGCAGCCTGGGCTCAAACAACAAAGTCAGACCCTATCTCTACAAGGAATTAGCTGGGTGTGGTGGGGTGGGCATGTGGTCCCAGCTACTGAGGAGCCTGAGGTGGGAGCTTTGCCTGGGAGGGGAGGCTCCTGCACTCCAGTCAGGGTGACAGAGCGAGACCTTGTCTCAAAAAAAAAAAAAAAAAGAAAGAAAGAAAAGGCCGGCATGGTGGCTCATGCCTGTAATCCCAGCACTTTGGGAGGAAGAGGCAGGTGGATCACGAGGTCAGGAGTTCAAGACCAGCCTGGCCAGCCTGGCCAATCTGGTGAAACCCTGTCTACTAAAAATATAAAAATTAGCCGGGCGTGGTGGTGGGCGCCTGTAGTCCCAGCTACTCAGGAGCCTGAGGCAGAAGAATCGCTTGAACCCGGGAGGCAGAGGTTGCAGTGAGCCAAGACTGTGCTACTGCACTCCGGCCTGGGTGACAGAGAGAGACTCTATCTCAAAAAATTTAAAAAAAAAAAAAAAAATTTGAATAAATACTGTCAGAGCTAAAGGAAACCCCTTCTGCCTTGCCAGAATTTAAAATGTTCTGCAATTGTCCACAATATTTTAATTTTAGCCAGCTAGATGTTCTTTGATCTGTGGCATACAAAATGTGTTTGGAGCACTGGCTAGCTATAATTTTTATTAAAAAAAAATTTTTTTTTTTTAAGACAAGAGTCTTGCTCTCTTGCCCAGGCTGGAGTGCAGTGGCATGATCTCAGCTCACCGCAACCTCCGCCTCCCGGGTTCAAGCGATTCTCCTGCCTCAGCCTCCTGAGTAGGGATTAAAGGCACCTGCCACTACGTCCGGCTAATTTTTGTATTTTTAGTAGAGACGGGGTTTCACCATGTTGGCCAGGCTGGTCTCAAATTCCTAACCTCAGGTGATCTGCCCACCTCAGTTTCCCAAATTTTTGTAAATATGTTTTTTAAAGTCTCTTTTGGCTTTTTAGCAAGAAGAGTCGGCACCTATGTTGTCATCCTTTAACATTCTCTCACTGGCCGAGCGCAGTGGCTCACGCCTGTAATCCCAGCACTTTGGGAGGCCGAGGCGGGTGAATCACCAGAGGTCAGGCGTTCAAGACCAGCCTGGCCAACATGGTGAAACCACGTCTCTACTAAAGATACAAAATTAGCTGGGCGTGATGGCGGGCGCCTGTAATCCCAGTTAGTCAGGAGGCTGAGGCAGGAGAATCGCTTGAACCAGGCAGGCGGAGGTTGCAGTGAGCCGAGATCGCGCTGCTGCACTCCAGCCTGGGCAAGACAGCAAGACTTCGTCTCAATTACAAAAAAACCCAAAAAATTCTCTCAAAAACTTGAGAGAAAATAGCTGAGACCCATGGAGAAAAAAAAAAAGAAAAATAAAATAAAATTCTCTCACAGAGTGTAACTTTCCATTGTTGAGAGGATGTCACTTTGGCCTTACCAGCGAGCGGCCTGCATGGAAGCCTCGCATCACCCTCAAGCCTGGCTGCGGGTGGGGTTTCTGCATTCCACTCCCCAGCCAGACCAGCAAAGCCGCGCTCCCGCTGGCAAAGTGGAGCACGGCTCCCTCGTGTAGCGCCCTCTGCTGTCACTCAGCAGAATGCAAGGGAGGCCCAGAGGGCTCCTTGGCTGAGAGTTGTGGGGACTCTGCTGGTCCCAGAATGGACAGTGTGGTAGGGAACTCCCTCCTCCAGGCCCCCTCCCTGGGATGGATCTGGTGCCCTCCCCACGCTGTTCCCGGCGCCTTCCTCACTCACGTCACCCTGGTTGTCCCTGCGGTCCTGCCTTTGCTGGTAGGTATAGCGCATGCGGCCGTTGCTGTAGACGTGGACGTTACCTGGGGGTCAGAGGGGCTGAGTCAGGAGCCGGGGCTGTTGGGAAAGGGAGAGGATGGCATGCCATCCCCACCATCACCCCTGGGATACTTGGCTGTAGGGAACTTACTAGAAGGGAAGCCGCCGCCAAAGAACATGTTGAAGAGGTCTTCAGGGGAGATGTCGGCCTCAAAGCCGCGGTGGAAATCCCCGTGCCCATGGCCGTGCCGGGCCGCCTGGCTCTTGTCATCGCCGAACTGGTCATACTGCTTCCTCTTCTCCGGGTTGCTGAGTACCGCATATGCTGTGCCAATGGCTGGAGGGGAGGAGGAAAGGTCAGGCCTGAGGATCCTGGGGTGCAGGGGAGGCTCCAATGGCAGCCGAGGGCTCACTTTTCTCAGGTACTCAAGCAGTGCTTTAGGAAGCAGACGTCCTTGGGGCGGGCAGGAAGCTTGGCCAGTGTGGGGAGGGGGCATGCAGGAAGACCCCTCAGTGGATCTGGGCAGCCTGGCTGGGTGGAGGGTAATACAGGATCCTTGCTCTCTTCAAGACAAGGGTCAAGCTTTGTCGATGTGCCACGCCCCCTAGGAGCATGGCCTCATTTACTTCTTTTTCTGTTTATTTTTTGAGGCAGGGCCTCACTCTGTCACCCAAGCTGAGTGCAGTGGAGCAATCATGGCTCACTGCAGTCTCATCTTCCTTTGCTCAAGTGATCCTCCCACCTCAGCCTCCTGAGTAGCTGGGACTACAGGCGTGCACCACCACACCCAGCTAATTTTTTGTATTTTTTGTAGAGATGAGATCTTGCCAAGTTGCCCAGGCTGGTCTCAAACTCCTGGGCTCGAGGGATCCTCCCATCCTTGGCCTCCCAAAGTGCTGGGATTACAGACATAAGCCACCACACCAGGTCAACTCATTTACCTCTAAGAACAACCCTATCTCCATTTCACCAAAGAGAAAACTGAGGCTCAGAGAAGTGACTGCCTAAGCTCACACAGCTTTAACATGTTACAGAGCTGGCAGTCAAACAAAAGCAGGTGTCTCTTGCTGCAAGTTCTCTCTCCGACTTGATGAAAACCACCAAAAACCTCTTTCCTCATTCTCTCTTGAGGTGCCCAACAGGATAGGCGTCCCTTTCTGGAGGTTCTGTAAATCTGAAGTCATAGTCTGACGTGCAGGCCAGACAGACACACAATATCCTTACTGTGAACTGGAAGGCAGCAGGAGCTGTAGGGAAGGGCCAAATCTCAGGGCGCTATGGAGACTCCTCCACTCCTGGTGATATGGCCAGGGTGAGTCCCCCACTCTTGGGGGTCCAGGCCCCAACCACTATTTCCTACCTGGGCCTGGAGCCTCCCACCAGGGCCCCCTGGCCAGGACGGCTGTGCCCTGAAGGATCCCAGCTCTGAGCTTCTCAGTCTCCCACTCTCTCTCCTCAAGCTGCCACTGTCTCCGAGGAGTGGTTCCAAACCACATCTGATTCCCATCATGAAACCCCTGGGAATAAGGAGGGCAAATCTTCTCCTCTGTCAATTCTGACCAGGCCTCAAGGCCAGAGCTGGCCTCTCAGTACAGTCGGAGCAGGTTGCAGGCAGAGGCTGGGGCTGGAGAAGCATTCAACAGGGCTACCTTGCCTCCCTCCACTCCCACTCTCCTTCTCCTCCGGGGCTCCTGGGACACTGCACACCAGGTCTTGGAGTCTGCTCTGCCACAGGCTCTCCAGCTGGCTATGGCTGTGGGTGCAGCACAGCACGCACCCCGCCCAGGCCAGTGGGGGCTAGTCACCATGCTGTTTTCCAAGGAGGTGGATGAAGCGAGAATGAGAGAAGGAAGGAGGACATGGTGGGAATAAAAGGCAGTGATGTTTGGGGCAATGAGAAATTGCAGTGCACAGAGTCAGTACACATGAACGCCTGATAGGTTAAAAGAAAATGTAATGCATAAAGGGCAGCTTACGATTTCAGCCAGAAATGAAGCACCCATCCCTGAGCCAGTGGGCCCTGAAGCCAGAGACTGCCATGTCCCCACTGCAGGCCCCAGGTGTATAGGTATGGCGGGGGAGCTGGCTGTGGCTGCTGGTATTGAGGCGGCCACCAGGCCTGAGGCCCCTGACCTGGGGCTACCCTGCCCCTCAGCAGGGAAACAGTTACCCCAGTGGGCAGTTATGAGACTCCAAGACAGGGGAGCACACACGGTGAGTCGCTCAATCACTGAGAATCCTTGGAGAAGCTACTAGAACTTTCTTGCCTACTACTTCTACTACTAGAAGTAGTAGTTCTACTACTGTAACCCCAGGAAATACAGAGGAAGCGGGGGCAGAAATGCTGCTATTTGAGCTCTGACAAACTCTACATAGCTGGAGGTGGCTACTAGAACCTTTTTCCCAGGAAGCAGCTCCCAAGCCTGGGCAACTTGGGCCTAAGGCCACTTCCTCCTGCACCCCACTTCCTGGGAAAGCTATCTTGGTCCCTTACTCCCTGCCACGGACAGGAGATGCACACACCAAAGTGCTAGGAAAGCAGGGCCGGCTTACCTTTGAAAGCTTCAGTGGCACCAGGCGCGTGGTTCTTGTCTGGGTGGAATTTGAGGGCCAGTTTGCGGTAGGCCTTCTTCAGGTCCTCATCCGAGGCCCCTCTGCTCACCCCCAGGATCTCATAGTAATCTTTACATTGCTTGACCCTGGGGAGGGAGAAGAGCGTGGTAGGGGGTGCTCTACATGGGTCTGTGTGAGGGGAGCGAGGAACAGGCCGTGTGGGGTGCCCAGCTCTAGGCAGGCTGCGGGGGACCAACAGGGCAAGGCTGACAGCTCCTTGGGTCAGTTGTGTGACATCAGGGACAAGGGAGCCACAGTGGACGCCAAATGTGATGCAGAGCTGGGCAGGACCACGGGAAACAGAAGAACACTATCTGGATTCTTGGATTTAGGAGGGCAGCTGCGGGGTTCGCCAGGCCAATATCTATCTCCCCCTGTTCTGCTGACAGTTTCCCCATGGGAGGAGCTCAGGAGGACTGTCGGTGTCCATCACCCAGGGTGGTGTCCCAAGCTCAGCCAACCGACTCTCCTGGCAATCTGAGTCTTTTTTTTTTTTTTTTTAATTTTTAAAAGTTTTAAAAATTTTAAATATTTAAAGATAGAGACAGGGTCTTCTAATTGCCCAGGCTGGTCTCAAACTCCTGGGCTCAAGGGATCCTCCTGCCTTGGCCCCCAAAGTGCTAGGATGATAGGCATGAGCCACCACGCCCAGCCCAATCTGAGTCTTGAATGGGTAACATGAAGGCCAGAGGTGGCAGGTGACTGTTCACCCCAAGCACAGGGCCTAAAGAGACCCTAGTTCTTTTTCACCAATTCTTCCTCTCTGCACCCCTGGAGACCTCTTGGTTCTTGGCCCGTTTCTAGGCCTTCCCAATCCCTCATACATCAGTTTCTATTGCCTACAACGGACCTTGCCGAGTCAGTGAAGTACAGATCTGGCCTACACTTTTATAACAGCAGTCATGCTCTGTCTCATACAGGCGGCCTCGGTCCTGAAGCTTGCCAGGAGCTGTGGGCATGACCCTGGGGATTCCCAAGGCCAGCTGCTGGGAGACCTGGGGAGAAATGGGAGCTGGGAACGTCTAAGCCTGAGGATCCTTGGCTGGGTGGTCTCTGGCCTGGTAGCCAGCTGCTCTGCACGGGGCCTGCTCACAGTCATGGGGCAGTAACTCTGCCTCTGGTCTCCATTCTACCCCACACAGGCTCTGATCTGAAAGGGTTTTTGTTGGGTGCTGGGCTGTGGGTTGGGGTAGAACCTGGAGGGGGAGACAAGGCTCCATCTCTGTTGACAAACAGAGCTGTGTAAAGACGCCTGGGGCCTGCCTGGCCAGTGGCAGAGGAAGCCGGCAGAGTCAGCTTTTCCAGCCTCTGCTGTGGGTCATCTTGGCGGGAGGGGTGGTGAAGCCCCAGTTCCCACACTGTATTCCTGGGCCTTGAGGGAAATAAGGAGAGGTCCTGGTGAACCTGGACACTCGGACCTTCTCCATCCACCAAGCCCCTCCCAGGGCCCTGTGCAGCCCACAGGCAGATGGGAGGTGGAGGACATGCTCCAGGAAGCCTCTAGATGTCCCCAATCTCCCCAGGCTCTGGTCCCTGCCCACCCGTCTACCTTTTCACAGCTGCAACCTGTTCTGCAGTGTAGCCTTTGGTGCTCTCTCCTCCAGCTTCACCGTTGGCCGAGGGGGCACTGGTCCCACCTGCTTTCCTGTGGGTGGCATGGGTTGTGTCTGTGGGTGGGGGTTGGTCACCGGCAGTCTGTGGTTTCTGGTTGAGGGACTCGATCAGGGCTGTGCAAGGCAAGGAAACCATTCAGGGCTCCTGCTCCAGCAAGCTGCGTGCCTCGCCGAGCGGCCTCCTGCTTCCCACTTGCTTCCCCTCCCAGCAAAGCCACCAGCTCCTGCCCTGATTAGGCCTGTGGGTGCTGGGGGAGGCAGTCATTTACTCTCTTGAAAGCCACAGTCCTTAAGAGTAGGCAAGATAGGCTGGACGCAGTGGTTCATGCCTGTAATCCCAGCATTTTGGGAGGCTGAGGCGGGCAGATCACCTGAGGTCAGGAGTTTGAGACCAGCCTGGCCAATGTGGTGAAACCCCGTCTGCATTAAAAATACAAAACTTAGGCTGGGCGCAGTGGCTCACGCCTGTAATCCCAGTACTTTGGGAGGCCGAGGCGGGTGGATCACGAGGTCAGGAGATCGAGACCATCCTTGCTAACACAGTGAAACCCTGTCTCTACTAAAAATACAAAAAATTAGCCGGGCTTAGTGGCGGGCACCTGTAGTCCCAGCTACTCGGGAGGCTGGGGCAGGAGAATGGCGTGAACCCAGGAGGCGGAGCTTGCAGTGGGCGGAGATCATGCCACTGCACTCCAGCCTGGGCGACAGAGCGAGACTCTGTCTCAAAAAAAAAAAAAACAAAAAAAACCCAAAAATTAGCCAGATGTGGTGGTGGGTGCCTGTAATCCCTACTACTAGGAAGGCAGAGGTTGCAGTGAGCCAAGATGGCGCCACTGCAGTCCAGTCTGGGTGACAGAGTGAGACCTTGTCTCAAAAAAAAAAATCAGGGCGCAGTGGCTCACGCCTGTAATCCCAGCACTTTGGGAGGCTGAGGCAGGCGGATCACCTGAGGTCAGGAGACCAGCCTGGCCAACATGGTGAAATTCCATCTCTACTAAAAATACAAAAAAAAAAAAACCACCCAAAAAACCAAAAAACATTTAGCTGAAGATAGTGGTGGGCGCCTGTAATCCCAGCTACTCAAGAGACTTGAGAGGCTGAGGCATGAGAATTGCTTGAACCTAGGAGGTGGAGGTTGTACTTAGCAAGATTGTGCCACTCTGTCTCAAAAAAAAAAAAAAAAAGTAGGCAGGATAGAAGTCTTTTTCTTTTTACATGAACAAAATTATGTTAATAAAAATTGACAGAAAATCTACATAATTCATGGATAAATCTGTAGTAATTGCCTTATTTTTCAGATAGTATACTTATACATATATTTATTTTCTTAATAAATTCAGGCAGAATTCTGATATTCTGATAGTCTTCCAAAAGCACACTTGCTTTTATTAATAAACCCTATAGTACTTTATTTAGAGTTATTTTTTGTTTGTTTGCTTGTTTGAGATACAGTCTCACTCTGTTGCCCAGGCTGGAATGCAGTGGTGCGATCTCAGCTCACTGCAACCTCTGCCTCCCAGGTTCAAGCGATTCTCATGCCTCAGCCTCCTGAGTAGCTGGTACTATAGGCACGTGCCACCATGTCTGGCTAATTTTTTTTTTTTTTGACACGGAGTCTTGCTTTGTTGCCCAGGCTGGAGTGCAGTGGCATGATCTTAGCTTACTGCAACCTCCGCCTCCTAGGTTCAAGCAATTCTCCTGCCTCGGCCTCCCTAGTAGCTGGGATTACAGACTCCCAGTACCATGCCCAGCTAATTTTTGTATTTTAGTAGAGATGGGTTATCACCATGTTGGCCAGGCTAGTCTTGAACTCCTCACCTCAAGCAATCCACCCATCTCGGCCTCCCGAAGTGCTGGGATTACAGGCGTGAGCCACCGTGCACGGCCTAATTTTTGTATTTTTAGTAGAGATGGGGTTTCACCATGTTGGCCAGGCTGGTCTCGAACTCCTGACCTCAAGTGATCTGCTCCCCCTCGGCTTCCCAAAGTGCTGGGATTACAGGCATGAGCCACCATGCCCTGCTAGAGTTCATTTAATACTGCTTTAATTGCCATTTCTTTCAATGTATTTGGTTTTACTCTGCTTTTCGCTTTTATGAATCTAACTTATGAATCCATGTTTTTCTACTGAACTCATTCAAATCTGCAAATATGTTTGCATTGCATCACATTTTGAATAAGTAAATTATTCAGTCCACAGCACTATGCCCTATTTTTACCTTTTTTTTTTTTTTTTTTGAGATGGAGTCTTACTCTGTTGCCCAGGCTGGAATGCAATGGCAAGATCTCGGCTCACTGCAACCTCTGCCTCCTGGGTTCAAGTGATTCTCCTGCCTCAGCCTCCCAAGTAGCTGGAATTACAGCTGCACACCACCACGCTGGCTAATTGCATTCTTAGTAGAGACAAGGTTTCACCATGTTGGCCAGGCTGGTTTCGAACTCCTGACCTCATGTGATCCACCCGCCTCAGCCTCCCAAAGTGCTGGGATTACAGGCGTGAGCCACCGCACCCGGTCAACCCTTCAGATTTTTAAGATCTCAAAGTAGTGAGTTTAACAGACTTGGCATGTTGAGTGCCAAGATGGGCAAAGTACCCTGCAAAGGGGACCCTGCTTAGCAGGACCATCTGTTTCAGGTAGGATCAGTCAAGAAGGTTTCCTGGAGGCCTTTGCTTAGCTGTAAAGAGGAATGGGGGAAATGAGTTTGCCCAAGGGGGACAGGGATGGTATGAGACCAAAAGCAATATCTGCTGTGCTCACTACTTGCTATTTTTCACATTTTTCAAATGGTTGGGCATGTCAAATGGCCTCTTCAGTGTCTGGAGTCTATACAGGACATTAACTATCACCCTTGGCAGCATCATGGTTATTGAAAACCAAGCCCGGCCAGGTGCGGTGGCTCAGACCTGTAATCCCAGCCCTTTGGGAGGCTGAGGCAGGTGGATCACAAGGTCAGGAGTTCAAGACCAGCCTGGCCAACATGGTGAAACCCCATCTCTACTAAAATACAAAAATTAGCCGAGCATGGTAGTGGGCTCCTGTAATCCCAGCTACTTGGGAGGCTGAGGCAGGGTCGCTTGAACCTGGGAGGCGGAGGTTGTAGTAAGCTGAAATCATGCCCTTGTACTCCAGCCTGGGCAACAGAACGAGACGCCATCTCAAAAAATCAACAACAAAAACGAAAAAAACCAAGTCCACTGGGCGTGGTGGCTCACACCTATAATCCCAGCACTTTGGGAGGCTGAGGCTGGTGGATCACTTGAGGTCAAGAGTTTGAGACCAGCTTGGCCAGCATGATGAAACCCTGTCTCTACTAAAAATACAAAAATCAGCCAGCGTGGTGGCAGGCGCCTGTAATCCCAGCTACTTGGGAGGCTGAGGCAGGAGAATTGCTTGAACCTGGGTGGCAGAGGTTGCAGTGAGCTGAGATCACGCCACTGCACTCCAGCCTGGGCAACAGAGTGAGACTCTGTCTCAAAAACACAAAAACAAGCAAAAATTAGCCTGTGGTTCCTGCAGATTAAATAAGGAAGGGCCCAAGTCTCCGGCAGCAGGTCCCTATGTCCATTTATTCCAGGCACAAAACCAGCTCTCAGAAACCGTCAGGCCTGGGCCCCAGTGCCCTGGGTAGTAAAATCCTAAAGCCTCTGACAAGCTGACCAGCTGGGAAAACAGGCATCTGGATCACTGCAGGGATCCAGCATCACTCTGTGCTGAGGAGGGACAGCAGCACATCCCAGAACGGTCCTCTGCTTCCTTCAAACACGCCAGGTGCCTGCTGGCCTGAAGACGCCATGCTGGGTGCCACACCCACCAGTGCAATGCACTGAGGTCTGACCCAAGGGGCTGAGAGCCAGTCTCACTGGGAACAGAGTATGGGGCTCCAGTGGAGCACTGTTGCCCTGGGCTGCTGCTGCTGCCACACCGCGAGCTTGTGTGATCTTGCTGAGTCTTCAATTGGGAAATCCAAATACAGGAGCTCACAGCCGGGGCTGCTCTGAATAAGGGAGGTAGGCTCCTGCAGCAAACCCTGAGAGGGTGCTTGGGGAGGAGTAATAGCAACAATTATTTTTCTTACCCAGTGATGTGTGTCAGGTGGGTACCTTCACAGTGATCTGCATGTATTAGTTCATTTAACTGCCACAGCAGCCTCCACTGTAGGAAGAGGGCACTGTGGCAGACTGCTGCCATGACCACACAGCTGGTTAGGAGGCAGAGAGGGCTTTGAACCCCAGGACGTCCAGAGGGGCCTTTCAACCCCAGGATGTCCAGCTCCAGGATCCATGCTCTTAACTATGCTGCTATCCTGGGCCACACATGTCTGATGGGGTGGAGGTGGGGATCGGGGACAGAGATCCAAGCAAAAGCATAGAAGAGACATTAAATTCAGAAAGGCCCAGATGCAAATCTCAGCTCTGCCATTCCTAGCAGTGTGACCCTGGCTGATCTGTGAAATCTCTCTGAACCCGGTTTCCTCACCGTCGTGGTGGAGAATGAAATGAGATAATGTGTATAAGCACCTGGTGCAGAGTCTGACAAAGAGCAAAGGTTCAAGGCTGATGAAGTGTCTGGCCACAGAAGTGGGCTGGCCAGGGAGGTGAGGCGACCTGTGGTGGGGGGTGGGGAGGAGGAGGGCTGGGTAGCGGGGGAGTTCTGAGGCTCAGGAAGGCAAAGGCTCAGTGCTCAGCAGGCTCGGGACCCAGAAGTAACCATGAGATTTCAGGCCATCCCAGATACCAGGTCCATGCCAGCTACCAAGGGAATGGCAAGAGAAACCAAAAGATGAAGAGATACTGGTCAGGATGCGGCAGGAGCAGGAGGCAATATGCTGTTTCCTAGAGCTTTTCAAGAAGCTCTTTATTTCAGTTCCTCTGGAAGCTCCAGTGGCCCAGGCTGAGCCTGGCAGATCCTAAGGGCAAAATAACCAGTTATTCAACTGCCAGAGATGAGCACGAGCACTAGCCAGGAGATAGGACAGGTTCTCTCTCGTACCTCTCAGAGAAGATTCTGGAAGCTTTTCAGGGCAGTTACAGGGAATCAGCCACTCTAATTTCCCTACAGTACAGAGAGAGAGAGCCCAAAGGAGAATGGGGGTGCCCTGGGTCACATGGAAGCCTTCTGCTTGAGTTGGAAAGTAAAGATTTCTGGTTGCTGGCAAGTAGGGTCTCTCTTCTGGCCTGGGGGATGTGACAGCTCCATGCTTACATCCCTCATGGCACAGAGGCTGACAAGCAATGTCACAAAAGGAGACAGAACAGCTTAATGTTACCTTGGTTCTGTCTCTTCTCAGTAAAGCTGGCAGACCTAGAAAAGGAAGGGAATTCGGTAGAAGAGAACAGAGCTGGGGTGGAGAGGCACCTGAGGTGGAGCTGAGAGGATTCCTATAGCCAAAGCCACTGAACCCAGACTAGAGAGTTGACTTGGCCAGGCGGTGGTTCACACCTGTCATCTCAGCACCTTGGGAGGCCAAGGCAGGAGGATGGATTGAGCCCAAGAGTTCAAGACCAGCCTGGGCAACACAGGAAGACCCTGTTTCTATAAAAATAAAACAATTAGCCAGGTGTGGTGGCACATGCCTGTGGTCCCAATATTTGGGAGGCTAAGGTGGGAGGATCACTTGGGCCCAGAAGGTTGAGGCTGCAGTGAGCTGTGATTGCGCCACTGCATTCCAGCCTGGGCAACAGAGTAAGACCCTGTTTCAAAAAAAAAAAAAAAAAGTTAGACTCCCCAACAGGTTCAAACCTAGCTCTGCCACTTGCTAGAAGAGTCATCTTGGACAAGGTAACTTAGCTCATCTGTGCAAAACTCCATCTCCGTCATACAGGCTAAAAGAGGGAATGAGTGAATGCCAGCAAAAAACTCAGCCCAATGCCCAGCAAATATACAGTGTTGTCTCTGACTGTGACTTTGTTAGTAGGTGAATAGCTGAGTTTCTGGGCTCTATGTACCTATGGTGCTTACAGTGAGTCAGAAACGGGCCTGGGATTGGAGATGGACAGTTCTGGGTCTTTGTTGGCTAGCCATGTGGCCTTGCCAGGTTATCTGGTTCCTCAGTGGAGAGAAGATCCCTACTCTCATAGGAGTGCTCTGAGGGCTAAATAAGATTCTGTGTAATACAGTGAGTGGAAGAGGGCTGAGTGCATGGTGGGGCTCATGAAGGTTGACTGACTTGAAGGGAACAACCCCACCCCGGACCTTACCAACACCAGAATCTCTCTCACTCCTGGACTCTGAATGCAGAATCCCTCAGCAACCCATCTCCTTTTCCTGTGGGCTGGCTTTCCTAGCTTGGCCTTCCTGACTTAGCCCAGAGCCAGCCATTTCACGGAACGTCTGGTAGCCTGAGCTGCAAGGAACCTCAGGATCATTGCAGCCAATCCTCTCTTTGTATGCTGGGGAAACTGAGGCCTACAAATGCTCTCATGAGCTCCCTGGGAAACCTGGCACCTTCCACATTTGTTACAAAGCCTTAGTCAAAGCCAATGGCTACCAGGCTGCCAGCTGCTGGATAAAACTCCCAGAAAGGGACTGACTGACTGGCTCCACCATCTCTAGTCTGTGACCTCCCAGCTTAGGGCTACTGCTCTGCAGTTTAACTCTGTGCCTCCTCGTCCCACCTCCTGCAGCAGGAGTTTCAAGTCCCCTCACATCCTTTTTGTTGCAAAGGCCAACAGTGTGAGGTCCCTCACCCTTTCAAGGTTGCTCTGAGCCTCCCCTTTCTGCCCTTCCACCTCTCCAAGACCATCCTCTGCCCATTTTCTCGATCCTTCCCTTTTCATCTCTCAACTTGTCCTTTTCCCATGTAGTGCCTGCGGCATCACACAGGGCTGCTCGCCACCTGCTGCCATACCTCTCCACAGCTACCTGGCTGCTGCCCTCTCCGGGGACTGCCTCTTCTTGTTGCTCCATCTCACTCTGTTGCTTCCTCTGCCTTTGCCTGTGGGCTTGCCAGTGTGCCTGCAGCAACTTTCTCTCCATGGTCTATACTTTCCCACAGTGACCTCAGCCATGCACAACTCCAGTGAGCTCCAGGGAATAGACGATACCACACTTTCACCTGTAACCTGGAGTGCTCTCCTGAGTTCCAGGCTGACAGCTCCTTTGGCCTGTCCCACTGGCACTTCCCACTCTGCTCATCTCTTCCCATCCCAGTTTTTCAGCCTGGTTTCTTCCTGGTCACAGGGGCTTCAATTCTGATCCCCCGGCATCCCATCTGATTCTCTTCTGCAGCCCTCTCTCACACAGGCCTGGTGCCTCTTTTCCAGGGACCTTAGCCTTATCCATACTGCCTTGTCCCAGGCCCTCAGAATAGCCAACCTGCTCAAGGCAATTCTCTCTCATTGGCTTCCTACCTTGAGTCTCTCTTACCTCTCATTAACCCTTCATGCTGTTCTCTGTTAACAACAGCACCCTTACCTTATTCCTGCTATCAGAAACCTCAACGATTTCCCCACTAACTACAGAATAAGGTGAAAATATCTTGGTCTGGTAGAAAAGGATTTTTATGATCTGGCCCCATTTTATTTTCTAAGCTTAATCCTCTCTGTATACAAATTACCACCTCCACTGCCTTTAAATCTTGCTACACTTTGATCTCTTCCCCCGAATCTTACAACTTTCAGCTCCCCTGTCTTCTCCTAGGATGCCTTTCCTCAAGTCTCACACCTTCCTCCAAAGCACAGTTCAAATGCTAACTCCTGTCGTCCCCAAAGCATTCCCTTGCTGTGAGATAACATTATTTTTATGCACTTGCTACAGCATTCACTACACTGCTTATAATTTAATGTTCAGGAGATTGTCCTCCACACCTCCTCCCCACCATCAGACTGTGAACCCATGGATGATGGGGACTGATTTTTTCATGCCCGTCCTTAAGCCCTCAGCATCAAACCCTGGGCTTATGTTTTGTTTAATCACAGTTCTGCCTTGAACATTTATTTCTGTAAGTTTGTCTCTTTCACTAGATTATAGGTTCTTTTGAGGTGAGGGATCACATTTTACCAATCTTGCCAGCACCAAGCAGAGGACTTTGCAAACAAAACAAAACATAAATGATCTTCAACAAAAGTCTGCTGCATTGAATGAGCATCTGGGATAAGCCTAAACCCAAAGCAATAGACTGCCACCTAATATATCTGTATTACTGCCCCTGGGGAGGCAGGGAGCCCAGTGGGTACCCCTGCCCTCTATTTTTGAAGCAAGATCTTTCCCTGTCCCAGACCTAAACTAATCCCAGGTCCTTGTCAGCTCAGTGGAGGGCTGCAGATGGTAAAGTTTACACAGATGCATAAGGCGTATAGTCTCATAGTCTTTGAAGAAAAGCACAAATATGACAAATATGCAGGCAGGTGATTCTTCTGTCTCAGCAAATTCCAGAGCCCGAGCCCCAGAGAGGACACTCCTTCAAGCTCCTGAACTGGTGCAGGGGGCCTGCTGACAGAAAGATCCCCACAGGCCCTGTAGCCCATTCTTTCTTGGCTGCCAGGTCCTGAGCCCGCGGCAGCATCTGTGTCAGGCAGAATTCTGACAGCTGGAGGGCCCACGCCCCACCACAGAATACGAATTAATTCATTGGGAGGCTCCTCGAGCAGGTTACCTCAGGTGTCCTGGCAAATACAGCCTGAAACCCTCTCCAAGGGGAGGCAAACAGGCCAAAGATCAACCTGCAAGAGTCTGGAGGGAGGAAAGTTCAGCAGTCCAGGCTACCTCTTCCACCAGCCTCCTGCTTTCTCAGTCTCATCAGGCGGGCAGGGCCGGTTAGGAGGCTGACTGCTGTTCCTCAATTTCATTTCTTTTCTTTCATAAACATTTACAGAGTCACAGAACTTCCCACTTTCTAGCTGTGTCATCTTGGGCATCCCTTACCTCAGAGATTTTCCTCACCCATAGAATAAAGATAATGATCTTTGCTCTGCCTCCCTGACTGGCAGGCTCAAGTGAGAAGGCACAGGCGAAGGAGCTTCCTGAACCGCAAAGCCCTGTGGGTATTATTGCCAATCACATTATCTGCGCCAACCCTCTAATCTTCCCGAAGAGGAAACCCAAGCTCAGGAAGGTCACGTGGTAGCCGTCAGGATGAGACTGGGGCCTTCGGAGTACCTGTTATTCCCTGACGGTTTACTAAGTGGTGATCACAAGCACCACCCGGTGTCTTTCTCCCCTCTAGCTTGGATTAAGAAAAACTCCTTGGAAAACTTAGGTTGAAGAAAAAAGAAAGGGTTCCCGGGTGAAGCGAGGTGATGAGTTGTAAAGCCAGCCTCACTCTTCCCTCCCTGGCTCAGGAGCCTCCTGTCCAGGGTCACTCAGAGCCTCGGCGTCCACATAGCCGGCTGCCGCTGGACTCTTCCGGGCGATGGAGGGCTGGGGTGGCTGAGGTCAATACCTCCCACCAGGCCACACACTCCGAATCTCATCATCGGGAGCTCCGAGTGAGGCGCCCGGCCTCAGGACAGACCGTCGGAGGCGGCGGACTGGGGTGGGTGTAAAGGCCGGCTCGCATTTTGGGAGGGTGGTCCCTGACCCTCAGCCCGAGACGTGAAAGGCAGTGAAGATACGGAAGCGCCTTTCCCTGGCGCCCGAAGGACGGAAGTCTCTCCCTGTCTAGCGCCCATTCTCTCCCTCAAAGGAGTTATGTTTATTTTCCTGAACTATGATATTTCTCAGGCCGGCGACTGGCCTGGGCCACCGAACGGCCCCTTGGGAAAAGTAGTTCGAGTTCACTTCTAGGTAAGTTCCCTTCGTCCCGGCTGCCTGCGCGTTTCATTCTCGGAGACCTCAAATCCCAGCGGATTCCGCGAGCACCCTGAAAGCTGAAGTCCCAGGCGCCCGAGTCTCCAGATGGCTCGCCTCCTGCAGAGGAGCGCGAGGGAAAAACTACGCCTCCCAGCAGCCACCGCGCGCCTCAGTGCGCAGGCGTAGCCGCGCCTCGCCACCCCTCCCCCTCCTCTAACTGCTCCAGTCGGTCCGTTCCCGTGTTCCCCCCATCAGTTCTAATGTCCCCAGTCTCTCCGACACCTCACACTCACCGCGAACTCGCGGCGTAGGGTATAGCCGCTGTGCCTTCTCCAGGAAGCGGAGCGCCCGGTCGGGCTGGTTGCTCTGGATGGCCTTGAGGGCGATGCTGATACAGCGCTCAGCTTCATCCTTGTTGGATTCCATGGCGGAACCAGAGCGCGGAACCAGGGAGGGGGAGGCCGGGCGAGCGAAGGGCTGCGCCACCCGCCGGCGCGTCGCGGACAGGCAGGCGCGGAGTGATGACATTCACCCTCCGCCCCCTCCTTTCCCGAGACTTGAGCGAGGGTGGAAGCGCTACCGTATGTCTTCTAAGAAAGGGACGGCTGGCTTAGGTGTCAGTAATGGCCCAGATTCCATGTTCCGGAGGTCTTCGAGTTGAGGATGCACCAAACCCTCTAATCTTCCCAAGGAGGAAATCCAAGCTCAGGAAGGTCACGTGGTAGCCGTCAGGCTGAGACTGGGGCCTTCCGAGTGCTTGTTATTCCCAGACGGTTTACTAAGTGGTGATCTATATACGTAACGTAACTATATACGTTTCAGACGAAGGTTATTTATTTATTCACTGAACAGATATTGAGTGCCCACTGTTTGTCAGGCATGGTTTTACGGTTTTATGGGATACAGTGGTGAACAAAACAAAGCACCTGCTCTCATGGAGCTTACATTCCACGTTTGTAGGGTTAGGGAAGCTCTGCAGATATATTCAGAAAGTGATAAAAGCTATGAAGAAAAATTATGGAAAACACAAGGATAGAGAGTGGGAGGTGCTATTTTAAATAGCGCGATTAAAGAAACCTCTCAGAAGCTGTCATTAACAGGTACCAGAATTCAGGAACGGTAACAGGTAGATGTGACTGGAGGAAGGGCAGCCAGGCCGAAGGAACAGCAAGTGCAAAGGCTCTGAAAAGGGAATTTTCTTGGTGAATTATAACAGGATCAAGAAGGCGAATACACCCTAGGGAGCATAAAGATTCTACTATAGGCCGGGCGCAGTGGCTCATGCCTGTAATCCACACTTTGGGAGGCTGATGCGGGCGGATCACTTGAGGTCGAGAGTTCGAGACCAGCCTGACCAACATGGAGAAACCCCATCTCTACTAAAAATACAAAATTAGCCGGGCATGGTGGCACATGCCTGTAATCCCAGCTACTCGGGAGGCTGAGGCAGGAGAATCACTTGAACCCGGGAGGAGGAGGTTGTGGTGAGCCAAGATCGCGCCATTGCACTCCAGCCTGGGCAACAAGAGTGAAAGTCCATCTAAAAACAAAAAAAAAACAAAAAAAAAAAAAGAAGAAGAAGAAAGAAAACGATTCTACTACAGAGTGTAATCCAGTTCTATCATTATCCCGTTCTTCGAGGGCTACCACTCCAGTGAAAGCAATCTTGTGAAGGTTGCCAGTTACCTCCACATTGCCAAATCCCCTAGTCATCTGTCAGCCCTTACATTGCTTGGCCTTTCTGGCAGGATTTGGTAAGAGGCTACTGCAGTAATCTGGATGAGAGTCAGGAAGCTACTATTATAATACAGGTGAAAATTAATGGTAACTTGGATAAGGGTGATGGCAGAGGTGGTGAGTAGTAGTAAAATTCTGGATACATTTTGAAGATAGAATGACGCAATGGATGTGGGCTGTGAGAGAAAGAGGATTCAAGGATGATTCCAATGTTTTTGGCTTGACAACTGGAAGAAGAGAATTTCTATTTACTAAATAAGGAAATGGAAAAGACTATAAAAGGAGCAGTTTGGTGGGGGAATATTAAGTGTTTGATGCAGTTTATGATGCTTTTTAGAATCAAGCAGAGATATAGACTAAGGTGTTGTACATTTGTAGGGTTTAGGCAAAAAGGAGCTGGAAATAAAATTTTGGGGTCAGGCACAGTGGCTCACTCCTGTAATCCCAACATTTTGGGAGGCCAGGGGTGGGAGGATCACTTGAGGCAAGGAGTTTGAGACACACCTGGGCAACAGAGTGAGATCCCATCACTACAAAAAAATAATTAGCTGGGTGTGGTAGTACATGCCTGTACTCCCAGCTACTCAGGAGGCTGAGGTGGGAGGATTGCTTGAGCACGGGAGGTCAAGGCTACAGTGAGCTGTGATTGATATATATATGCACCAAGGAAGTGAGTGTAGATGGAGAAGAGCAGAAGTCTGATTACTGAGCCTCACAAAATCCCAACATTTAAAGATCTGGAAGAGGAGGAAAATCCAGGAAAGGAGAATGTGAAGAAGCAGGTTATAAGGAAATGAGTAGGCCAGGTGTGGTGGCTCATGCCTGTAATCCCAGCATTGGGGAGGCTGAGGTGGGAGGCTCGCTTTAGCCTAGGAGTTCAAGACCAGCCTGGTCAACATAATGAGACCACCGTTTCTACAAAAAGTTTTTTTAGGGAAAGAGGGAGGGAGGGGGGTCAAACTTGTCATTTCCTGTGGAGAGGCCAAGTAATGTGAGGACTGAGAAATGACCAATGGATCTGGCAGTGTGGAGGGCAGTGTTGACTTTGACAAAATTGCTTTTATCTATTTCATTTTATTTTTTGAGACAGGGTCTCTGTTACCCAGACTGGAGTGCAGTGGCACAGTTATGGCTCACTGCAGCCTCAACTTTCTGGGCTGAAGCAGTCCTTCCACCTCAGCCTCCTGAATAGCTGGGACTACAGGAGTGCTCCACCACACCTGGCTTTTATTTTTTTTTTTTTTTAAGTTTTTTTTTTTAAAGATGGGGTCTCACTATGTTGCCTAGGCTGGTCCCAAACTTCTGGGCTCAAGTGATCCTCTCACCTCAGCCTCCCAAAGTGCTGGGATTACAGGTGTGAGCCACTGTGCCTGGCCATAAAATTGCTTTTAGTGTGTGGTAGGGGTGAAAACCCAACAGGAGTGGATTCAAGAGAGTAAAGGTGACTGGGCATGATGGCTCACGCCTGTAATCTCAGCACTTTGGGAGGCTGAGGTGGGTGGTTCACCTGAGGTCAGGAATTCAAGACCAGCCTGGCCAACATGGTGAAACTCTGTCTCTACTGAAAAAATACAAAAATTAGCCAGGTGTGGTGGCGTGCGCCTGCAGTCCCAGCTACCCAGGAGGATTATGAGCCTGGGAGGTCGAGGCTGCAGGGAGCCATGGTTGCCCCACTGCACTCTAGCCTGGGCACAGAATCAGACGCTGTCTCAATAAATAAATACACACATAAGAAAGAAGCAAGGCTGCAGTCTCCTCAGCTATACATGCTCCTTGGAAAATTCTTTCACATCCAACCTTCCTTTCCATTCCCATTTTTCCCTTTCCAATGCAAACCCTTACGACTCCATGCTGGCCTGTTACAGACCCGCCTTGATAAAACAGGCCTACACTTGGAGAAATAGTTCTCTACAGATTGATAGGCCCCTAATGTGTTCATGGATAAATGCTGGGATCCTTTTCAAACAGCCTCTCTGAGGTTTGTTGACCTAGCACGACAATTTCCATCTTCCCGTCTCCTGCTAAGCATCATGAAGTCTCCTCTTCCATTTCCTATCATGAAGCCTGTCTTCTCCTGCTGACTACAAGATACAGTCATGTGTCACTTAATGACGGGGATATGTTCTGAGAAAAGTACTGTTAGGTGATTTCATCACTGTGTGGACATCATAGAGTCCTTATACAAATCTAAGATGGCATAGCCTACTACACACCTAAGGTTTAAGGTATGGCCTATTGCTTCTAGGTTACAAACCTGTACAGAAAATTACTGTACTGAATACGACGGGAAATAGTTGTGTATCTAAACATAGAAAAGCATATGATGGCTATGAATGTCACTAGGCAATAGGAATTTTTCAGCTCCATTATAAACTTATGGGACCGTTGTCATATATGCTATCTGTAGTTGACCAAAATGTTATGATGTGGTGCATGACTGTACTTCACTCTGTGAAGAAGGCACTCAAATGGAAAAGAAAGTCTATCATTTTCTTGTGTTAAGGAACTGGATCATGATTGGCCAACTACTGGCAGGTGAGCCCTCCTCTTTTCCTACAATTCATATAAAATGACAAAGTCCTATTTAAATTGTGGGTCAGTGCTTTGGCTTGATTGGCAGGGTCCAGATCAGTAAGGATGTGGAGAAGTGGGCTGATTGTGGTAGGGGCCCTTTATGCCTTTTTTTTTTTTTTTTTTTTGAGGCAGAGTCTCGCTCTGTCACCCAGGCTGGAGTGCAGTGGCACAATCTCGGCTCACTGCAAACTCCACCTCCCAGGTTCACACCATTCTCCTGTCTCAGCCTCCTGAGTAGCTGGGACTATAGGCGCCCGCTACCACGCCCGGCTAATTTTTTTTTATATTTTTAGTAGAGACGGGGTTTCACCATGTTAGCCAGGATGGTCTCGATCTCCTGACCTTGTGATCTGCCCATCTCGGCCTCCCAAAGTGCTGGGATTACAGACTTGAGCCACCGCGCCCGGCCTATGCCTTATTTTTGCATTCTTCTCCTTGCCCCACTCTGCTGCTCAGCTTGGTCCCTAAGCTGTTTCTTTCTTTTTTTGAGACAAAGTCTTGCTCCATCACCCAGGCTGGAGTGCAGTGGTGCCATCTTGGCTCACTGCAACCTCTGCCTCCCCAGGTTCAAGCAATTCTCCTGTCTCAGCCTCCTGAGTAGCTGGGACTACAGGCGCGTGCCAACACGCCCGGCTAATTTTTGTATTTTTAGTAGAGATGGGGTTTCACCTTGTTGGTCAGGCTGGTCTGGAACTCCTGACCTCAGGTGATCCACCCGCCTCAGCCTCCCAAAGTGCTGGGATTACAAGCATAAGCCACCGTGGCCGGCTGCTGTTTCCTTTTTTTTTTTTTTAAGATGGAGTCTCACTCTGTTGCCCAGGTTGAAGTGCAGTGGCATGATCTCAGCTCACTGCAACCTCTGCCTCCCAGGTTCAAACGATTCTCATGCCTCAGCCTCCTAAGTAGCTCGGATTACAGGCGTGCATCTCCATGCCTGGCTAATTTTTGTATTTTCACAAAATACAAAAAGTAGAGATAAACAAAATGCAAAAAGTGGGGGTTTCACCATGTTGGCCAGGCTGGTCTCGAACTCCTAACTTCCAGTGATACGCCCACCTCAGCCTCCCAAAGTGCTGGGATTATAGGTGTGAGCCACCACACAGGGCCTCCCTAAACTGTTTCAGAAGGGATTATGAACTGACCTTGAAGGCTGGTCTAAGGAGCCCATGCCTTTCTTACAAATCTAAGTCATGCTGGGTGTCTTGTTTTTGGTCCTGAGGCTAATTTGACTTTTTGTCGGTCCCTCTCAGTCCAAAGGCCAGGAAAGAGAGACACACCCCTACTCAGTTCATGTCAAGCATTATAATCCCTGGTCTTGGAGCTGGTATGCTAGGGATGACTTGAAATTACACTCTTTCCTTGATGATCTTTGAAATCAAGATGTCATGATTTTGATCTAAGGGAAAAAACTGGAAACATTCATTCTAACTAGCTGGAATCATGGTATCTATAGGTGGATGAAGCTTAAAAGGAGAGACAAAGGCGGGGCGCCATGGCTCATGCCTGTAATCTTTGCACTTTGGGAGGCAAAGGTGGGCAAATCACTTGAGATCAGGAGTTCGAGACCAGCCTGGCCAACATGGTGAAACACTGTCTCTACTAAAAATACAAAAATTAGCTGGGTGTGGTGGCAGGCGCCTGTAATCCCAGCTACTTGGGAGACTGAGGCACGAGAATTACTTGAACCGGGGAGGTGGAGGTTGCTTTGAGCCGAGGTTGCACCACTGTATTCCAGCCTAAGCAACAGAGGGAGGAGACAGTTTCCAAAAAAAAAAAAAAAAAAGAAAGAAAAAAGAAAAAAACCCAAAAAACCAAACCAAAACCTTTCATTGCCGCCTTCACAGATATCCAGAAATCACTGAGAAAAGGAATCTACCAGCGAATCTCAGCATCTCCTCATTTTGCTCCTAGACCTGAAACCACCTTTGTATTGGGTGATTACCAGCCTCTAGATTTCTCTCTTCTGGGGATACTAAGAATTCACAATCTGCCTTTAACATGTTTTTATTTCCCATTGTACCTTCCCCATCTTTACTGAGCGAATGTCTCACCTCACTCCTATCTATATGCCCTGTTTGCTTTAATTCTTTCCCATCTGTCCAAATCTAATTTATCCTCAGGGCTCAGCTTAAACCCTATCTCCTCTGTGTGAGACAGAATTTAATAGTCATATGTCTATACTGAAAGCCAGGTACTGTGCAGAGATTTAGGGATTCAGAGATGCACCATGAATAAGGACAGAACCTGCCATCAGGGAGTCTAGTAAGGGAGTCAGATTGAAAAGTCACAGTCTAGTAAGGGAGACAGATTGAAAAGAATGACAGGGTACTGTGGTAAGGACAGTGGGACTGTGTAAACTCCAGCGGCTCAGAAGACAGAGTTGTCAGTTACGTGTGTAGCACTGGGAAGGTCTCCTGTGGGAGATGGCATCTGAGCCAGGGTCTGAGGCTGAGAAAGGGGCTTCTCCAGGAACTCCCCCTGCTTTGAATTCCCATAGCACTTATTAAGCCCAGACCCTCCATGGACTCCCACTTTTACTGCCTTTGCTTGTGAGTTTATTTACATTCTGTCTCCAGCTAAAGCAAGATGGCGATCTTGCGCCCGTGTTGCCCATGGTCTGAGCACAGGGCCTGATACCTAATAGAGGCTCATACATATTTGTTAAATGAATAGAGTAAGTGAATCCCAGAGGCAGGTTTTTCTCTCCTCACATATTTTATCCACAGCTTCCCTGAGCAAGTCAGGGGGCTAGATTCCTTCCTAAGGCTTCAGGAAGAATGGCCAAGTCAGTGGAATATGCCCCATTTCATGGCCTTTGCTCTTTTACTCCCTGGCTGCCCAGTGTCTCCTTCTACCTCCAAATGTGACCCCGCAAGGCCTCTTTTTTTTTAAAAAAAAAAAAAACAACTCCAGGTTCCAAAATCTCTCCCTCAATAAACTACCCTTTTGACTAAGCTGTGGTATATAATGGAATACCATGCAGATGTGGGGATGGCTGAGAATGAGACCTCAATGTAGACACCTTTTTTTTGAGACAGGTCTCACTCTGTTGTCCAGGCTGGAGTGCAGTAGCACAATCAAGGCTCACTAAAGCCTCAACCTCACCAGGTTCAAGCGATCCTCCCACCTCAGCCTCCCAAGTAGCTGGGATCACAGGCACATGCTACCACGCCCAGTTTTTTTTTTTGTATTTTTAGTAGAGATGGGGTTTTTGTCATGTTGCCCAGGGTGGTCTTGAACTCGTGAGCTGAAGCGATCCTCCTTCCTTGATCTCCCGAAGTGCTGGGATTACAGACATGAGCCTCTGCACGTTGTGGATGATTCTGGAATCACATATCAGTGGATTCCCAGTATTTGATTCTGGAACTATGTGGATGTTTACCTGTTTAAAAACTGTAAACAAACAACCAAGCTGAGCCTCACATTGAAGATGATGAAAATAATTCATGCAAGACTGTGAATAACTGATAGGTAACTGGATTTTCACTTTGAGCTTCAATAAATTATTTGTTGAACGAACACGTGAATATTCCCCCACAGCACCTCTGGACCCCCATTTTAGCCCCTTGCTCTCTCCTCCTCCCAGGAGAAGAAGACTTCTATACCTAGGGAGAGCCAGAGGCTGGACACTGGAGTGATAAGGGCACAGGCCAACCACAGCCCTCTGTACCGAACCTGGTCTGTCTCCTGGATATCCCACCAAGTACAGGCTTTTTGGTTAAAGTCCTTGCACTTTGATGATTTCTACTTCCAGTTTTCCTTAGGGGAAGAGATGGAGCTGGTATTAATATTTTCAGCTGGGAAAATGATCTGGAGATTTCATGTATTCATGGTCAGTTGACCTTGAAATTGCAGGAACCCAGGTTTTGGGATTTCTTTTTGAGATGGAGTCTCGCTGTGTCACCCAGGCTGGAGTACAGTGGTGCAATCTCAGCTCACTGCAACCTCCGCCTCCCGGGTTCAAGCGATTCTCCTGTCTCAGCCTCCTGAGTAGCTGGGACTACAGGCACTCGAAACCACCCAAGCTAATTTTTGTATTTTTAGTAGAGACAGGGTTTCACTACTTTGGTGAGGCTGGTCTCGAACTCCTGATCTCAGGTGGTCCACCTACCTCGGCCTCTCAAAGTGCTGGGATTACAAGCGTGAGCCACCGTGCCTGGCCAAAACCCAGGTTTTATAGGAGATTCCCAAACCATATCTCCCCCCAGACCTCTTTCCTGGGCCCAGACCCTCCTGTCTGCCTACCAGATAATTCCACTGGATGTCTCTTGGCACCGCAACAAGCCAAAAATGGCCTCATCACCTTCTACTGAAACTTGGCTCTCCTCCCAATTTCCCAGTCCCACTGAAGAGCACCACCATACATGTAGTTACCCAAACAGAAACCCAGGTTTCATCCTAAATTATTCATTCTCCCTTCATCATCCTCCAATTTATTACCCTCATGCCTACCCCTCAGCCCAAATCACTCAGACCTAAACAACTCCTAAATCCTTTCCTCCAGCTCTGCAGGCACTCCCCTAATCGAGGCTTTCAGCATTTTAATATTTTATTTTATTTTTGAGATGGAGTCTTGCTCTATTACCCAGGCTGGAGTGCAGTGACACGATCTCAGCTTACTGCAACCTCTGTCTTCCGAGTTCAAGCGATTCTTCTGTCTCAGCCACCCAAGTAGCTGCAATTACAGGCGCCTGCCACCATGCCTGACTAAGTTTTGTATTTTTAGTAGAGATGGGGTTTCGCCATGTTGGCAGTCTGGTTTTGAACTCCTGACCTCAGGTGATCCACCTGCCTTGGCCTCCCAGAGTGCTGGGATTACAGACGTGAGCCACCAAACCTAGCCGCTTTCAGCATTTTAAAACTGATTATAAATCTCCAGCCTGGATCACATTCCAACCTGGATGCAGGCAAAGCCGTCATTTTAAAAATCAAAGCTCAATCTGTAATCCCAGCACTTGGGAGGCCGAGGTGGGCGGATCACGAGGTCAGGAGATTTAGACCATCCTGGCTAACACGGTGAAACCCTGTCTCTACAAAAAAATACAAAAAAATTAGCCAGGCGTTAGTCCCAGCTACCGCTGCTGAGGTAGAAGAATGGCGTGAACCTGGGAAGCGGAGCTTGCAGTGAGCCCAGATGGCGCCTCTACACTCCAGCCTGGGCGATAGAGCACGACTCCATCCCCCCCCCCCAAAAAAAATCAAAGCTCATTATGTCATTTTCCTGCTTAAAGCCCTTTGGTGGCTTCTAATTATCATTAAGATAAAAGTCCAAACTCCTCATTGGGGATTACAGGGCCCTACAGAATCTGATTCAGTTTTTTTTTTTTTTTTTT
>NC_045442.1:68681076-68689174 GCF_002776525.5 Piliocolobus tephrosceles
CCTGCCTCAGCCTCCTGAGTAGCTGGGACGACAGGCACGCACCACCACGTCTGGCTAATTTTTATATTCTTAGTAGAGACAGGGTTTCACCATGTTTGCCAGGATGGTCCCAATCTCTTGACCTTGTGATCTGCCCACCTCAGCCTCCCAAAGTGCTGGGATGACAGGTGTGAGCCACCGTGCCCTGCTGTGTTACTTTTTAAACTGATGCAGTATCTGTCACTCAGGCTGGAGTGCAGTGGCGTGATCTTGGCTCACTGCAACCTCCACCTCCTGAGTTCAAGTGATTCTCCTGCCTCAGCCTCCTGAGTAGCTGGGACTACAGGTGCATGAGCCACTACGACTGGCTAATTTTTGTAGTTTTAGTAGAGATGGGGTTTCACTATTTTGGTCAGGCTGGTCTCGAACGCCTGACCTCAGGTGATTTGTTCCATTCTTTTTCCAACTTCTCAAAGTAGAAGCTTAGCTTATTGTCAGCTGTTTTCTGTAAATAAGTGTGGAAGTTTGTTAAAAAGTTTTTAAGTTTCCCTTAGTTGTGTCCTACAAGTTTTAAAACGTATTTTCATTATCATATTTAGTTCTAAGCTTTTTTTTTTTTTTTTTTTGAGACAGAGTCTCACTCTGTCGCCCTGGCTTGTGTGCAGTGGTGTGATCATGGCTCACTGCAAATTCCACCTCCTGGGTTCAAGCGATTCTTGTGCCTCAGCTACCTGAGTAGCTGGGATTACAGGTGTGCACCACCACACCCAGCTAATTTTTATAATTTTAGTAGAGATGGGGTTTCACCATGTTGGCCTGGCTGGTCTCAAACTCCTGACCTCAGGTGATCTGTTTGCTTCGGCCTCCAAAAGTGCTGAGATTACAGGTGTGAGCCACAGTGCCCAGCCAGTTCTAAGCATTTTAAAAATTTCCATTATTATTTTTTGTTATTTATATATGTGTATGCCCAACTGGATTTTTAATCTGTTTTTGTCGATGACCACCATCTTAATTAATTCTTGGGTCACAAAATCACTTCTCAATGTATACTGAATACTCTCTGTTTCCCAGAATGAAACATGCTTTCCTGGCCTCTGGATCTTTGTACACTGGCCTCTGCCTGGATACTCCCCTAGCCCACTTTGTAACTCCTACATCTCAGTGCTTTTTTAAATAAACAAACCAAGCCACTTCCTCTGCAAGCCTGCCTTGAACTCCCAAGTCTGCATTAGATGGCCTTTGAGACAGGGTCTTGCTCTGTCACCCTGGCTGGTGTGCAGTGGTGTAATCTTGGCTCACTGCAGCCTCAACCTCCGTGGCTCAAGCAATCTTCCTGCCTTAGCCTCCTGAGTAGCTGGGACTACAGGCACCATGCCTGGCTAATTTTTTTTTTTAGAGACGGGGTCTCACTGTGTTGCCCAGGCTGGTCTTGAACTTCTGACCTCAGGTGATCTGCCCGCCGTGGCCTCCCAAAGTGCTGGAGTTACAGGTGTGAGCCACTGTGCCTGGCTCCTGCTCTTCTAAGTGCTCTTGTAGCAGCCTGTACTTAACTTTATGGCTGCTTTTCTGTTTTCCTCACTAGAATGCAAACTCCTCGAAAATCTTGCTTAGTGCTCGGGTCCGTGCTAGGCGATCAGTAGGGTTGCAGAATGAAGAAGAGAGGGAATTATACCTTCTTAATTCCTAGGAAGAATTCTCATCCTTAGGACACAGAGAACAAACAATACATGGGCATAAATAGCTTTTTTCCTCTGCACAATTACATTCAGATCCCTAGTGTCACTCTTTTTTTTTTTAAGATGGGGTCTTGCTCTATCGCCAGGCTGGAGTGCCGTGGCGCAATCTTGGTTCACTGCAACTTCCGCCTCCTGGGTTCCAGCGATTCTCCTGCTTCAGCCTCCCGAGTAGTTGGGATTACAGGCACGTGCCACCACGCCCAGCAAATTTTTATTGTATTTTTAGTAGAGTTTAGTAGAGCCTGTGCTAGCCAGGATGGTCTCGATCTCCTGACCTTGTGATTCGCCTGCCTCGGCCTCCCAATAGTGTCACTCTTTATGGTTATGATCTGTCTGTGGCTGTTCATTTCACCCTACTCCATGCAACTCAGGTCCCTGGAGAGGCCTATTCTCTGGAGTAGGGCTGGGTCTAGGCTAGATTCGAACAGCCTCGCCTTCCCTGACTCTAGGCCAATGAGTCCCTGCACTGAGCCTTCTTGCCAGCAGGTGGCACTTGAAGCCTGAAAGCTAAACCAGACTCTGTCTCCTCCTCCTTCCTGTTCTGTTTCTTGCGAGAGCACATAACCCTGCTTGGGCTGTGCTAAGGCTTGCAGTTGGATGCCCTTGCCAAGGGGCCTGGCTCCTGGCTCCCATGCTGTGGTGCCTGCTTCCTTGCCTGGGTGCAGTCATTGCCTGGACCTCTCCTTTGCCTTAGAGTCCAACAGGGTTAAAGAGCATATGCTCTAGCCGGAACTAAAACTAGGTGGGGCACTTAAAGATCGTGTATGCACATTCTGTTTTTGAGACAGGGTTTCACTCTGTTGCCCAGGCTGGAGTGCAGTCGTGTGATTTCAGCTCACTGCAACTTCTGCCTCCAGGCTCAAGTGATCCTCCCACTTCAACTTCCAGATTAGCTGGGATTACAGGTGTGAGCCACCACACCCGGCTAATTTTTGTAATTTTTTGTAGAGGTGGGGTTTTGCTGTGTCGCCTCGAACTCCTGGGCTCAAACTCCTGGGCTCAAGCGATCTTCCCACCTCGGCCTCCTATAGTGCTGGGATTACGGATGTGAGCCACCATGCTGGATTAGCTGAGTCTTGGAGGAGGGGAGGCTTATTCTATCTAGAAGAAACAATTTGAATAAAAAGCAAAGCAGAAATCAACCCTGTGTGTTCCCATATGTTCCCCAGCTCATCAAAAACTCTGCCTACTAAAATCCTCTCTGGTTGCTCACATGTCACCTTGACTTTTTCCTTGGGGGACCTTGGTCTCTTCTGGGTGACTTAGCTTGTACCTCTCACCTGCACATTTAACCTATTGTACCAAAGTGCGGCTGTCACGTCTTCTTGAGCACCTGGACCACCCTCTGCTTCCTCAGGCACTCCTAGGAGCTGGTGGAGTTCATCTGGAATTCCATGTACCTGCGATATGTACCCTTGACCCTCCGTTTCAAGATGTTGCACGTGAGATCCTGACCCTCTCCTGCCATGCTCCCGCTTTCAGCATTAGTGAACCCAGGCCAATCAGCAGATCTCTTGTAGGGAAATGAATGTCCCACAAAGACAGGGAATGAGACTCCTCTTTCAGGCTGAAGAAAGGAGGGTCAAAGGGAAGAGTGATTTTAGGATTCTGGGACAACTTTAAGAAAAGCTCACGTTTTGCTTATGCCCCAGGCCTGGTGCAATGAGCAGAGCAAAGCCTTTACTTTGATACGAGGGACACCCCAAGAGGGGAAAGGTGACAGACAGATGAGGTAGGAGAGTGGCCAGGTCCTTTGAGAGATAATCTAATATCCCAGAAAGGATGTTAAAAGTGAGGTTGTGGCCTGGCGTGGTGGCTCACACCTGCAATCCCAGCACTTTGGGAGTCCAAGGTGGGGGAACACTTGAGGTCAGAAGTTTGAGACCAGCTTGGCCAACATGGTGAAACCCCATCTCTCCTAAAAATACAAAAGTTAGCTGGGTGTGGTGGTGCACACCTGTAATCCTAGCTACTCAGGAGGCCGTGGCAGGAGAATCACTTGAATTTAGGAGGCAGAGGTTGCAGTGAGTGAGCTGAGATCATGCCACTGCACTCTGGTCTTGGTAACAGAGTGAGCAAGACTCTGTCTCAAAAAAGAAAAAAAAAAAGGAGATTCTTAAACTGCTCTGTAAATTCTAGGGTTAGTACCTTCCCAGTGGAGCCACAGGTGCAGAGCCAGGCCTCTGTTCTTCTCTGGCTGACAAGCACTCCCTACTAACACATTCAGAGCAGCCACCTCACAGAAGTGCTGAGTTTTCGGTGTGGTGGTTCTATGATGTTGGCCATGCCAACGAGACATGCCAGGAAGCACTACCTGGAGGTTCTGGGGAACTGCAGGCATTCTGGAGGAGAGCTGAAGCAGAGGCTCTGGGACCTAGACGAAACCTTAGGGCTCCTTTAGCCCATCCCTAGCTGTCATTTTACAGATGCGGAAACAGGTGGGAAATGGCTTGCTCAAGAGCACACAGAGTTAGTGGCAAAACTGGGTCCACCACACTGGTTGTTACGGTTCTTTTGTTTTTTTTTGAGACAGAGTCTTGCTCTGTCACCCAGGCTGGAGTGCAACGGCACGATCTCGGCTCACTGCAACCTCCTGCCTCCCAGGTCCAAGTGATCCTCCTGCCTCTGCCTCCTGAGTAGCTGGGACTACAGGCACTTGCCACTGCGCCCGGCTAATTTTTGTATTTTCAGTAGAGACAGGGTTTCACCATGTTGGTCAGGCTGCTCTCGAACTCCTGACTTCATGATCTGCCAGCCTCAGCCTCCCAAAGTGCTGGGATTACAGGTGTGAGCCACTGTGCCCAGCTGGTTGTTATGGTTCTTAAAACTTAGGTCCTCCTGGTGAAAGGCTTAGGGCAATGTGGCGAAACTCTGTCTCTACAAAAAATACAAAAATTAGCCAGTTGTGGTGGCGTGCACCTATACTCCCAGCTACTCAGGAGGCCTAGGTGGGAGGATGGCTTGAGCCTGGGAGGCGGAGGTTATGGTGAGCTGGGATTGTGCCACTGCATTCCAACTTGGGTTGCAGAACCAGACCCTGTCTCAAAACAAAAGCAAAAACAAAAAACTCCACAAAACTTAGGTCCACCATACTAGATGATTCCTCACATACTCCCCATCTTAGTTCCTTACTGTGGGGCATTAATAAGCAAGGACTGTGCAGCTTGGCCCAGAATGAAATGCTAACCAAACTGTGCAGGGACAATGCCACCATTAACCTCCAAAAGCCCTCACTTTTTGTCTGTGCCTAAAGTTGCTCTTCATCAGAAAGAACCAGACTCTGGTAGAAAGAAAACAGGTCTGCTTCCAGCAAAATCTTAAACCCAGTGGAGACATAAAATGAAAAGGGCCTAGAGGACCCTAAAATAAAGAAGACAGGGAACTTTGGGGATGCTTATTGCAAACGGTTATAATTAAAGTGGTATTTTACAAGTGTTTGTTTAAGACAGAGGGCAAACAGGCTCCCAGCCAGGCCTCAGCTTTAGAGGCCCATTCTGGAGGGGAAGCAGTACTTGCAGGGAAACATGAGCTCAATCACTATTGCTCACTAAGCACAGAGTCACACTGGAATCATCTTAGGGAGGCTGCGAGGAAGAAAAGGGAGTGCAGAGAGCCATGAAGCAACTACTTTAAATTCTGAATCTTGCTGTGTTCCCACTGAGCATGCTGCCTTCCTAGAGCAGAGCTCGGAGCCATCCCAGGGACTAACACAGATCCTTCCTGGGGCACAGGCTTCTCCTGCTAGCGTAGGGTGCCTAGGTCACCCTCATCCTCATTTATCATCACAGACTTCTTTCTGCCTGCCAGATATCTTCCCTACTTGTGGCTTTAAAATACCAGCAGGAGGGAAAGCAAGGAATGTTCTCGTTAATATAAATCCATAGCAAAAACGATTTGAGAACTGCATGCTTCCAAGGGTCGGCAGGTGTGTGGATGGTTCCCTGCATTCTTTATCCACCGGGTGCTTGAATGGGTAGTGCTGTTTAGGCTGCCAAATGTCTGAGATTTTCAGACTTGTTCATGTTTTTGAGAACCTATGGGGATAATCATCGGGCAGAATCAGAGCCCAGCAGAACACGGGGACGGGGAAGGGTAAAGAGGGGAAACCGACACAGTCCTGAGGTCATCCCCGGGAGGAAGGGTCACTACTTCCAGAAGTAGCAGCACAAAGGGCTCTGCCAAGACTCTGCGGAGGGGATCCAGGGTACTGGAGGTGGAGAGGTCCCCTCTTGCAGTGTGGGGTTACTGTTTGGGTAAAGCGAAGTCCCAAGCAGTTTCCTGTGCACACTTCCACATGGCCTGCATGAGGCGAGTGAAACCCATGTCTTTAGGCTTTTCCAGGCCTCTCATCAGCCGTTGCTTCATGATGGAAACAAATTCTTTATTGCTCAGCTCGCCATTGCCTAGAGGAAGAGGCAAACACAACAGGGATAAGTGTTGGCCTAGGAACAATGCCACTGAGAAAATTCCATTGTCCACACAAAGTGGATTCCGAAGCCCAGACATTCTCACAGCCAAACTCAATTCTCTTGTCTTATAGTTTATTCCTTCCTTGATATTACCGACTGCAACTCAGTGACAGTTCAGTGTAGTGTGACAAAAATTGAATGAAAATATAGTATATGCCAGGTCTTGTGCCAACTGTTTAGAACAAGGAGATAAATGAGCTTTGAGCTTTGTCCCTTGAAATACTCCCGGGTTGTAGGAGAGATACATTATTACCACAGTGTGGGGTAAACAGAGGATGCTATGGGGGCACAGAGGAAGAATCTCCCACCCTGACTGATGCAAAGACAGACAGTAAAGGCTTCCTGGAAGCGACTCCTGAGTAGAATCTCACAGGATTAGCAGCAATTGGCCAAGTGAAGGGCAGATGGGGGAGGCATTCCAGGGAGAAGTAGCATAAGCAAGGGTACAGGCAGGACGCAGTGTGGTTGCTAGGGGACTGCAAGTAGGCAGTTAGGTATTGCTGGACACTAAAGAGGCAGGTGTATGGGAAGTAAACTAAGGAGGAAGGCAGGGAGCCGAGTGTGGTGACTTGTGCTTGTTATCCTAGCTACTTGGGAGGCTGAGGCAGGAGGATCTCTTGAGGTCAAGAGTTTAAGACCAGCCTAGACAACATAGCGTGACCCTGTCTCTAAAAATTTTTTTCAAATTAACTGGGCATAGTGGTGGACACTTGTAGTCCCAGCTACTTGGGAGGCTAAGGCAGGATGATTGCTTGATTACCACCCAGTGATTGCAGCAATCACCAGGAGCCAAGGCTGCAGTGTGCTATGATGACCGCTGCACTCCAGCCTGGGTGACACAGTGAGACCATGTCTCTAGGGAAAAAAAAAAGGTGGGCAGGAGACAGGTACCCCAGGGTGTGTATTGCTCCTAAAGGGCTGGCACTTTCTCTTCCACGCAATGGAACATCAGAAAAAACTGGAAGCAGGGGAGTAAGAAGTAGGCAGATTTCCATTTTGGACAGATTTTTCTGGCTGGCTGTGTGAGGATGAATTAGAAGGCGGCACACCTGGAATATGGGGGTCAGTTAGGACACTGCTGCAATAGTATCTCTGCTGCAGTGGAGAGATGGTGAAGGGGTTTCATGGGGAAAACCAAAATCAAACTTTGGCTTTGGATCGAGCCTATTTTCTCATGGTTTCCCAATCCACCCTCTTCAGTGTCAGAATCTCAGGGCTGGAAGAAACTTTGGAGAGCATCTGTTTTGTTTGTTTGTTTGTTTGTTTTGAGACGGAGTCTTGCTCTGTTGCCCAGGCTAGAGTGCAGTGGCGCGATCTCAGCTCACTGTAACCTCCGCCTCCCAAGTTCAAGAGATTCTCCTGCCTCAGCCTCCCAAGTAGCTGGGACTAGAGGCACGTGCCACCATGCCCGGCTAATTTTTGTAGTTTTTTTTCTTTTGAGATGGAGTCTTGCTGTGTCACCTAGACTGGAGTCTCTCTCTGTTGCCCAGGCTGGAGTGCAGTGGCAAGATCTTGGCTCACTGCAACCTCTGCCTCCCGGGTTCAAGAGATTCTCCTGCCTCAGCCTCCTGAGTAGCTGGGACTACAGGCACATGTCACCACACCCAGCTAATTTTTGTATTTTTAATAGAGATGGGGTTCCACCATGTTGGCCAGGCTGGTCTCTAACTCCTGACCTCATGATCCGCCCATCTTGGCCCCCCAAAGTGCTGGGATTACAGGCATGAGCCACCACGCCTGGCCCTAATGTTCACATTTTTAGTAAAGATGGGGTTTCACTATGTTGGCCTGGCTGGTCTCAAACTCCTGACCTTATGATCCACCCGCCTCGGCCTCCCAAAGTGCTGGGATTACAGGCGTGAGCCACTGTGCCCACTGCTGGAGAGGATGTGTTTTTTTTTTTTTTTTTTTTTT
>NC_045442.1:68689274-68737244 GCF_002776525.5 Piliocolobus tephrosceles
CTTGTGTTTTTTTTTTTTTTTTTTTTTTTTGAGATAGAGTCTCGCTCTGTCACCCAGGTTGGAGTGCAGTGGCGCGATCTCGGCTCACTGCAAGCTCCGCCTCCCAGGTTCATGCCATTCTCCTGCCTCAGCCTCCTGAGTAGCTGAGACCACAGGCGTCTGCCATCATGACTGGCTAATTTTTTTGTATTTTTAGTAGAGACAGGTTTCATCGTGTTAGCCAGGATGCTATCGATCTCCTGACCTCGTGATCCGCCTGCCTCGGCCTCCCAAAGTGCTGGGATTACAGGCGTGAGCCACAGAGCCTGGCCGAAAGCATCTGTTTTAACTAGAAATCACCCAAGCCACGCGGAACAGTAACCACTGTGATAGCAGAGGTACAGTCACCCTTTGCAAGACACCCAGGAGCCTGTTGATTAAAAGAATGACACCCATTACTGGTGGTGGTAAGACAGCAGGAAACCCACAAACCTACCTCTACTCATGATTGGTCTGGGAGGAGTGTGGAAGGAAGGAATAAATGGTTTACTTCTGTAGAGTACCCAAAACCTAAACTGGCTCATGTTTTCTGGCTGAAGAGAGTATGGGCATCCTCAGAGACAGGAAACCTCCACAGCAAGACAAAACCCAAAACCAAACCCAACAAAACAAAACCCAAAACCAAAACAAAAAAACCTTTGGCTTATTTACATAAAGTACAAAGGTAAAACTGTGTTACTAGAAGTCAGAAAAGTGGTGACTCTTGGGGAAGGAAGTGACTGGAGGTACCAAGTGGGGCTCTGTAGTCCTAGTAATGTGATATTTCTAAATAATGCTGGTTATACAAGCGTGTTCAGCTTTTTAAAAATTCACCAAGCTGTACACTTAAGATATTTGTACTTTAGGCTGGGCACAGTGGGTCACGCTTGTAATCACAGCACTTTGGGAAGCCGAGGCGGGCAGATGGCTTAAGGCCAGGAGTTTAAGACCAGCCTGGTCAACATGGTAAAACCTCGTCTCTACTGAAAATACAAAAAATTAGCTGGGCATGGTGGTGGGTGCCTATAATCCCAGATACTTGGGAGGTTGAGGCATGAGAATCATTTGAATTTGGGAGGTGGAGGTTGCAGTGAGCGGAGATGGCATCACTGTACTCCAGCCTGGGTGACAGAGTGAGACTCTGTCTCGAAAAAAAAAAAAAAAATTGTACTTTTCCATATGTGTATTATATTGCAATATAATAAAAAGTTAAAATATAGCCTTGCTTGGGCTGGGTGCGGTGGCTCATGCCTATAATCCCAGCACTTTGGGAGGCCGAGATGGGCGGATCACGAGGTCAGGAGATCGAGACCATTCTGGCTGACATGGTGAAACCCCGTCTCTACTAAAAATACAAAAAAATTAGCTGGGCGTGGTGGCGGGTGCCTGTAGTCCCAGCTACTCAGGAGGCTGAGGCAGGAGAATGGCGTGAACCTGGGAGGCAGAGCTTGCTGGGAGCTGAGATCGCGCCACTGCAGTTCAGCCTTTTTTTTTTGACTCTTTGTCAAAAAAAAAAGCCTTGCTTGGCTGAAAAGTAATGAATAATTTGACTTATCAAGAATGTAGGCCAAGGCCGGGCGTGGTGGCTCTAGCCTGTAATCCCAGCACTTTGGGAGGCTGAGACGGGCAGATCACGAGGTCAGGAGATCGAGACCATCCTGGCTAACACGGTGAAACCCCGTCTCTATTAAAAAATACAAAAAACTAGCCAGGCGAGGTAGCAAGTGCCTGTAGTCCCAGCTACTCGGCAGGTTGAGGCAAGAGAATGGCGTGAACCCGGGAGGCGGAGCTTGCAGTGAGCTGAGATCCGGCCACTGCACTCCAGCCTGGGCAACAGAGCAAGACTCCGTCTCAAAAAAAAAAAAAAAAGTAGGCCGAGGCCAGGCGCGATGCCTCACGCCTGTAATCCCAGCACTTTGGGAGGCTGAGGCAGGTGGAGAACCTGAGGTCAGAAGTTTGAGACCAGCCTGGCCAACATGGTGAAACCCTGTCTCTACTAAAAATACGAAAAATTAGCCGGGCATGGTGGCGGGCACCTGTAATCCCAGCTACTTGGGAGGCTGAAGCAGGAGAACTGCTTGACCCCAGGAGGCAGAGGTTGCAGTGAACCATGACTGTGCCATTGCACTCTAGCCTGGGCAACAAGAGTGAAACTCCATCTCAAAAAGAAAAAAAAAAAAAAAAAAAATGTAGGCTGAGGCATGGTGGCTCACACCTGTAATCTCAGCACTTTGGGAGGTTGAGGTGGGAGGATCATTTGAGCTCAGGAGTTCAAGACCAGCATGAGCAATATAGTGAGACCTTGTCTCTACAAAAAGTTAAAAAATAAGCTGAGCATGGTGGTGCCTGCCTGTAGTCCCAGCTACGTGGGAGGCTGAAGTGGGAGAATTGCTTGAGTCTGAACGGAGGGGACTGTGGTGAGCCAACATTGTGCCTCCGCACCCAGCCTGGGCAACAGAGCAAGATGCTGTCACGAAAAAAAAAAATAAAGAAAAGAAATGTAGGCCAGGTGTGGTGGCTCATGCCTGTAATCTCAGCAACTCAGGAGGCCAAAGCAAGAGGACAGCTTTAGGCCAGAAGTTTGAGACGAGCTTGGGCAACATAGCAAGACCCCTTCTCTACAAAAAATTTTTTAAAAAAATTAGCTGGCTGTGGTGGCATGTGCCTCCGAAGCTACTCAAGAGGCTGAGGTGAGGGGATCACTTGAACTCAGGAGTTTGAGGTTACAGTGAGCTATGATGTCATCACCGCATTCCTGCCTGGTGACAGAGTAGGTGCAGTGGCTCATGCCTATAATCCCACCATTTTGGGAGGCCAAGAAGGGAGGACTACTTGAGTCAGGAGTTTGAGGCCAGCCTAGAAAACACAGTGAGACCTCTCTCTAAAAAAACCAAAAACAAATTAAAAAAAATGTAATTAAGAGAACAGAAAGTTCTCAACAGGATTCTTATACTTTGTATAAAAAGAAGCTTGAGGCTGGGTGTGGTGGCTCACGCCTGTAATCCCAGCACTTTTGGAGGCTGAGGCAGGTGGATCACCTGAGGTCAGGAGTTCAAGACCAGCCTGGCCAACAGGGTGAAACCCTGTCTCTACTAAAAATACAAAAAAAGTTAGTTGGGCATGGTGGTGGGTGCCTGTAATCCCAGCTACTTGGGAGGCTGAGGCAGGAGAATCGCTTGAACCTGGGAGGTGGAGGTTGCAGTGAGCCGAGATCGTGCCACTGCACTCCAGCTGGGCAACAAGAACTTGACCCCAGGAAGCAGAGGTTGCAGTGAACCAAGACTGTGCTGTTGCTGTTGCACTTCAGCCTGGGCAACAATAGTGAGCCTCAAAAAAAAAAAAAAAAAAAAAAAAAAAAAAAGAAGAAGCAGCTTGAAAATGAAAAAATACGAAGTCATTCACTCAAACTACTGTGGGTTTGCGTTCTGCTTCCGTAAGGACAGAGATGACCACGTGACCACCATGAGTGGATTTTGTTACTGTGAACCAGGTCTATAACTGTATGTTACTGGAATGCATGCGTGATCTGTGAGTTCAATTCTAAAATCTGTGATGAAAAAGTCTATTTGAAAATCGAATTCTCCATCCTCTGGCACTTTATTTTGTTTATTTATTTTATTTTTTTGAGATGAGGTCTTGCTCTGTTGCCCAAGCTGGAGTGCAGTGCTAGGATCATACCTCACTACAGTCACAAACTCCCGGGCTCAAGTGATCCTCCCACCTCAGCTTTCCAGTAGCTACAACTACAGGCACACACTCCCACACCCTGGCTAAACTTAGTTTTTGTAGAGATGGGATCTCGCTATGTTGCCTAAGCTGGTCTTGAACTCCTGGCCTCAAGCAATCCTCCCATCTCAGCCTCCCAGGTTGCTGGGATGACAGTTGTGAGTCATTCTACAGGCTTTCCTTTGGCATTTTGACCTAAGATCTTCCAGTGGTAAAAGTAACAATGGCTTTTAAGTAAGTATACTTTTTTCTTTCTAGATTAATAAACCTCAGGGATGTTAAATAATTTTCCAAAGGTGATTTAAGTAGATATTGACAGAGCCTCTTTCTAAAAAGCTAGAAAATCAAACATTTCCCGGGACTTCTAGGGAAAAGGGCGGACTTGAGAAGTTAGTTGCATTTATTCTCATATTTACTTCACAGACCAGCTCTTGGATATTGGCTTCAAAAATTATAAAAATTATAAAAATATATTTTATTTGGAAATTTTTTTTTTTTTTTTTTTTTTGAGTCTCGCTTTGTCGTCCACGCTGGAGTGCAGTGGCGCGATCTCGGCTCACTGAAAGCTCCGCCTCCCGGGTTCACGCCATTCTCCTGCCTCAGCCTCCGAGTAGCTGGGACTACAGGCACGAACCACCATGCCCGGCTAATTTTTTGTATTTTTAGTAGAGACGGGGTTTCACCGTGTTAGCCACGATGGTCTTGATCTCCTGACCTTGTGATCCGCCCGCCTCGGCCTCCCAAAGTGCTGGGATTACAGGCGTGAGCCACTGCGCCCGGCCTTATTTGGAAAAATTTTAAACCACCTAGAAGTGATTGGAGTGAAAACAAAAATCTGGAGAAAGTGAATATATGTCTACAGCAGTGCTGTGCATTAGAACTCCCTGTGATGTGGGAAATGTTTTATATTTCAGTACAGTAGCCACTAGCTAGTTTAAATTTAAAGGTAGCCTTTGTAGGGACATGGCTGCAGCTGGAAACCATCATTCTCAGCAAACTATTTCAAGAATAGAAAACCAAATACCGCATGTTCTCACTCACAGGTGGGAATTGAACAATAAGATCACTTGGACACAGGAAGGGGAACATCACACACCGGGTCCTATTGTGGGGAGCGGAGAGCGGGGAGGGGGGAGGGATGTCATTGGGAGATACACCTAATGTAAATGACGAGTTAATGGGTGCAGCACACCAACATGGCACATGTATACATATGTAACAAACCTGCATGTTGTGCACACGTACCCTAGAACTTAAGGTATAAAAAAAAATATTTACATGTAGCTAATAGCCACATGTGCCTTGGGGGTATCATACTGTGGGCAGGGCAGCTCTAGAGAATAAACCCACCCCTATGTGAGAGTGAGGCCGTCTCTTTAACCTAGCCCTAGGGCTTTCTTTGAGTTCAACCTTGGTTTTGTGGGTACAGGCTGGATATTTATTTTATTTATTTAATTGTATTTTTTGAGACAAGGTCTCACTCTGTCACCCAGGCTGGAGTGCAGTGGTGCGCTTATGGCTCACTGCGGCCTTGACCTCCCAGCTTCAAGTGATCCTCTCACTTCAACCTCCTGAGTAGCTGGGACTACAGGCACACATGTGCCACCATGCCTGGCTAATTTTTAAAATTTTTTGTAGAGACGAGGTCTCACTATATTGCCCAGGCTGGTCTCAAACTCCCGGGCTCAAACAATCTTCCTGCCTTAGCCTTCTAAAGTGCTGAGATTGCAGGTATAAGCCACCATGCCAGGCCAAGGCTAGAGATTTAAATAACTCAAGTTCAACTTAATAACATAAATAATTCAAGTTAATGAACACCTACTATGTGAGAAGTACTATCCAAGGTCCTATGTTGGGAGGAAGGTGAAAACGACTTGCAACTACTCTTAAAAAGCTCAGGGAACCAAGTCAAGGAATAAAAAAGCCCAGAAGTGATTCATTATGCTGGGACCGAAAGGGAAGCTCCATAGGCTGGAGCTTCTGAGGAGGCTCTTGAATTCCATTAGCCCAGCTTTCCGGAGGATGATGAACAACAAATACTGGCTGTGGAGTAAGAGAGGGTGGTAATACATTAAATAGAACACAGGGGGCGGTACAGTTTTAGTTTAAATCCTGATTTTGCCATCTACTATTTATTTATTTATTTATTTATTTATTTTAATTTATTTTTTGAGACGGAGTCTCGCTCTGTCGCCCAGGCTGGAGTGTAGTGGCCGGATCTCGGCTCACTGCAAGCTCCGCCTCCTGGGTTTACGACATTCTCCTGCCTCAACCTCCGAGTAGCTGGGACTACAGGCACCCACCACCTCGCCCGGCTAGTTTTTTGTATTTTTTAGTAGAGACGGGGTTTCACCGTGTTCGCCAGGATGGTCTCGATCTCCTGACCTTGTGATCCGCCCGTCTCGGCCTCCCAAAGTGCTGGGATTATAGGCTTGAGCCACCGCGCCCGGCCAATTTTTGTATTTTTAATAGAGACAGGGTTTCACCATGTTGGCCAAGCTGGTCTTGAACTTCTGACCTCAGGTGATCTGCCTGCCTCAGTCTCCCAAATACTATTATCTTTGTGACCTTAGGAAACTTACTTAATCTCTCTGAGTCTCAGCTTTCTCATCAGTAAAAAGTGGTCAATAACAATACCTAGGTCAGAAGATTAAATGAGCAGATTAACTTCCTGGCTCATAGTAAGCATTAAAAAAATGTAAGCATCCACTGTTACTGTTGTTAGTAGTATATCACCTACCATACCTAAAAAATAATGCCAAGTTCAAACCAGAACCAGATCTCTTGAATGGGCTAAACGACAGAGCACAGTGGCCACAGACACAACAGACCACTGTGTGGAGCTGGAATTCTATGGAGATGGAATGCGACTGGCTGGAATGTGCGCTGGGAGGTGGAGAGATCAGTGCTGTCTTCTTTCTAAAGACACTCAGATACTTGAGTGCTCCATATCTACTAAGCAGAAAGTTGAGTCTGACATTTTTAAGATGCTTATGGTCATAAATTAATTTAGGCCTATAGGCATATTGGAATTATAAGAAGAAGAAATGGAAAACAGAAGCCAGGGTCAGGGGTTTGATTTCTCAATATCATCATGCCGCGGGCTGAGCTGCTGATGTGGGAAAGGTGGGTAGCTTGAAGAGGATGGGCTGGTACACTGATGCTGTCTGTAAGGCTCCATTATATACAGGGCCTCTAAGGGCAGCTAGGCTGTTTCCCCTCCCGACTCCAGAGGGCCCCACTCACCATCACAGTCAAAGAGCGCAAACACCACATCACACACGTGGTCTGAGAGCTCCACTTTAGCCACTGTCCTGGCCACCTGCTGCATGGTCACTGAAAAAAGAAAGAGGTGCATTAGCACAGCAGAGGGACTTTCATTTTGCTTTCTCTGATTCAGGGGATAAAACAACTCAGTCATAATACAAGTTTTCAACTGCATTTAAGTCACATTTCAGAAAATGGTAAGTTAGGCCGGCCACAGTGGCTCACGCCTGTAATTCCAGCACTTTGGGAGGCCAAGGAGGGTGGATTGCCTGAGGCCAGGAGCTCAAGACCAGCCTGGCCAAGATGGTGAAATCCTGTCTCTACTAAAAATACAAACAATTAGCCGGGCATGGTAGCAGGCACCTGTAGTCCCAGCTACTTGGGAGCCTGAGGCAGAGAACTGCTTGAACCCGAGAGGTGGAGGCTGCAGTGAGCCGAGATCACGCCACTGCTCTCCAGCCTGGGAGAGCGAGACTCCGTTTCAAAAAAAAAAAAAAGAAAATGATAATTGAGTTTTTATTCATAACCTCCATAACCTCCCTCCTTTTTACCTCAGGTTCTGTTCTTTTCTACTGCTGCTATACTTTAGGAGGTATATATAGTTAATTAAGAATGCCTAGGCTAGCCAGGCGCAGTGGCTCACACCTGTAATGCCAGCACTTTGGGAGGCTGAGGCAGGTGGATCACCTGAGATCAGGAGTTCGAGACCAGTCTGACCAACATGGTGAAACCCTGTCTCTACCAAAGATACAAAAAATTAGCTGGGTATGGTGGTGGGCACCTGTAATCCCAACTACTCAGGAGGCTGAGGCAGGAGAATCACGTGAACACGGGAGGCAGAGGTTGCAGTGAGCTGAGATTGTACTATTGCACTCCAGCCTGGGCAACAAGAGCAAGACTCTGTCTCAAAAAAAAAAAAAGAATGCCTACAGCAGGCATTGTGACTCACCCTTATAATCCCAGCACTTTGGGAGGCCAGGGGGAGCAGATTGCTTGAGCTCACGAGTTCGAGACGAGCATGAGCAACATGGCGAAACCCTGTCTCTACAAAAAATGCAAAACATTAGCCTGGCATGGTGGCGCACACCAGCTACTTGGGAGGCTGAGGTGAGAGGATAGCTTGAGCCCAAGAGGCAGAGGTTTCAGTGACCTGAGATGGCGCCACTGTATTCCAGCCTGTGCAACAGAGTGAGACACTGTCTCAAAAAATAAAAAGTGCCTGATATTCAATTTATAGACAGAAAGTAGATTAGAGGTTATCATGGGCTGAGGGGAGTGAGGAGTTAGTGCTTTATGTATACCGAATTTCTGTCTGGGGTGATGGAAACATTTTGAAAATAGTGATGATGGTTGTACAACATTGTGAATGTAATTAATGTAATTCCACTGACTTGTATATTTAAAAATGGTTATAATGGCACATTTTATGCCATATATATTTTTATATATTATATATATATTTATAGAAATATATAAATGGGGGTGGGAACAAGGAGGCTTGTCTGTGGTGTGAGTACACTAAGGCTTCACGCCTCAGTGGCTGATTGACAGCTAAGTGCCTGCACAGTGAGTCCTTGTCCAGCTCTGTCCCTCCTCCCTACTGGTTTTGCACCAGACTTCTTCCAACTGAGTCCATTGGGATATGCACTGGCCCTTGTCTTAATAGTTCAGGATGCGTATCTTTCTTTTTGTTTTGAGACAGAGTCTTACTCTGTCCACTAGACTGGAGTGCAGTGGCGAGATCTCAGCTCACTGCAACTGCTGCCTTCCGGGTTCAAGCAATTCTCCTGCTTCAGCCTCCTGAGTAGCTGGGACTACTGGTGCCCGCCACCATGTCTGGCTAATTTTTATATTTTTAGTAGAGACGGAGTTTCACCATGTTGGCCAAGGTGGTCTCAAATTCCTGGCCTCAGGTGATCTGCCCACCTCGGCCTCTCAAAGTGCTGGGATTACAGGCGTGAGCCACTGTGCCCAGCGTGCCTGGCCAATAGTTCAGGATGCCTATCTTTCTTTAAAAATATATATATTTTTAGACCTCAGCAAAAAATCACTTTTCTCTTGCCGTTTTCTCTTTCCCTGACATTTACTGTCAAACACTAGCAATTATGTTAGAATTGGGTTCTCATGAAAGACAAGACAGGAAGGACCAGGCAAGTTCCACCGCCTTCTCTCTCATTTATCCTCAAACCTGGTCTAGCTACACCTATAAATCATGTTATTGCATCTGGACACATTCTTTTTTTTTTTTTTTTGAGACGGAGTCTCGCTCTGTCGCCCAGGCTGGAGTGCAGTGGCCGGATCTCAGCTCACTGCAAGCTCCGCCTCCCGGGTTTACGCCATTCTCCTGCCTCAGCCTCCCGAGTAGCTGGGACTACAGGCGCCCGTCACCTCGCCTGGCTAGTTTTTTGTTTTTGTTTTTTTGTAGAGACAGGGTTTCACCGTGTTAGCCAGGATGGTCTCGATCTCCTGACCTTGTGATCTGCCCCTCTCGGCCTCCCAAAGTGCTGGGATTACAGGCTTGAGCCACCGCGCCCGGCCGACACATTCTTAAGTGAGGTAAAATGAGGGAAAGAAAAGGATTAATTTCCATTTATGCTGGTAATGAAGGGCTCTCTATAATCATCCCATTAGATTCATCCAGAAGCCAAGTAAACTTATACTAGAACCAGAATGCCTTGTTTATTGCATTCCTATAATTTCAGTTCCTGTTATCAACCCATCTTGTCATTTTTTTTTTTCACATTTGATCTTTCACTTTGCCTCTATAACCTCCATATATTCACCCGATATGGTTTAGATTTGTGTCCCCACCCAAATCTCATGTCAAATTGTAATTCCCAGGCCAGGCGTGGTGGCTCACACCTGTAATCCCAGCACTTTGGGAGGCCGAGGCAGGTGGATCACCTGAGGTCAGGAGTTTGAGACCAGCCTGGCCAACATGGTGAAACCCTGCCTCCACTAAAATAAATACAAAAATTAGCTGGGCATGGTGGTGCACCCCTCTAGTCCGAGCTACTCAGGAGGCTGAGGCAGGAGAATTGCTTGAACCTGGGAGGCAGAGGTTGCAGTGAGCCAAGATTGTGCCACTGCTCTCCAGTCTCGGTTACAGAGCAAGACTCTGTCTCATAAAAACAAAACAAAAACAAAAACAAAACAAAAAAACCCCTGAAAAACCAAAAACAAATGGTAATCCCCAGTGTTCAAGGAGGGGCCTGGTGGGAGATGACTGGATCATGGGGGCAGATTTCCCCCTTGCTGTTCTCATGATAGTGAGTGGGTTCTCATGAGATCTGGTTGTTTAAGTGTGTGGCACCTCCCACCTGTCTCTCTTCCTCCTGCTCTGGCCATGTGAGATGTGCCTCCTTCCTCTACACCTTCCACCAGGATTATAAGTTTCCTGAGGCCTCCTCAGCCATGCTTCCTGTACAGCCTGTGGAACTGTGAGCCAATTAAGCCTCTTCTTTATAAATTACCCAGTCTCAGGTAATCCTTTATCGCAATGCAAGAATTAATTAATACATCACCACAGTGCCCCCAACGTCAGCAGATGCAAATACCGGAGCAATGCAAAGGAACAAGGTGACGCGGTAGAAAACAACGTTTGGAGTAACGGGACCTGGGCTCCAGTTCTAGCTCCACCACCAATGTGCTGTGTGACCCGGATGGAGTCACTTGATCTCTTTAGATTTAATTTTCTCATGTTCAAGTGGAGGGATGCACCAGACAACTGCTGAGGCAGCTTACTAGCACAAAGAAGAGTTTATTGCTGTCATCTAGAATCTGAGGGTGGGGATGGGGTGGAAATATACCATCTTTTCTCCGAGGATCTGAGTTAGGGTGAATCTGAGTTAGAAGAAACTAACATTCCTTGGTGCTAAAAGACTGAAGTATAAGATACTGTGGTGGATATTCATGAGATGTGTGTTGGGAAATCTATAAGACTGTAGAGCTCTAGAGTTTAGAAATTTAGCCTCACAAATCTGGATACTTGATTTGGCTCAGGAAGAACTTATTCCTGCTAACTACACTGTTCACAGAAGGAACAGAAATCAGGCCAATTTGCAATGAGAATAGTAACTGTTAAGAGAACTACAATGATGATAGCTGGTCATTATACTTCTCAGTAGGAAAGCTACTAAGGAAACTCTATTCACCTCAGAAGATTAACCTCAAAAGATTACTAAGTGAAAACAGAACGAGATCAGAAGGAACTGGAAGCGCTCAAACTGTGATTGCCTACAGCTCTACTCTTCGCCACCACAGTAATGTGTCCTGAGAAGGGGATCAGAACCTGTTCTGTGTTAGATAAACACGAACACTTTCTGTTAACCATTACTTTTTCTGCATTTCATATCAACCTTAAGCTTCTAACTTCCTTTTCTCTTTTCCAGTTCTTCCATGCTCTCAGGGCACAGCCTTCGGCAACTGTCTTGATATTTCAAGTACTCATCTTCTCCCCATGAAGATGGTGCCCTTTCCTGTAAATAAACCATTAATTAAATAATACTCAAGGATGTCAGTGAGAGCTCTTGACAATTTCTAGTGAGAGGCTCATTAAACTGGTATTAAGTGGTTGTAGAATAGGGACTTCTGGAGGCCTCCAGCAAGAATGCCTCATTACAGATGCCATCTCTTCACAGAAAGTTAGAGATTATGTTCCATCTCACATGGAGAGGGCTCTGGTGTCCTTCCTACGATAGGAAAAAGAACTAGGGCTGCTAAATTATTGTAGCCCAAACCACTGGGATGTTAGCCAGCAAACAGCCTAGCTGGGGTCCCCTTTCATGGTACAAGATCCTCATTATAGGCCCCTGGGGTATGAATCAGAGTCGTGAAGGAAGCCAACATTTAACTAGCTGGTGAGCTGTCAAACTAGGAGCACCTGGGATGAGTGGGATGACGGCAGATTACAAGCCAAGTGCTTGACAGCTGGTCCTGAGAGTTGGTTCATTCATATTTGCTTCCAATATCTCTGAATCCAAAGCCATAAACCACAGCAAGCAGAACAAGTTTTCCTCCCAGGTCTTGACTTTCCTATGCAGACCAGTTGTTGATACTAGAATTCTGGCCTCCCTATTTGATGATGCTAACTGATTGATGGTTGGGATTTCAGTTCCCGATCTGAAAGATGGCTACAGGGAGCATGAAGGCACCCCAGTGAAGGCCTAGCTTTCTAAATATTTTTGTACAAATCTGGCTCAGCTGCCTGAACAATGGATTTAAGCATGATTGGGTGATTCCTATTAGAATGGGATGGGAGAGAATTTGTAGAAGTGGGCTCAACTGGTACTCAAAAATCTGGCACCATCTGGCTTTTTGCAAAGTCCAGGCAGAATCTGAGTTGTGTCAGGTCCCCATTTTACTCTCCGGCATGATTCATGACTGGCCATTTCAACAGTAAAAAGAAACCCTGAGTTTGTGTGACATAATATCAGAAACTACATACATAAATCTATTCACCACAATAGTTAAACAGAAGAGCTCTGGAGTGATGTGAGCCCAAATGTCCACTTGGAATCAGAGCATCTTAGAACTGGAAGATACCTCAGAGGAAACGTGAAGTGAAATAATTTGCCTAGGGTCACCATGCTAGATGGTAACAGAGCTGGGTCTCGACTTTTGGCTGGTGCTCTTTCCCTATACACACTGGGTCTACATGATCCCTTCCATATACGGACAATATCAAGTCCTCCATGAATCTGTCACCCTAAGGAGAAAGGGTTTAGATTAAAGAAAAGTCACATGAGAAATACTCAAGTCCTTTTGGTGAGGGATGAATAATTGAGTAACTAGGAGTTGTGAGGCGCCAGCATTAATTATAGGTTGGCCGTGGATCTGACTACCCCCTACGGTGGAAGACACTGAGTATTGCCTAGGAACTCATACCGACAATTTTAGGGACAACTTAAAAAGTGTATTCTGGCCGGGCGCGGTGGCTCAAGCCTGTAATCCCAGCACTTTGGGAGGCTGAGACGGGCGGATCACGAGGTCAGGAGATCGAGACCATCCTGGCTAACACGATGAAACCCCGTCTCTACTAAAAACTACAAAAAAACTAGCCGGGCGAGGTGGTGGGCGCCTGTAGTCCCACCTACTCCGGAGGCTGAGGCAGGAGAATAGCGTGAACCCAGGAGGCGGAGCTTGCAGTGAGCTGAGATCTGGCCACTGCACTCCAGCCTGGGCGACAGAGCGAGACTCCGTCTCAAAAAAAAAAAAAAAGTGTATTCAACAGTAATCCAATGAAAAGCACATGTAACAAAGGTGGCCCTGGGAGTTTTTCTCCATAGCCGCCTCTGATGCACACATACAGCTTCAGGCAGCACGACCCAGTTAGGAGCTACCCGCCTCTTCCTAATGCAAAGGTATTTGGAAAGGTGGTAAGACAAGTTGGGCTGACAGTCTCTAAGCTGTGTGGCCGTGTACTATTCCTGCCTTACCGGACTGCAGTGGAGAAAATAAAAAACTGGCTGGTGATGGCCAAGGTTAAGTGAGGGGAGATGGTTCTGCTTCAGCCCTGGAAATGCTGACACAGATGTCTTGTTTTCTTTTTTTTTTTTTTTTTTTTGAGACGGAGTCTCACTCTGTTGCCCAGGCTGGAGTGCAGTGGCGCAATCTTGGCTCACTGCAAGCTCCGCCTCCCGGGTTCACGCCATTCTCTTGCCTCACCCTCCCAAGTAGCTAGGACTACAGGGGCCTGCCATCTCGCCCGGCTAGTTTTTTGTATTTTTTAATAGAGACGGGGTTTCACCGTGTTAGCCAGGATGGTCTCAATCTCCTGACCTCATGATCCGCCCGTCTCGGCCTCCCAAAGTGCTGGGATTACAGGCTTGAGCCACCGCACCCGGCCGTCTTGTTTTCTTAAGTCCATCCCTAGATGGCCTTGGGTGGAACAAGGGGGAGGATATTTCCTTGAAGAGCATGTGTCCTGTCTTTTGTATCTTCTTCCATGAGCTTTTGTTAATGCAAATGCACATTTTAACCTAGTTCTGGGGTGAGGGGAGGGGAAAGGACAACATTTAGGAGAACTAGCAATTTAAGGAGCCAAGAGCAATGCAGTCTACGAGTAATGGAAATTATAACAATTCCTTGTTCTGCACGGTGTTCTTAGGCCCTATGCCCTTTGACCCCCTGTGTACTCAGGCTGCCTGACTGTCGTGATGCTGCTAGTCCTAGCTCCTAACTTCCAGGACACACCATGGAGAAGATCTGTTTTCTGAGCCTCAGAGCATCCTCCCAGATGATGGCTTCAATGGGCTTACACGTTTAATTTGGTACAAACTGACTTGGCAGTAACATTTATTGCCATTGTCTAGTATTGTGTCTGGGTTTATTAAAAATCCCCATCACATCTTGTCCACAAAGGGCTAGCATTTCTGCAAGCACCATTAGGTAGTCAATGATTTCAGCTGACACACCCATGGGACAATCACAGTTTAGTGGAGGAGACTGTGTATATATCCACCTATATACACACACACACACACACACACACACACACACAAAGATGGAGAAACACGTAGAAGAGATATCAGATATACTAATACACACATATGGGATATAATGGAATAGTGTGTATTCAGTAGGAGTTACATTTTGGATCTGAATTCTTTTTTTCTTTTTTTGAGACGGAGTCTCGCTCTGTCGCCCAGGCTGGAGTGCAGTGGTGCAATCTCAGCTCATTGCAACCTTGCCTCCTGGGTTTAAGTGATTCTCCTGCCTCAGTCTCCCTAGTAGCTGGGATTACAGGGGCCCGCCACCATGCCTGGCTAATTTTTTGTTTTTTTTAGTAGAGAGAGGGTTTCGTCATGTTGGCCAGGCTGGTCTCAAACTCCTGACCTCAGGTGATCTGCCTGCCTTGATCTCCCAAAGTGCTGGGATTACATGCGTAAGCCACTGTGCCCAGCCTGTATCTGAATTCTAAAGGAAAAAAGAGACCAACTGCACATGTATGGTAGTGGGTGATGTGGGGTGGGAGTTTCTGTTTGAATACAGTATTAAAAGCAGGAAAGAGTGCTAAGGCCTCATTAGAGAGTTAGAACAGAAGGTGCAGGGGGCAAGTACATTAGGAGAAATCTTACAGAGGACTAGTGAAGTCTCCTTGCAAGAAAGCCTTTAAAACAGGCCAAGCATGGTGGCTCATGCCTGTAATCCCAGCACTTTGGGAGGTCAAGGCAGGCAGATTACTTGAGCGCAGGAGTTCGAGATCAGACTGGCCAACATGGCGAAACCCCATCTCTACTAAAATACAAAATTAGCCAGGCCTGGTGGCACATGCCTGTAATCCCAGCTACTCAGGAGGCTGGGGCAAGAGAATCACTTGAACCCAGGAGGCAGAGGTTGCAGTGAGCTGAGATGGCGCCACCGCACTCCAGCCTGGGCGACAGAGCAAGACTCTGTCCAATATTAACTTGCTTTTCCCTTTCACACTGTTTAAATATTCATTCTCTTACCTTTATTTTATAAAGTTGTTTTCACTTAGGACAGGTGCGGTGGCTCACGCTTATAATCCTAGTGGTTTGGGAGGCCAAGAATTTGAGACCAGCCTGGGCAACAGAGGAAGGCCCCATCTCTACGAAAAATTTTAAAAAACGTTAGTTGGGCATGGTGGTGTGCTCCCGCAGTCCTAGCTAGTTGGGCAACTGAGGCGGGAGGATTACCTGAGCCCAGGAGTTCAAATCTGCAGTGAGTCGTGACTGCACCACTGCACTCCAACCTAGGCAACAGATCAAGACCATGTCTCAAAAAGCAAACAAACAAACAAAAGATCTTTTTGATTAGCTAATATATTAATCTGCTTCAAAATCTGAATGGTACAAAAGGGGTGAAGTCTCTCCCCCAGCCTTATACCCCAGTCACCCAGTCGTTCAGAGACAATATCACCAGTTTCCCCAGAAATATTCCGTCCATATAAAATCAAATATTTACTCTTCACTTCTTCCCTTTTCCCACAAAATGGTGGTGTACTAAATATTGTTTTGCTTTACTCAACAACATATCTTAGAAATAATTCCAGGTGGACATGAGCAGCTTCCTTCAATAGCTGCATAGTATTCCACTGATAGGATGGATCATAATTTACTTCTTTATTTAACCAGTTCCTTATTTACTCTTATCTCAATCTTGAGAAGAAGGTACCTTTTCCCTTTCTCTTTAAAAAATTATTTCCTTGGTGGTCTATGGGGGTCAGCCACAACAGAGTCTGAGTCTCTGATGGCTAAACTGAGAGCAACTGATATATTTAAATTCGGTTTGTTGAAATTAAAGACTAAATAGTCACCTTTACCAGTGTCTTTTTTGTTTGTTTTTTTTGAGACAGGGTCTTGGTTCTGTTGCTCAGGCTAGAGTGCTGTGGCAAGATCATGGCTCACTGCAACTTCTGCCTCCTGGGCTCCTGGTCCTCCCACCTCAGCCTACCTAGTAACTGGGACTACAGGTGTGGATTATACCACACCTGGCTAGTTTTTGCATTTTTAAAAAATTTTATTAAAATTTTTTTTTTGTTTTAATTGAGACAAGGTCTTGGTCTGTTGCTCAGGCTGGGGTGCAGTAGTGAGGGCACAGCTCACTGCAGCCTCAACATCCTGGGCTCAAATGATCCTCTCTCCGCAGCCTCCAAAGTAGCTAGGACTACAGGCTCGCACCACCATGCCTGGCTAATTTTTGTATTTTTTGTAGAGATGGGGCTTCACCATGTTGCCCAGGCTGGTCTTGAATGCCTGGGCTCAAGCAAACCACCCACCTTGGCCTCCCAAAGTGCTGGGATTACAGGCTATGAGCCAATGGACCCGGCCACAGTGTCTTATTAAACCTTCCCAGGCTTCTCAAGGTAGTAAACCTCTTAAGGTAGTAAACCCCCAAAGAAGCAATGCTTATAATAAATATTCCTCTCTATACTTTCCCAATATTGATGTAATTCTAGTAACCATTCTTTTTCTGATCTTTTTCTCAGTGGGATGTAATGTTGGCTGATTTTGTCTTTCCTTATCTATTTATGTGGATGCTTTAACAGTTTATCCTACCCCCATCTCTTCTCTTTGTGATGGTAATCATGAATCCCCAAAGCAGCTCTCCTCCTCCTTAGAGCACTTACCTAATTTTACTAAATCACAATATATTCAAAGTGATCACAAGCCAGAATCAGTCTTTAGAATTGCTAAGTGACTTTAAATTTGGGAAAATAAACCAGGTCTCTGGCAAACATTTATTTCAGAATTTGAGCTTCCTTGCCTACATCACGAATAATTTTACTTTAAAAATTGATGACTCTGTCTTAAATGAATGGAATCCTGGCCAACACTCCTCTTCACATATAAATGTTTTTATCAAATGTAATGATGAAATGAAGTGCAAGAGCTTGCCTCCCACAGATTTTAAAAGAATTTATAAAATAGGAGCTTTTTTCCTGTTGTAATCTCTTCCTTACATGTCTTTGTGACACTCCTGCCTTCCTGCCATGTCTTGGCTGTCTGGGGGATGCTCTCCCCTACATTCTTGCTGTGAATTTGCCCAACTTTCTGCCATCACATATAAGCATTGAGTCATTGATGTAATTCTCTAGGTCCTTCTAGCAGCAGTAGGTGCTAGGGTACTAATGAGAACCCTGGTGTGGAAGTTGCTGAACCTGAACTTTTGGTCTGTGATTTCAGCAAGTTATTTCCCTTCATGAATGTTAAAAACAATGAAGTAGGCTGGGCACGTCTGTAATCCCAACACTTTGGGAGGCCGAGCTGGGAAGACCACCCGAAGTCAGGAGTTCAAGACCAGCCTGGCCAACATGGTAAAACCCTGTCTCTATTAAAAATATAAAAATTAGCTGGGCATGGTAGCATGTGCCTGTAATCCCAGCTACCTGGGAGGCTGAGATAGGAGAATTGCTAGAACCCAGGAGGCGGGGGTTGTAGTGAGCTGAGATCACGCCACACACTCTAGCCTGGGCGACAGAGCAAGACTCTGTCTCAAAAAAACCAACCAACCAAACAAAAAACCAAAAAATAAACTAAGGGTTTAAACAAAATGATTTCTAAGTTATCTTCCAGCCCTAAAATTTAAATCAGTTAAAATGTCCCTATCTTCAGAAGCTCTCCAATAAGAAAACCAAAGGTGTAGGTTTCTAAAATGATGGCTGGTGTGCTGAGCAGAATTCTGAGGTGCCCCCCACCCAGTATTCCCACCTTCTGGTCCACATATCCTGTGTAATCCCCTCTCCTCAAGTGGGCAGAACCTGTGACTACGATAATCCTGTGATGAGGTTACTGTATATGAGAAAGGTGAAGGGCTAGTCAGTCCTATAACTACGTTATGTAAGAATCCATCTTAGCAGACTAAGGCGAGAGATTCTGTTGCTGGCTCTGAAGAAGTGAGCTGCCATGCTGTGAGGGGACTGGTGGCAAGGAGCTGTAGTCATCTGCTGAGAGCAATGACTGGCCAACAGCCAGCAAAAAAAAGCAGTCCTTGGTCCTACAACTGAAAGGACTTGAATTCTGCCAACAGCAGGAAAGAACTTTGAAGAGGACCCTGAACTCCGGATGAAAATGAAGCCCCCACCAACAACACTGTGTTTTCATCCTTGTTAAGATCCTGAGCAGAGAACCCAGCTATGCTATGTTCACACTCTGAATCACAGAAACTGGCCAATGCGGAAGGCATTTATGATTTGGAATGTCTTTTTTTTTTTTTTTTGGTGGGGGACGGAGTCTCGCTCTGTCGCCCAGGCTGGAGTACAGTGGCGTGATCTTGGCTCACTACAACCTCTGCCTCCGGGTTCAAGCAATTCTCCCACCTCAACCTTCTGAGTAGCTGGGATTACAGGTGCCTGCCACCACACCAGGCTAATTTTTGTATATTTAGTAGAGACAGGGTTTCCCCATGTTGGCCAGGCTGGTCTTGAACTCCTGACTTCAGATGATCTGCCTGCTTCAGCCTCCTAAAGTGCTAGGATTACACACGTGAGCCACTGTGCCCGGACAAGGGAATGTCTTTTTGAAGTTCCTCAACTGCTACTTTATATAGAGCCGCACTCATCCCTCATTCCCCACCACCGTTTTTTTTTTTTTTTTGATACAGCTTCTCATTCTGTCACCCAGGCTGGAGTGCAGTGGCATGATCATAGCTCACTGTAGCCTCAACCTCCTGGACTCAAGTGATCCTCCTGCCTCAGCCTCTTGAGTAGTTGGGACTAGAGGTGTGTGCCACGATGCCTCGCTAATTTTAAAGTATTTTTTGTAGAGACAGAGTCTGAGGAGTTCCAGACCAATCTGGTCTGGAACTCTTCAGCCTCCCAAAGTGCTGGGATTACAGGGTTGTGCCACTGCCCCCAGCCTGCACTCATTCATTTTTTTTCTTCCCTGAAATAGAGTCTCGCTCTGTCACCCAGGCTGGAGTGCAGTGGCGCAGTCTCGGCTCACTGCAACCTCTGCCTCCTGGGTTCAAGCAATTCTCCTGTTTCAGCCTCCCAGGTAGCTGGGATTACAGGTGGGTGCCACCATGCCTGGCTAATTTTTGTATTTTTTTTTAGTAGAGACAGAGTTTCACCATGTTGACCAGGCTGTTCTCAAACTCCTGACCTCCTGATCCACCCGCTTTGGCCTCCCAAAGTGCTGGGATTACAGGGTTGTGCCACTGTGCCCAGCCTGCACTCATTTTTTGACACAGTGCATTTTACAGAACCATCATTCTGTTTTACCTACTATACCAAACTCCATAAATTATATCTTACAGGGAAACTAGCCAAGGTCTAATTAAGTTTTACATTTCCTAACAAGGAAATAAATTAAAACTGCCACACTTCTTTCGGGAATTCAAGTCTTGCTCTTACTTCAAATGTACCTGACAATTATAAATCAGTTCACTTTCACAAAGATTTCACATAGGCAAGTTGGGTTAACAGTCTCTGTGAGGCCATAGATTTGAATATAATTTTAGGCTATGACATGTCACTTAAAACATTACTTCATTCAGTAAAAAGCTGATTTAGTTATAATCACACAATTTCAAATCTGCATGAACCCTTAGAGATATTTCGAACTCCAACCTGAGGGTCAGAGAAGTGACCTGCTCAAGGAGTCAAAGGAAATTAATGACACGGGAAGGTGCTACAGTCCTAACACTCTTCCCCTCACTCTATGCTCTTACTAGAGTATTTCATCATCCTTTGCAGGACCTGGAAAGGTACAGAATTAATTCATTTGCATAACATAAACGAACATCTGTTTATATGAAGAATTGTTCTAGGCTCTGAATAGAACACAAAGATGTAGAAAACATGGTTCAAGTCTTTGGGACTTTACAGTCTAATGAATTCTCCCTTCAATGCTGAAGATACCAGACATATCAATAGGGGTTAGATATTCCTAGGAACAGAGAACTCACTTAATAAAGGCTTCTGAAGGCAGAGATACCAATAATTTTTGGATGAATGATGAAACTTAGGAGAAGCTAGAAGCTTCAATCCTCATTAATAAGTATAAACAACTTAGAACTTCTAAGCTAATAAAAATGTCAAAAGTGACTAAAAAAAGCAGTAGATTCCACTTTCTCAGAGAACAAAGAGTAAGCCTTATCTAGTGCTTTTTTTTTTTTTTTTGAGACGGAGTCTCGCTCTGTCACCCAGGCTGGAGTGCAGTGCCTGGATCTCAGCTCACTGCAAGCTCCGCCTCCCGGGTTTACGCCATTCTCCTGCCTCAGCCTCCCGAGTAGCTGGGACTACAGGAGCCCGCCACCTCGCCCGGCTAGTTTTTCATATTTTTTAGTAGAGATGGGGTTTCACCGTGTTAGCCACGATGGTCTCGATCTCCTGACCTCGTGATCCGCCTGTCTCGGCCTCCCAAAGTGCTGGGATTACAGGCTTGAGTCACCATGCCCAGCTGGTGCCTTTTTTTTTTTTTTTAAGGGTGATTTAAAAAAAAAAAAAACAACCACCTTTTTATGATGTTGCCATGTTGGCATAGGTTGTTTCCAGCCCTGTAATAAGATAAACAGGCAGAAGAAAGCCAGCACCTATGAGCTAAAAACCAGAACAGGCAGTTTGGTATAATTTTAATGTCAACCTAGTATATTAATATAGTATTATCTTTTTATTTTCACAATAACCCTGAAACAAGTATTCTACTATCAGCATTCTACAGATCTGGAAACCAAGGTTTTGAGAACTTAAGGAATTTGTTCAAGGTCACAAAACTAGTGAATAGCAGGGACTCAAACTCAGGTTTGAACTTAAAACCAAAATGTATGTTCAGCACAATTTCTTGCATATAGTTAACTCTCAATAAATGCTAGATGTTAGAAGAGCATCTAAAAGTGCAACAGAGCACTGGTATACCAATGAGTGGAGGTGGTGAGGAATACCTTGGTCATCAGAAGGTGTATCTATATCCCATATTTTGATGTTGAGAAAAGCACAGCTTAGCATACATGCCTTTTTCTGGTCTATGGTATCCCTTAAAGGGAAATCAACTTTCCTGCTACATGACTTTATTTAAGTGACTTTAGGCTTTTGTGTATTGGTTTCCTCAGTGAAAAGTAATATGGTTCCAAAGGTAAAGATCATGAATGTGTCTACTAAGGTGTTCCTATGACAACTGTAGGGGGAAAAAAAGGTCACATTTCATATTCAAGAGAAGGGCACTATCTCCAAAACATCATAGTTTATCAAAAGGACTTTATTCTCACCCTAAGAATGGTCAACTCTTAGCCAAAAGCAACTGGGAAAAAACAGCCCAGAGTCTGTCTTCCAAGTGCTACTGCGAAGCATGGTTTGACATGGTAAAGCCACAGTGCCCCCTGGATTGTGCTTCAGCAAAGATTTTCAGACTCTAACAGAATTGTGGAGTATCCTGAGAGGCAACATGATGGTGTGGAAAGAACACAGACATGGAATTAGAGAGACCTGAGGTTGAATCCTGGCTCTTCCACCTCTTAGCTGTAGCCAAGATCAAGCGGCTTCATTTGATATTTTCCCCATCCATAAAATGAAGATGAATGAGGATAATTCCGGTTTTAAAGATTAAAAGCGATAACATGCATAAAGCACTAAGCGTTGTGCCTGGCACAGAGAAACTGCTATGAAATGAGAGTTGCTATTAGTGCTCCAGATGTGTGATGGCCTCACAGTCCTCGATAGGACAGCGCTACGGGACTGTTAGAGTTCAGGAGAGGGTAGCAGCTTGGCTGTCAAAGACAGCTGTTCAGAATATAAGAATTTGTCGTGTGCTAGAAATTGCTGACTCCATCAGTAATTTCTGACTTCCCCAACAATCCAGTCAGAGCCTAAATGACAAAATACTTGAGGCTCCCTTACTCATTCCAATTATTAGACTCAAAGAATTTGAAAGCCACAAAGGTTCTCAGAGGTCATCTCTGCCATCCTTGTCCCTCCAGAGACAAAAGAAACTGAGACCACTTGATGATGTGACTAAAACTTCAGAAACAATACTTGGGGTTGCAGAAAGCTCCTGTGGGAGTTATGCCATAGATTTTATTATTTATTCTCTTGACTCGTCAGATAATAAGGTAAACTGCACATATAGAATAACTACAAAGAATCAAGGCCAATTATGCCATAAACTATGATTTTCAGTCTAAGTAGAATTGTGCAGGGGCATGAATAGTAAAGAACAGGGGCTGTATTTGTGTGATTATTTTCTGATTTTACAGTTCAAAGTACACTGAGGAGGTAACTGAACCCACAGGTTTACTGCATCTGTACTATCCTGAGGTGCTTTACAGTAGAGCTTTATTGTACCTAGAAACATTTTATTCTCCTGGCAGAAATTGGAATATTCTGAGTTATACAAGCTGAAGCTCACTCTAGAGCTCCAGCTCAAATAATTTCTAACTTTTTCATCACAGGAAGCCACTGGGAAAGGAGTCATGTTCAATTTTCCATTACCTTCTTCAGCAAACCACTTAAATCAACCAGCGAGCCACTGAGAGGTCATAGATCTAATTTTATGCCCAGTGTGTGTACGAATGAGCTATAGAACCATTTCTTCTTAAGTGCTAAACAAAGAGAGGCCTGATAGTGGAGACACACAGTATTTCATGGAGAAAGGTTCTTTCTTTTCTTTTTTTTTTTTTTTTTTTCGAGACGGAGTCTCGCTCTGTCACCCAGGCTGGAGTGCAGTGGCCGGATCTCAGCTCACTGCAAGCTCCGCCTCCTGGGTTCATGCCATTCTCCTGCCTCAGCCTCCCAAGTGGCTGGGATTACAGGCGCCTGCCACCACGCCCGGCTAGTTTTTTGTATATTTTTAGTAGAGACGGGGTTTCACCGTGTTCGCCAGGATGGTCTCGATCTCCTGACCTTGTGATCCGCCCGTCTCGGCCTCCCAAAGTGCTGGGATTACAGGCTTGAGCCACCGCGCCCGGCCGAGAAAGGTTCTTTCTTCAAACGGTCAGAACTCATTGAAAACACTTCATTATTTTCTGATGGTTGTTATTCTCACACGGGTCATGCAGAACTAAAGAAACAGTCTCAATTAAATTTGATTTTTTTTCAAATGGTAGGAGGGGCAAACAAAAATGAAAAAAAAAAGAAAAAAGAAAAAAAGAAATATGACATTTTTTACTCTGGAGGAACTGGACTACATTCTAATATGGTAAATCTGCAGTGGCCACCTGCCTGGATCTTTCAAATTATTCCAAGGAACATTAACTCTGTAAGTTATTAAAAGATAGTCTGGGGTAAATTGAATTTGGGAACTATATCCCTCTTCTGGAGATTAATAATGCACATTCACATATTAAAAAGTTGGCAGGAGGACTGCTGCAGGAAGAAATTCTATATAACTCTGGCATTTTCCAAACTTATTTCAACCATGGAATACCTTTTTTTTTTTTTTTTTTAATCCACAGAACCGTCATCATATTGCAGTATACAGTGTTCTTCACAGTGCTGTTTGGGAAATTCTGTGCTAAATTATGCCTAGAGACTGGTTTGTAACCTCTAAAATAGCCAAGGAAGAGACAGTGCCAGGGCCTAGAAGGTTCCGATTTCTGAAGGTGTCTAACCTTTTGGGAAAAAATAAAGACAGCTGAGACTCACAGCAGAAGCCCGACAAAAAGTACTGCTGTCTCTACTCTGGCCTCACTCTTTCCCAACCACCGGTATGAATTAGGGCCCCCGCTTTTAAGCTCCTAGATCCTCTTATTCTCATTAGCACTTATCATACCCAACTGGAACTGCTTCTACACTTATCTTTCTTCCCTATTAGACTCTGAGCTTCTTGAGGGTGGAACTCTGTGCCCAGCACAGTACCTATTGCTTTTGGCTGAATAAATACTTCAGCCACACTAAATTTTGTTTAAATTATCAACTTCATAACAGAAGCAGCTGACATTGACTAATTGTTCACCACATGACAGCCACAAACGTAAGTGTTTTATGTAGATTTAATCTCACAACCCTATGAGGTGGGTCCAATTGGTCCTTCATATGTATAGGTTCCATACCCATGGATTCAACCAACTGCAGATCAGAAATATTTAAGAAAATGTTGGGTGCAGTGGCCACGCCTGTAATCCCAGCACTTTGGGAGGCCAAGGTGGGTGGACCACCTGAGGTCAGGAGTTCAAGACCAGCCCGGCCAACATGGCGAAACCCTGTCTCTACTAAAAATACAAAAATTAGTTGGGCATGGTGGTGGGCACCTGTAATCTCAGCTACTCGGCAGGCTGAGGCAGGAGGATCGCTTGAATTTGGGAGGCGGAGGTCGCAGTGAGTCAAGATCACGCCACTGTACTCCAGCCCAGCCTGGTCAACAGAGCGAAACTCCATCTCAAAAAAAAAAATAAATAAATAAATAAAATAAAATTTAAGAAAAGAAAACCAGTAGAAAGTAACAATGCAGCAATAAACTATTACAAATTTAAAAATACAGCATAACAACTATTTATAGCATTTACATAGTAATGGGTATTATACGTAATCTTGAGATAATTTAAAGTACAGTTGACCCTGGGACAACACAGGCTTGAATTGCATAGGTCCACTTACAAGCAGATTTTTTTTTCAATAAATTACATTGGAAAACTTTTTGGAGACTTATGACAATTTGGAAAACCTCATAGATAGACCACACAACATAGAAGTACCAAAAAAAAAAAAAAAAAATTAGGAAAAAGGTATGTAGTGAATACATAAAAAATATATAGATGTTAGTTTATGTGTTAATTGACTGTATGGTATCAGTAATGCTTTTGGTCAACAGTGGGCTATTAGTAGTTAAGTTTTTGGTGAGTCCCAAGTTATCCTAGGATTTTCAACTGTGTGGGGTGAAAACAGCTAATCCCACACTGTTCAAGGGTCACCAGCATCTAGCGCTCATCTGGCAGCACATATACTCAAACTGGAATGATCCGGAGAAGATTAGCATGGCCCTTGTGCAAGGACGACACATAAATTCGTGAAGTGTTCCATATTTTGATGATGATTTAAAAATAAAGAAATAAAGTATATGGAAAGATATGTGTAGGTTATATACAAAAATACTATGCCACCATTTCATATATGGGACTTGAGCACCCAAAGATTTTGTAACAGTGTGTGTTGGGGGGGGGGGCGGTCCTGGAGCCAAACCCCTGAGGATACCAAGGGACAACTATTTTTATCTATATTTAAAAAAACATAGAGGGCCTGGCACGGTGGCTCACACCTGTAATCCCAGCACTTTGGGAAGCCGAGGTGGGTGATCATTTGAGGTCAGGAGTTCAAGACCAGCCTGGCCAACATAGTGAAACCCCATCTCTATTAAAAATACAAAAATTAGCCAGGTGTGGTGGCATGTGCCTGTAATCCCAGCTACTCGGGAGGCTGAGGCAGGAGAATCTCTTGACCCTGGAAAGTGGAGGATGTGGTGAGCCAAGATTGTACCACTGCACTCCAGTCTGGGTGAGAGTGAGACCCTGTCTCAAAAAAATAAAAAAAAAATAAAAAATAAAATAAACACAGAAATTAAGTTCACAAACTGCTCAAAGCTACCCAGCTAGTAAATGATGGAGACATTCAAATCCAGGCAGTCTGACTTCAGAGCCTCTGTTCTTAACCATTATACATTTCTTCCTCTTTTCTAAGATTCATCTCAGCAGTAAAATTCTTTGGTTCTGTGGAGCAAGGAGGAGAGGCCTGTAATTCATGTAGGACTCAAACCAATGGAAAAAATCACTAGTCCAGGTCAGGAGAAAGCAGGTTTAAAAGCAAAGGCCTGGGTAGAGCCCAAGGAGAGCCTGTAAGAGACAGGGACATCTGGGAGCATGGAAGGACTTGGAAAGGCTAGCTGAGCGCATGCTAGTCTTCTGTGCGCACCTCAACACACGAACAGTTAAAATTACTACTATCATCACTATCATCACCTCTTTAACGGAAAAAGGTGAAGCATATGTCAAGTCCAAGGATGGGGGTTACAGAACATGAGGAGTTTGTTCCCTGGGTTGCTGGGAAGGGTAGAAGGGTAGAACAAGAGGTTTATGTCTTGTTCAGATATATCAATATGTTAATTCACTCATTCATTTGTTGATCATATAATTGAGTTCCTCCTCTATCCCAGGTGTTGTTCTAGGCACATGGAATACATCCATGAGCAAGACAAATAAGCGTTCTAGTAAGGTGCAACAGATAATAAGCAAACACATAAACCTGAGAAAATATGAGGAAGTGATAAATGCCATATAAAAAAAAAGATAATATGAGCCGGGCACGGTGGCTCAACCCTGTAATCCCAGCACTTTGGGAGGCCAAGACGGGTGGATCACGAGGTCAGGAGATCGAGACCATCCTGGCTAACATGGTGAAACCCTGTCTCTACTAAAAAATACAAAAAACTAGCCGGGCGAGGTGGCAGGTGCCTGTAGTCCCAGCTACTCGGGAGGCTGAGGCGGGAGAATGGCGTGAACCCGGGAGGCGGAGCTTGCAGTGAGCTGAGATCCGGCCACTGCACTCCAGCCTGGGCGACAGAGGGAGACTTCGTCTCAAAAAAAAAAAGATAATATGATACAGGATGATGGAACTACTTTAGAATGAAAAGGTCTTCCCGAGGAAATGATTTGTATCAGACCTGAGTTACAAGGAGCTAAATAAATACATGGAGATCCCAGGCAAGAGCACTTGAGGTAGAAAGAACCACTACAAAGGCCTTAACTAACTCCAATAGCTAAGGCCTTAAGTGAGCTTAGTGTATTTGGAATGTAAAAAGATCAATGTGGAGTGGAGTGAACTGGGAAGAAAACGGTATTTTATGAACTCAGAGAGTATACAGGGCCCATGGCATAGGCAGCCCTGTGTAAGCCACAGCCAGTAAAGAGGCGAGGGCTGTGGTAGGAGAGAGAGAGGAAAGGATGTGGATGCAGAGTATGTTTTGGAGGTAAAGAAGAAATAAATGTGTGAGTGAGAGTAAGGAATCAAGGAAAGTACCTATTTTTTTGTTGTTTGTTTTGAGATGGAGTCTTGCTCTGTCACCAGGCTGGAGTGCAGCAGCACAATCTCGGCTTCACTGCAATCTCTGACTCCCTGGTTCAAGTGATTCTCGCGCCTCAGCCTCCTGAGTAGCTGGGACTACAGGCACTTGCCACCACGTCCAGATAAGTTTTGTATTTTTAGTAGAGGCAGGGTTTCACTATGTTGGCCAGGATGGTCTCGATCTCCTGACTTCAAGATCTGCCCACCTTGGCCTTCCAAAGTGCTGGGATTATAGGTGTGAGCCAAAGTGCCCAGTTGATAGTGCCTATTTTTTTGAGCTCCTGAATATCTGAAGAATAATTCAATTAATAAACATCTATTGGCTGGGCACGGTGGCTCACACCTGTAATCCCAGCACTTTGGGAGGCCGAGGCAGGTGGATCACCTGAGGTCAGAGTTTGAGACCAGCCTGGCTAACACGATGAAACCCCATCTCTACTAAAAATACAAAAATCAGCCAGGTGTGGTGGCAGGCACCTATAATACCAGCTACTCAGTAGGCTAAGGTGGGAGAATCGCTTAAACCCAGGAAGTGGAGATTGCAGTGAGCTGAGATCACGCCCCTGCACTCCAGCCTGGGTGACACAACGAGACTCCGTCTCAAAAAAAAAAAAAAAAAAAAAATCCCAAAAAACATTCACTGAGGACGTCTCATCTATGTACCAAATGTTGTAGTCAGTAGTCTCTGCCCCATTTGACTAGCCGTATTTGTGGAAATTCAAGCTCATGTCCATTATGTGCAGTTAGGAACTGATCACAATAGTGAAATGCAGAAGGTTTTAGGTTAACTCCTTTTTTTTTTTTTTTTTTTTAATTGTAAAAGTTGTAGACAGACATATGACTCAAAAAAAAAAAGCTGCAGGCAATATAGTTGTTTATAATTTATACTGAGTAATCAGGTAAGGCCTCTCTGAGGAAGTAACACTTGAATCTTCCCCTTGAAAGATCAACTGACGTTACTCAGGTAAAGATGATAGTTAGGTTTCTTTCTTTCTTTTTTATTTATTTTTTTTGAGACGCAGTCTCGCTCTGTCGCCCAGGCTAGAGTGCAGTGGCGCAATCTTGGCTCACTGCAAGCTCCGCCTCCCGGGTTCACGCCATTCTCCTGCCTCAGCCTCCCAAGTAGCTGGGACTACAAGCACCTGCCACCACGCCCGGCTAATTTTTTGTATTTTTAGTAGACATGGGGTTTCACCAAATTAGCCAGGATGGTCTTGAACTCCTGACCTTGTGATTCGCCCGCCTCAGCCTCCCAAGGTGCTGGGATTACAGGCATAAGCCACCACCCCCGGCCAGATAGTTAGGTTTCTAAAAGAAAAAAAATTAGGCTGTTAAACAGATAGATACATTTTCTTTTTCTTTTTTACATTTATTGTTTATTTTAAAAAACAGAGATGGGGTCTCACTGTTGACCACGCTGGTCTTGAGCTCCTAGTCTCAGGGGATCCTCCTGCCTTGGCCTCCCAAAGTGCTAGGATTATAGTGGTTGGTACTGTCACAGTTAAATTCACATTTTTTGTTTGCTTTTATTTTTGTAGACTACATATGGGTGATTTTTTTTTTTTTTTTTTGAGAAAGAGTCTTGCTCTGTCACCTAGACTGGAATGCAGTGGTGTGATCTCAGCTCACTGCAACCTCTGCCTCCTGAGTTCCAGTGATTCTCCTGCCCCAGCCTCCTGAGTAGCTGAGATTACAGTATGTGCTATGACACCTGGCTAAGTTTTATATTTTTAGTAAAGATGGGGTTTCACCATGTTGGCCAGGCTGGTTTTGAACTCCTGACCTCAAGTGATCCGCCTGCCTTGGCCTCCCAAAGTGCTGGGATTACAGGGGCCCAGCCTCATATGGGTAAGTTTTAATTCTTGGTTGCTGTAGTGGGTTAAGTGGTGGCCCCCAAAAAGATATGTCTACATCTTAGTCCTCAGAACCTATTAATGTTACCTTGTTGGAAACAGGGTCTTTGCAGATATAATTAAGGTCCTTGAGATGAGATCATCCTAGATTATCCAGCTGGGCTCTAAGTCCAATGACAGAAGAAAGAAGGACACAGTGAGAAGGAAGTGAAGGCCACATGAAGACAGAGGCACAGACTGGAGTCATGCAGCCACAAGCCAAGGAACACCTAGAGACACCAGAAACTGGCAGAGGCAAGGAAGGCATCTTCTCTAGAGTCTGTGGAGGGTGGTGGCCCTGCCAACATCTTAATTTCTGATTTTGGGCCTTTAGAATTGCGAGAGAATATATTTCTGTTGATTGATTGATTGTTCGAGATGGAGTCTCAATCTGTTGCCCAGGCTGGAGTGCAATGGCGTGATCTCGGCTCACTGCAACCTCTGCCTCCTGGGTTCAAGGGATTCCCCTGCCTAGTCTCCCGAGTAGCTGGGATTACGGGTGTCTGCCACCACACCCGGCTAATTTTTGTATTTTTAATAGAGATGGGGTTTCACCATGTTGCCCAGGCTGGTTTTGAACTCTTGACCTCAGGTGATCCACCCACCTTGGCCTCCCAAAGTGCTGGGATTACAGGCATGAGCCACTCCGCCTGGCCATTTCTGATGTTTTAAATCACCAAGTTTATGGTAATTTGTAATGGCAGCCCTGGGAAACAAACACATGTAGCTTCTCCCTGTTACTTGGCATGATTCTTTCTTTTTTTTTTTTTTTTGAGATGGAGTCTCAAAAAATTAAAAACAGAACTACCATACACCAGGCTGGAGTGCAGTGGCGCAATCTTGGCTCACTGCAAGCTCTTCAATTATTGATTGATTGATTGAGATGGAGTCTCACTCTGTTGTCCAGGCTGGATTGCACTGGTGCGGTCTTGGCTCACTGCAAGCTCTGCCTCCTGGGTTCAAGCAATTCCTCTGCCTCAGCCTCCTGAGTATCTGGGATCGTAGGCGCCTGCCACCACGCCTGGCTAATTTTTTGTATTTTTAGTAGAGACAGGGTTTCACTGTATTAGCCAGGATGGTCTCAATCTCCTAACCTTGTGATCCGCCCGCCTTGGCCTCCCAAAGTGCTGGGATTACAGGCGTGAGCCACCACGCCCAGTTTACTTGGCAATATTCTAAGCTAACTTCTCCTAGATATCTATTACCGTACACTTGGGGAGTCCCAAGTTATACAGATAAAAGAAACAAGTCAAGCAGCCGGGCGCGGTGCCTGTAATCCCAGCACTTTGGGAGGCTGAGGCGGGTGGATTGCCTGAGGTCAGGAATTAGAGACCAGCCTGGCCAATATAGTGAAACCCCATCTCTACTAAAAATACAAAAATCAGCTGGGCATGGTGGCGGGCGCCTGTAATCCCAGCTACTCGGGAGGCTGAGGCAGGAGAATCGCTTGAACCTGGGAGGCGGAGGTTGCAATGAGCCGCGATCTGCCATTGCACTACAGTCTGGGCAACAAGAGCGAAATTCCATCTCAAAAATAAATAAATAAAGACTTCAAATCTTATATCTTTAGATTTGCAGATGCTGTCAAATTTTGTTTTGTGAAACAGCAGTAAAACCAAAGCTATTCTGGAGAAATGATCAGGCAGTGCTACACACACACGCACACACACAGACACACACACAGACACACACACAGACACACACACAGACACACACATACAGACACACACATACACAGACACACACACACACACAGACACAGACACACACACACCCCCTACATGATATCATTAACTTGTTTTTCAAAAGATTCTTCAAAGATCAGTAGAAATGCTATTATTATTATTATTAGAGATGAGGTCTTGCTAGGTTGCCCAGACTGGCCTTAAACCACTCCTGGGCTCAAGAGATCCTCCTGCCTCAGCCTCCCGAGTAGCTGGGACCACAGGTGTGTGCCACTGAGCCCAGCTTGGAAGTACTAATTTAAACAAACAGATGCTATTTTAAGAAGTTATGTGGATCAATAAAATGAAATAAAAGGCATTCAGATGAGAAAGGAAGAAGTAAATCATCTCTATCTGCAGATGGAATGATCTTATATTTTTTCCTGGCTTTACTGAGGTGTAATTGACAAATACAAATTGTATATATTTAAAGTATACAATGTGATATGTTGACATATGTATATACTGTGAAATAATTACCACAATCAAGCTAACTAACACTTTCATCACTTCAGGCCAGGTGCGGTGGCTCACGCCTGTAATCACAGCACTTTGGGAGGCTGAGTTGGGCAGATCACTTGGGGTCAGGAGTTTGAGACCAGCCTGGCCAACGTGGTGAAACCCCATCCTACTAAAAATACAAACATTAGCCAGGTGTGGTGGTGTGCGACTGTAGTCCCAACCAAATGGGAGGCTGGGGCAGGAGAATCGTTTGAACCTGGAAGGTGAAGGTTGCAGTGAGCAGAGATTGCACCACTGCACTCCAGCTTGGGCAACAGAATGAGACCCTGTCTCAAAAAAACAAAAACAAAAACAAAACAATTCCATCACTTCACATAGTTACCTTTTTGCGTATGTATAAGAAACTCTTAAGATCTTAGCAAATTTCAAGTGTACAATAGGATTACTAATTATAGTCACCATAGTATAAACTAACTCTCTAGAACTATTTCATCCTGCATAACTGAAGCTTTGCACCCTTTGAACAAAATAACTCCCCATTTCCCTGACTCCTGTAGCACCTGGGGACTAGCATTCTACTTTCTGCTTATATGAGTTCAACTTTATTTAGATTCCATATATAAGTGAGAACCATGATCTTGTATTAGGAAATCTTAAGGAATCTGCTAAAAAAAGTTGAACAAGCAAGATTGTTCTATATCTTCCCCAGCCCCAAGCAGGACAGGACCATCTGGGAATGAGCCTTCCCGGTGCCAGGGATGAAGAATGTCTATCAGTCTCATCTAAGCTGAGATTGATCAATGCTTCCATGGGAAGATTTCTGATAAAAAAAAAAAAAAAAAGTGGGGGAATGGGGAAAGAAACATACTCGGAACAGCCTGAGGTATGTGAGGTGTGCACAATTTATCAAGCCCAGAGACAGGAGCGTGGGACTTCAGTCACAAGCCTGTCCCCGATTCCATGGCCAGGTACAACTGTTTAAAGGCATTTTGCTCCTGACTAGCTGCCTTACCTGTTCGTTTCATGTTCCTGGAATCTGTGATACAAAGAACAATGTATACACAATCAATAGCTTATGCTATTTTAATGTAAATTCTTGGTAAACAAATTAGAAACTATCTCTTCCTAAAAAACCCACTTGTAACTGCTGCTAATTGGGTGTTTATTCAGGGCAACTTAAATCTATGCTACTGGATTGCAGTCTTCAAACTTGACCCAAATAAACTCTAGGTATACTAAAAAAAAAAAAAAAAAAAAAAAAAAAGACTATTGATAAAATCTTAGTGCTTTGGAGAGACTGAAAAATCAAACATTGTGGTCATCAACAGTGAAATAAACGCATTTTTAGATAACTCAAAAACTAAAATAATTCATTGCTAGCAGATCTGCACTACAGGAAATGATAAAGGAAGTTCGGCTGGGCGTGGTGGTTCATGCCTGTAATCCTAGCCACTGTGGGAGGCTGACAGGCAGACTGCTTGAGCCCAGGAGTTCGAGACCAACCTGGACAACATGGTGAAACTATCTATAAAAAATTTAAAAAATGTTGCTAGGTGTGGTGGCATGTGCCTGTGGTCCCAGCTAACCAGGAGGTGATGTGGGAGGACTGCTTGAGCCTGGGATATGGAGGCTGCAGTGAGCCAAGATGGTACCATTTTGAGCCGAGGTGCCTGAGAAAGACAGAAAGACAGAAAGAAAGAACGACAGAAAGAAAGAAAAGAAAGAACGAAAAGATTTTTTTTTTTGATTGATGGTAAGTGATACTACATAAAAACTTGAGCTGGGGCCGGGAGTGGTGGCTCACACCTGTAATCCCAGCACTTTGGGAGGCCGTGGTGGGTGGATCATGAGGTCAGGAGTTCAAGACCACCCTGGCCAAGATGGTGAAACCTTGTCTCTACTAAAAATAAATTAGCCAGGTGTGATGGTGGGCGCCTGTAATCCCAGCTTTTGGGAGGTTGAGGCAGAGAACTGCTTGAATCCAGGAGGCGGAGGTTGCAGTGAGCCGAGATCACGCCACTGCACTCTAGCCTGGGCGACAGAGTGAAACTCTGTCTCAAAAGCAAACAAAAAGTTAATTTGAATTAATGTTTAATTTTTTTTAGCGACAAGGTCTTGCTATGTTGCCCAGGCTGGCTTTGAACTCCTGGCCTTAAGTGATCCTCCTGCTTTGACCTACCAAAGTGTTGGGATTATAGGTATGAGCCACCACATGCAGCCAAACCCAAAATATTTGGAAGTTAAAAAACATACTTTTAAATAATCCATGAGTTTACCTAATAAATCGAAAATATTTTGAACAGGATGATGTAAAAAATACTATATACCAAAACTGCGAAAAGTAGATAAAGCAGTGTGTGTGTTTTTTATTTTTTGGTTATGTGTTTTTTTTGTTGTTTTTTTGGAGACAGAGCCTTCCTCTGTCTCCCAAGACGGAGTACAGTGGTGAGATTTCAGCTCACCGTCACCTCTGCCTCCTGGGTTCTAGCAATTCTCCTGCCTCAGCCTCCCCAGTAGCTGGGATTACAGGTGTGTGCCACCATGCCTGGCTAGTTTTTGTATTTTTAGTAGAGATGGAGTTTCACCCTGTTGGCCAGGCTGGTCTCAAACTCCTGGCCTCAAGTGATCCACCCACCTTACAAAGTGATGGAATTGCAGGTGTGAGCCACCACACCCAGACTAAAGCAGTGTTTATAGGAAAATGTATAGCTTCACAAGCTTATCTTAGAAAAAGTAAGTAAGGTTCCATCTTAAAAAGCTTAGAAAAAGAAAAATAACATATACTGAAAATAAGTAGAATGAATAAGTAAAAAAGGTATGAGCAGAAATCAACTCAGTAGGCAACAAACCATAGAGAAAATTAACAAAGTCGAAAATTGGTTCTTTGAAAAGATTAACAAAATTGCTAAACCCCTAGGTAGACTGAGTAAGAAATAGTTTTTTAAAAAAGAAAGAGAAGTCATAATTTGCCAACAGTAGGAGTAAAGGGGGATTTCAGATTCTACAGACATCAAAGGGATAATAATGGAATATTATGAAAAACTTCATGTCAATAAATTCAATAACGTAGATGACATGGGCAAATGCTTCAAAAATATAACTTAAAATTCATATAGCCGGGCGTAGTGGCTCACGCCTGTAATCCCAGCACTTTGGGAGGCCGAGGCAGGTAGATCACCTGAGGTCGGGAGCTCAAGACCAGCCTGACCAACATGGAGAAACCCCGTCTCTACTAAAAATACAAAATTAGCCAGGCATGGTGGTGCATGCCTATAATCCCAGCTACTCGGGTGGCTGAGGCAGAAGAATCGCTTGAACCCGGGAGGCAGAGGTTGTGGTGAGCCGAGATCGCACCATTGCACTTCAACCTGGGCCAAAAGAGCGAAACTCTGTCTCAAAAAAACAAACAAACAAAATTCACATAAAACACAAACTTTACACATTTACTTAAAAAATCAAATTATCAAAACCTTTTCAGAAAGAAATGGTCAGGTCCAGATAGTTTCACTGATGAATTCTATCAAATACAACTCAGAAAGAAACAACACTCATCTTACAGAAACTTCTGAAAATAGAGAAGGAAAAACTCCCTAACTCATTTTATTTATTTACTTATTTAATTATTATTTTTGAGATGGAGTCTTGCTCTGTTGCTCAGTCTGGAGTGCAGTGGCATGATCTAAGCTCTCTGCAACCTCCATCTACCGGGTTCAAGTGATTCTCCTGCCTCAGCCTCCTGAGTAGCTGGGACTACAGGCGTGTGCCACCATGCCCGGCTACTTTTTGTATTTTTAGTTACAGATGGGGTTTCACCATGTTGGCCAGGCTGGTCTTGAACTCCTGACCTCAGGTGAGCTGCCCACCTTGGCCTCCTAAAGTGTTGATATTACAGGCATGAGCCACCATGCCTGGTCTATTTAATTAAATTAATTAATTTATTTAGAGATAGAGTTTCAACCTTGTTGCCCAGGCTGGAGTGCAATGGCGTGACCTCAGCTCACTGCAACCTCCACCTCCCAGGTTCAAGTGATTCTCCTGCCTCAGCCTCCTGAGTAGCTGGGATTACAGGCACCTGCCACCATGCCCAGCTAATTTTTTGTATTTTTAGTAGAGACGGGGTTTCACCATGTTGGCCAGCCTGGTCTTGAACTCCTGACCTCAGGCAATCCACCTGCCTCGGCCTCCCAAAGTGCTGGGATTACAGGCGTGAGCCACTGTGCCCAGTCCCTAACTCATTTTATGAGGATAGAATACTCTGATATAAAACCTGAAAAGACATTACAAAAAATAAAATAAAATTACAGACCAATATCTCTCAATATTTAACAAAATGTTAGCAAATCAAGTCTAGTAATACATTAAAAAACCTAACACATCATTACAAATTGGGTTTATTTCAGGATAAGGAATAGTCAATGTCATCTACCATATGAAAAGAATAAAGCAGAAAAGGCATATGATCATTTCAATATACATAAAGAAAGTATCTGACAAAATACAAGAGCCATTGATGACAAAAACCCTTTTCAAATGAGGAAGATAATATTATTTTCTTAATCTGACAATAAGCAACTATGAAAAATCTAATCTAATATCCAATTTAATGGTACAATATTGAATACTTTTCTCCAAAGTTCAGAAAGAAGCCAAGGATGTCCACTCTCATCACTTCTATTCAGTATTGTACTGGTGGTGTAAGCAAATGCGATAAAGCAAGAAAAAAAAAGCCATAAATTTTTTTTAAAAAAGGAGATGAAACTATCTCTGTTTGAAGATGAAAGGATTATTTACACAGAAAAACCTGAGGAATCTACAAGATGACTAAGTGAATTTAGCAAAATTACAGAATATAAAATTAATAGATAAAAATCAGTTATATTTTAATATTAGCAGCAAACAATTAGAAAATAAAATAAATTCCATTTATAATAGGATCAAAAACCATAAAATACTTAAGCATAAATTTTGACAATATATATGCAAGACCTGTATTAATAAAACTTTAAGACCACTGCTGAGAGAAAACGAGACCTTAAAAAATGGGGAGATATATTATGCTCATGAATTATAAGATGCATTATTACTAAGGCATTGATTCTTCCCAAATTGATCTACATACTCAGTGTTACTGTAATCACAATTCCACTTCTTTTTGCATAGAAAGTGACAAGCTGATTCTAAAATTTATATGGAAATACAAACAACCTAGAATATCCAAAGTAATCTTGAAAAAGAAGACCAAGTTGGCAGCATTTATAATAGCTGACATTTCAGGACTTTCATATACGCTCATATATTCCTTATTAAAAAAAAAAAAAAAAGAGAGAGACTATGTTGCCCAGGCTGGTCTCAAACTCCTGGGCTCCAGCAATCCTGCACAATCTTGGTTCACTGCAACCTCTGCCTCCCAGATTCAAGCAATTCTCCTGCCTCAGCCTCCCGAGCAGCTGGGACTACAAGCGTACGCCACCATGCCTGGCTAATTTTTGTATTTTCAGTAGAGATGGAGTTTCGCCATGTTGACCAGGCTGGTCTCGAACTCCTGACCTCAGGTGATCCGCCTGCCTTGGCCTCCCGAAGTGCTGGGATTACAGGCATGAACCACCACGCCTGACTATATTCATACAGTGGGTTACTACTCATCATAAAAAAGGATTAAACTACTGACACATGACAGAGATGGATCTCAAAAACATTGAGTGAAACCTTAGAAGGAGTGTACATTTATATAATTCCATTGTATGAAGTTCTAGAAAACGCAAAACTAATCTACGGTGGAAAACTATACAGTACAAAGGTTGCCTCTTGGTGAGTGGGGGCAAAAACTGAAGGGGCCTGAAAGAACTTTAAATGAATCTTGAACTTTAGTTAATATTCATACTGAAGTAATTGGGAGTGAAGTATACTTACATCTGCAACTTACTTTGAACATGTCAAATAAGATCGATGATAACTTAGAGAGATGAAAATATGCACAGTCATCCCATCAAGCAAATATAGCAAAATGTCAACTGAGCTGAATATGTGGATGTTATTTAAATAATTATTTCAACTGTTCTGAATGTTTGAAAATTTTCATAATGAAATGTTGGGGGAAAAATTGTGCTTTCAATTCCTCTGTGCTCTCACGTTGCCTGTACAAACTGTAACTGACTTTCTATGAAGTAAGCCAAAGGAGCGGGGGTGCTATTCTCAGAGTCATATTATCTTAAAAAAAGTCTTAATATAAGAAATAAACTAAAGCATTCCTTCTCATCAAAGAGAAGGAATTCACTCTCTCAAATGAGAAGCATTCCTTCTCATACTTAAATTGTATAGTGACTTTAGCTTCACACTGTATATATAATGACTCTGGCTCAGATGGGGGAAGTTCTGCAGCTTCATGCCCTGTGCCTTAGCTTAGATGCTTATTTTCAAGGTTAGTCATTTAAAGATGGGCACCTGCCCAGACTACAGCCTTAGCACAAGAAAATATATTCACTGAACTTGGCATCTCAGGGTGAAATGCAAGGCTCATACAATGTCAACAAATCAAAACACATTTCAAAGATGCCAAGAAAAACTTACCTTTTACTGTTCAGGAGGGGCAGTCACCTAAGAGATTACAGATCCAATGTTCATATCTTCCAAAAAACACTTTTTGAGTTTCATTACCTTTATCAAGAGATGCTCCAGCCATATGGTAAAAACTCAGTGCAGTGTCCACATCATTAATGTTCTTTAGGAAAGTAAAGAAGTTCTCCACCTCCTGAAATGTCAGACCCTGAAAGAGGAAAGACAGCAAGGTAAGGCAGGACCTGTAACAAAAAGCAGCACAATATGCACAGGCGTGATTCACGTCTGCAAATCAGAAATTTATGCTCATGTCTGGAACAGAAACTGAATAAATTAGTCAAGGAATGTCAAACTCTTAAATAGCAGGGGAACAAAACTCTTGAATTCTACCCTGAGAAAGGCAAACTGGCTAGCTGCTTCCCTCTCACACATAAAATCTGACAAAGCTGCTTACAGTGATGGCTGAGTATCTTAATGAAAATATTTCTTTTTTTCTTTTTTGAGACAGAGTTTTGCTTTGTCACCCAGGCTGGAGGGCAGTGGCATGATCTCGGCTCACTGCAACCTCTGCCTCCCAGGTTAAAGCAATTCTTCTACCTCAGCCTCCCGAGTAGCTAGGATTACACGTGCGCACCACCATGCCCAGCTAATTTTTATATTTTTAGTAGAAACAGGGTTTCATCATGTTGGCCAGACTGGCCTTGAACTCCTGACCTCAGGTGATTCACCCGCCTCAGCCTCCCAAAGTGCTGAGATTACAGGTCTGAGCCACTGCACCTGGCTTAATGAAACTATTTCTAACTGTGCTCTCCAATTAGACACACTATCAATTATGACACTTCCTAATTGGGCTATAGCTACTTGACCTGTTATACATCTTAGGAAGTAAAATCAGAGTCAGGACTTCCAGTTTAATAGTCTGCTCACAGGCCAGCTGAGCTTTTTGAGGCTTAAGCTAATTAAAGCATCACCAAAGTCAGTGATATGTAGGGGAAGGGTGTCAGTATTTAGCAAAACCCAAGTAATGGGGAAGTTGTTCATTATCTCAATTTAAAAGCTACTCACAAAGTAATTTGCCACTTAACTTTAATCTAATGAAATTCTGTGAATGAAGACTTTTTTTCAAAAGCTGTTCAAAGACTTGCTGATCTCTAATTCTACTTTCTACGATGGATCGAGAAAAAGTAGTTATAGAAATAGGGGCTACTGGGAATTCCTTTATTGGGAGGAAGATTCGTCCTATTTGCCTTTTCCCCGCTTCCCACACATTCATGCTGGGATAGAAATAAATGCAGTTTCTAAGTAGGGAAAACACTGGGAGATGTCCTAGATGTCCCAGACACTGATGTTAATGCCTTTTAATGAAGCATCAGGTCCTTAAAGGGCTGCAGATGTAGACTGGCTTCTACTTAGTGCTGCTCCTCTTGCAATTTTCATTTTCCCAAACTGCAGAGCCCAGGAACTCACATCAGGAACTCAGTAATAAGCAAATCTTAATACAATCTACAGTTCTTTCCTGGTACTCTCCAAACTGGGTCAATTGTATGTTTCTCATCTCATCAAAACTGAGAGCTAAAAGACTGTATGAGGCTGGGTGCACGATTCATGCCTATAATTCCAGCACTTTGGGAGGCCAAGGCAGGAGAATGACTTGAGCTCAGTGACCAGCCTGGGCAACATGGTAAAACCTCATCTTTACAAAAAATACAAAAAAAGTTAGTGACTGTGGTGTCGTGTGCCTGTAGGACCAGCTATTTGGGAGGCTGAGGTGGGAGGATCACTTGAGCCTGGGAGGCAGAGGTTGCAGGGAGCTGAGATCATGCCACAGCCCTCCAGCCTGGGTGACAGGGCTAGACGCTGTCTCAAAAACAAAACACAATAAAAAAGACTGTATGATTATGTCACATGATCTTTTATGTTTTTCTTTTTTTTTTTCCTTAGAATCATAGAACTTAAAAAACTTTATTGTGGAATATGATGACTATATAGAAAGGCGCATAAAACATAAATGTACAACTTATCAAACTGAAGAAAGTGAACACCCATAGAACCTTTATTTAGGTCAAGGAACAGACTATTATCAGCATCTCAGAAGCCTCCTCTTTCCCCACAACATGCCCCTTCCTAATCATAAACTCCAGCCCCTGCCCAACCCCTACTGACAATAACCACTATTCTGACTTTTAGGGAATTCATGTCCTTGCTTTTTTTAAAATAGCATTTTTATAAGTAAATAGCATATTTACAAAAACTGTTGCTTAATTTTATCTATTGTGGAACAGTAGACATGGAATCATGGAGTAGGCATTCTGTTATATATGCTTCTCTCTTTAAGATTTGTTCATGTTTTTGTGTGTATCTGTAGTTCATTAATTTTTATTGCTATAAATTATTTCATTGTGTGCATATACCATGATTTGTTTATTCATTCTATTTGGGCTGTTTCCAATTTTTGGCAATTATGAACAGTGGTTCATCTGTACTTAGCATTTATTCAAAGATTTATAGAGTACCGGCTGGGTGTGGTGGCTCACACCTGTAATCCCAGCACTTTGGGAGGCCGAGGTGGGCAGATCACCTGAGGTTGGGAGTTCGAGATCAGCCTGACTAACATGGAGAAATCCCATCTCTACTAAAAATACAAAAAAATTAGCTGGGTGTGGTGGTACATGCCTGCAATCCCAGCTACTTGGGAGGCTGAGGCAGGAGAGGTGAGCCTGGGAGGTGGAGGCTGCAGTGAGCCAAGACCGCGCCATTGCACTCCACCCTGGGCAACAAGAGTGGAACTCCGTCTCAAAACAAAACAAAACAACGAAAAAACAAAAAACAAACATTTATAGAGTACCTACTATGTACCAAGTGCTGTAACTTTTGGTAGTGCACTAGAAGGCCTATATTATATGCTTTTTCCCTAATTTGAGGTCACTCTCTTGGCTTTGCCTTAGAGCGCCCAGAGTTAAGTCTCATTATGGATGCCATAGTATGCTATTTAATGCAGGCACTAGGTAGAATCAAATTTAGAGGACAATTCCATAGGATTAGAAGTACAGGTTGTACAATATCATTGCTTGTGGATGGACACATTAATAATCTTCCTTTCCCTTCCATCAAAAGACACATAAAGGTGGAAGCAACCCAACAGTCTACCGATGGATGAATGGATAAACAACGCGGTGCGCACACACAATGGAATATTGTCTCGCCTTTAAAAGGAAGAAGATTCTGACACAAGCTACAGGATGATGGGCCTTGAAGACATTATGCCAAGGGAAATACACTAGCCACAAAGGACAAACGATAGTACTATATGACTGCACTTATACGAGGTACTGAGAATAGCCAAAGATGGTGGTTGTAAGGAGCTGGGAGAGGGAGAATGAGGAGCTATTATTTAATTATTCAATGGTAAGGAGTTCTGGTTTGGTAAGATGAACGGGTTCTGGAAATAGATGTGTATTTTACCACACACAACACACATTCGTACACAACATGCTAAAGCTCTTTTACTTTTCTTATTAAGGTATAAAATCCTGTAGGAGTTGGAGAGTTATGGGACTGTTATTGAAAGGGTATTTGAGGCTAAAAGGTTAACATAAAATTCCTAAAACAGTTAGGGCATGGTAGAAGAAATGTCTCCCACTCTGATGATCAACAACCTCTAATGTTTGTTAGCTTCTCTTTTTTTTTGTTTTTTGAGACGGAGTCTCGCTCAGTTGCCCAGGCTGGAGTGCAGTGGCGTGATCTCTGCTCACTGCAAGCTCCACCCCCTGGGTTCACGCCATTCTCCTGCCTCAGTCTCCCGAGTAGCTGGGACTACAGGCGCCCGCCACCTTGCCCGGCTAGTTTTTTGTTTTTTAGTAGACACGGGGTTTCACCGTGTTAGCCAGGATGGTCTCGATCTCCTGACTTTGTGATCCGCCCGCCTCGGCCTCCCAAAGTGCTGGGATTACAGGCGTGAGCCACCGTGCCCGGACTGTTTGTTAGTTTCTAACAAACACTGTGAAACATCAAATACTACAGCTCAAGACCTGAGTGCTTATGCTGAGAATTATATGAGGACAGAGAGACAGAGAACAATCTAAACTGAATGGCTATTCATTTGGTGTTTAGAAAAACAGTGGGCTGCAAATCACATTATATAACTATTAAATCTAAATATACAACACTATACTTTTGTCCTAAAGATATAATAAAAAATTTTATTGAGCACTTACTAATCACTTAGCATTATGCCAAGAACAGTGAGGGAAATTGCATTGGACACAGGCCTTGATTTTTTGGAGCTTACTACTTAGATAGATCTCCTTAAAGAAAAGATGATATCAGTCACAAAATTCTTATTTTTTTGGTAACTACTATAGTAAAAATCCAGAAGGCTATTAGAAAAAAACTACAGTAAGACTATAACATGAGCTTTATGGCTGGTAAGATGGAAAGTGAAAGGATATGCTTATTGTAAATTGAGTTGTTTGGACACGACGGCTACAGCTTATGAAACAATCTATTGGCAGGTGACTAGAACTGCAGACATAATAGTCAAAAGGAACTATCTCTTAGAGGAGTTACTGTGACTAATTGTTGAACAAACTGGTTATCTATTTACCTTTGGAAAGATGGATTTATATAAAACCGGGCTCTAGGTGACTATAAAAAGAAGATAAGATTAATAATAGTTTGTAGACAATAGATATATTTCTTTAGGATGTTTAAAAATTAATTTAATATTAGGAAGTTGTTAAGCAAGTAAATAGAATTGTCTCTCAAAACTAAAAGCAGAGCCGGGTGTGGTGGCTCATGCCTGTACTCCCAACACTTTGGGAGGTCGAGGCAGGTGGATCACCTGAGGTCAGGAGTTCGGGACCAGCCTGGCCAAACAGGGTGAAACCCCGTCTCTACTAAAAATACAAAATTATCTGGGCATGGTGGCGCATGCCTGTAATCCCAGCTACTCGGGAGGCTGAGACAGGGGAACTGTTTGAACCTGGGAGGCGAAGGTAGGAGTGAGCCAAGATCGCGCCATTGTACTCCAGCCTGGGTGACAAGAGCAAAACTCTGTCTCCAAAAAAAAAAAAAAAAAGCAGTGGATAAAACTTTTAGAAGAAAACACAGGAGAGGCTGAGCACAGTGGCTCAGCCCAAAGTGCTGGCCTGTAATCCCAGCACTTTGGGAGGCCAAGGTGGGCAGATCACTTGAGCCCAGAAGTTTGAGACCAGCCAGCCAACACGGCAAAACCCTGTCTCTATTAAAAACACAAAAATTAGCCAGCCATGGTGGTACGCGCCTGCAGTCCCAGCTACTCAGGAGGTTGAGGAATGAGAATTGCGTGAACCCAGGAGGTGGAGGTTGTAGTGAGCCAAGATCATGCCACTGCCTTCCAGCCTGGGCAACAGTGAAACTCTGTCTCAAAAACAAAAAAACACATAGGAGAAAATCTTCATGACCCTGACTAAGGCAAGAGTTCTTAGATGACACCCAAAGCACAATCCATAAAGGGAAAAAAACTGATTGGTTAGACTTCATCAAAATTAAAAAAATCTGGGCTTCAAAATAATGAGAAAATAGAAAAATCACAAGCTAGGAGAAAATACTTGAAAATCATATATTTGATAAAGGACTTGAATCCAAGTCAGGCACGGTGGCTCACACCTGTAATCCCAGCACTTTGGGACACCAAAGCAGGTGGATCACCTGAGGTAGGGTGTTCAAGACCAGCCTAACCAATACGGTGAAATCCCGTCTCTACTAAAAATACAAAAATTAGCCAGGCTGTGGTGGCAGGTGCCTGTAGTCCCAGCGACTCAGGAGGCTGAGGCAGGAGAACTGCTCGAACCTGGGAGGCAGAGGTTCAAGTGAGCTGAGATTGCGCCACTGCACTCTAGCCTGGGTGACAGAGGGAGACCCTGTCTCAAAAAAATAAAAAAAAAGGACTTGTATCCAGAATTATATAAACAACTATTATAACTCAATATATGGGAAGTCCAACAACCTGATTTAAAAAAGATGTGAATAGACAGTTTACCAAACAAGACAAGTGAATGGCTAATAAGTACATGAAACAATGCTTAGCATCATTAGGAAAATACAAATTAAAATCACAATGATATACCACCACACACCTATTAGAATGACTGTAAGAAAGAAGACAGACAATAACAGGTGTTTATGAGGGTGTGGAGAAACTGGAACTCTTGTACATTCACGTGGAAATGTAAAATGGTTCCGCCACTTTGGAAAATGGTTTAGCAGTTTCTCAAAAAATTAAATTTACCATACAACCCAGCTACTTCACTCCTAGGAATCTTCAACAAAAATGAAAACACAGGTCTGCAGGATGACTTCTATGCAATGTTCACAGCAGCATTATTCCTAATAGCCCAAAACTGGAGACAATCCAAATGTGAATGGATAAATAAAATTTATCCAAGCAATAAAATGCCATTTACTCTTCTGCAATATAAAATAATAAACTACTAATATAAACATCTACATAAACTTTAAAAATATTGTGCAAGTAAAAGAAGCCAGATACAAAAGACTATCTTATATTATTTATATGAAATGTCCAGTAAATGCAAGTCTATAGAGACTGAAAGCCACTTTATAGGTGCCTGGGGCTAGGGTAGAAATGAGTAATTGCCTGGGGCTAGGTAGAAATGACTGAAAGCTAGCAAGAGGGATCTTTTTGGGGTGATGGAAATGTTCTAAAACTGAATGGCAGTGATAATTGCATAACTGCAAATTTACTAAAAATCACTGAATTGTACAGTTAAAATGGATAACTTATGGTATATAAATTATACCTCGAAAAAAGTTGTTAAAAAATACAAAGCAGTCAGCATAGATGAGAAAAGGAAAATGTAGCTTCCTTTGGAGTCAGCTGTAAAGCGAGATATCTAGTGCTGACAGGCCATGATGAGTGCAAACACACTGTAATGGATGATTCCCTCATCCTGCCTTTTAATCAGTCATAGCAAATCCATCTACCAGGAGCCAATCTAATTGCCCAAGTTCTGTCTGTGGCCCACTGAAAAAAACAGTCTCCTTCCTTCCTTATATCCCATGCCTCTCAACAATCTTGTCATGTATCCTCTGCTCAATCTCCTATTTAGTTTTTTTTTTTTTTTTTTTTTTTTGAGACAGAGTCTCACTCTGTCGTCTAGGCTGGAGTGCAATGGAGCAATTTTGGTTCACTGCAACCTTCGCCTCCCAGGTTCAAGCAATTCTCCTGCCTTAGCCTCCCAAGTAGCTGGGAATACAGGCACCTGCCACCATGGCTGGTTAATTTTTTGTATTTTTAGTAGAGATGTGCTTTCACCATGTTGGCCAGGCTGGTCTTGAACTCCTGACGTCAGGTGATCCACCTACGTTGGCCTCCCAAAGTGCTGGGATTACAGGCGTGAGCCACTGTGCCCGGCCTCTCCTGCCTAGTTTTAAAACAATTTTTTTTGTTTGTTTGTTTGAGACGGAGTCTTGCTCTGCCGCCGGGGCGGGAGTGCAGTGGCCGGATCTCAGCTCACTGCAAGCTCCGCCTCCCGGGTTCCTGCCATTCTCCTGCCTCAGCCTCCGGAGTAGCTGGGACTACAGGCGCCCGCCACCTCGCCCGGCTAGATTTTTGTATTTTTTGGTAGAGACGGGGTTTCACCATGTTAGCCAGGATGGTCTCGATCTCCTGTCCTCGTGATCCACCCGTCTCGGCCTCCCAAAGTGCTGGGATTACAGGCTTGAGCCACCGCGCCCGGCCTAAAACAATTTTAATTAATATTTTTATACCAGGTACAAAGCAATTCTTTCTGAACGCTGTCCTACATGTGGCCCATGTTACCTATTTCTTGGGTACCTTTCAGAGGTATTACTATGCCTGTCTTGCTCTAATAAAGCATCTTCCTATTGCAAACCCCAGACTTCTCTTCAACCGTTGCCTGGGAGCAGGGGAAATTATACCATTTCTGTTACTTATATTTCTACAAGTATCTAATCTTTCTGAAACATCACTTTCTTCATATCTTCATCTCTTCCACTCACAACATGCCCATGATTTCCTACTGTCAACTGGATAAACCCCCAAACTTCTTAGCCTGGGATTTACAGTCCTCCACCATCTGCTTCCATAACTTACCTTTCTAGCTATCTTCCTAAGAATCTTAGGCTGGAATCTGGCAACACTGGTTTTGTTTCCCTAAAAACTTGTGCTTATTTAAACCATGGAGAATAAGGAGTGACAACAAACAGGATGATTAGTAAGAAGATTACGGACTCTGGAATAAGAATAAAGCTTTGAACCCTGGTGCCACCTTCCTAAGACAGTGTGTGATCTCAGGTTAATAACTAAGGCTCAGAGGACTATTTCTCACCTGAAAAATGATAATTCTATCTAATATCTACCAAGCAGGTAGATAGATAAGGTATGTAAAATGTCTAATACACAGAAAGTACTCTGTAAGTGGTAGATATGAGTGCTTAGTAATTTGGCAGGCTAATTAGTACAGAACTAGTGATAATGCATTTATTCTACTAAGCTCTGAAGTAGGCTGTCTTCTCTGGAATGCTAGAATATGTAGGATCTTGAGGGATAGGGAATAGAGGAAAAGTTGATGTAAATGAAATTCATTGTCAGGAAAGTAATAGAGGGAAAACTCATAAAACTAAATCTCCTACAGTAATTCACAGCTTAGTACTCCTTTGGGGGAAGTGCAGGTTTCAAAGCTAATTAGTAAAAAAAAAAAAAAAAAAAAAAAAGTAGAGTTCCAGTCTTTTTAGTTTTATGGCCACATCTCACATGCTATACTACATAGTGACTGGCAGGCACCTAATATTTGGAGTTAATGAGTTTTCAAGGGGTATGCTAGCAATTTCTAGAATCTGATATTCTACAGATGACTAACATGGATCAAATATCTGAGAATAAGTGAAAAAGGTGAGCTCACATATATTATCCACAGATGATATGAAAACTTAATCATCTAATAGTTTTATTAGAACTGTTTGATAAGTACTAACTGCTTAATGGCTAGTAGCAGAATTAATAAGCAATCATATACACAGAAGGCTGTTGGGGATAGGGTTATGACAGGAAACACTTAGCAAAAGCAAATGTCTTTATAAGCTTCTGCTTGTCAAAATCCTACTCCACATTTAAGGCCAAGTTCGAATTGTACTTCCTCCAAGAAATCTTACTCGGTCTCTTTAGGTGGTTCTAATCTTCCTCCTTAGTGCTTCAAAAAGATCTCATATCTTTAATAGAGTACTCAACACATTTATCATTGCATTTGACAAGCATTTACCACCATACGGAGGACATGCAAAGATGAGTAAGGCACTGCTTTCAAGAAGCTCAAAGCTAAGTGAGTTGCCTTGCTTTGCTTTACATTTGTTTAAAATCTGTTTCATTCCAGTAGGAATGCTAAGTTCTCGGTGGCAGACACTGGTGTGCTCACTACTGCATTCCCAGTATTTAGAAGAGTGTTTGGCACATAGTAGGTGCTCAATAAATATTGAATATAAATGTGAATATAGAATTATAGAGTTCTTTGCATACATATTTTTCTCTTACTAGACTATTACAGACTTAAGAAATATATATAGTTGTGCCAGGTGCAGTGGCTCACACCTGTAATCCCAGCATTTTGGGAGGCCAAGGCGGGCGGATCACGAGGTCAGGAGATTGAGACCATCCTGGCTAACACAGTGAAACCCCGTCTCCACTAAAAATACAAAAAAATTAGCTGGGCGTGGCGGTGGGCACCTGTAGTCCCAGCTACTCGGGAGGTTGAGGCAGAAGAATGGCGTGAACCTGGAAGGTGGAGCTTGCAGTGAGCCGAGATCAGGCCACTGCACTCCAGCCTGGGTAACAGAGCGAGACTCCATCTCAAAAAAAAAAAAA
>NC_045442.1:68737344-68777216 GCF_002776525.5 Piliocolobus tephrosceles
TAATATTCAATTTCATCCTTAAGAAGTTATTAGTTAGTAGCTTCTCCACTCATAGAGGATCACCACTGTGAATTATATTTATGAAGTCTCAGAAAACTCTTTGTTAAATAAAAACATAGGGGTTGTTCAGAGCATCAATAGAGTAATTTTCATCAAGCATGGTAGGTTCCCCAGTTCTTCAAACTATTACTTAGGGATAAAACAGCTAGGGACACTGATGGAGCATTGCATCTCTAGGGCAGTGACTCACAAGCCTAGCTGCACACTAGATTTACCTGGGAACCCTTTGTATTAGTCTGTTCTTTGCTGTTCATAAAGACATACCTGAGACTGGGTAATTTATAAAGGAAAAGTTTAATTGACTCACAGTTTTGCAGGGCTAGGGATACCTCAGGAAACTTACAGTCATGGTAGAAGGGGAAGCAAACATATTCTTCTTCACATGGCAGCAGGAAGAAGAATGAGTACCTGGTGAAGGGGGAAGCCTTTTATAAAACCATCAGATCTCATGAGAACTAACTCACTGTCATGAGAACAGGCTGGGGGAAACTGCCCCATGATTCAATTATCTCCACCTGTTCCCTCCCAGGACTTATGAGGATGATGGGAACTACAATTCAACATGAGATCTGGGTGGGGACACAGCCAAACCATATCACCCTTTAAGAAACACTTCTGGAATTTCTCATGCAGAGGGTTAAGAAAACCCCAAACCATTGATGCCCGGACTCACCTACTGAGCCTCTGATTTAATTGATTTGAAGAGGGTCCAAACAACCACACTCCTTAAAAATTCCTAAAGTGATCCCATTGTAGAGAAGCACTGCTTTAGAGGAACAGTATGATTAGGAGAAAAGCACTTTCTTATGGAAAAGACAAGATCTGGAATAGGAAGCCTTGTATTTTAGACCAGACTCTGAATGGGTTATTAACTTCTCTTTCTGTCTCTATATTCTCAAAAGCACAGTATTTAACAAGGCTGCTAGAAAGAAAGAGAAAAAAGGCTGTGAAACATTTCACGGTCATTAATTTATATGCAAATTTTTTTTTTTTTTTGAGACGGAGTCTTGCTGTGTCACCCAGGCTGGAGTGCAGTGGCCGGATCTCAGCTCACTGCAAGCTCCGCCTCCCGGGTTCACGCCATTCTCCTGCCTCAGCCTCCAGAGTAGCTGGGACTACAGGTGTCCGCCACCTCGCCCGGCTAGTTTTTGGTATTTTTTAGTGGAGACGGGGTTTCACCATGTTAGCCAGGATGGTCTCGATCTCCTGACCTCATGATCCACCCGTCTCGGCCTCCCAAAGTGCTGGGATTACAGGCTTGAGCCACTGCGCCGGCTATATGCAAAAATTTAATACCACCACTAGGACCTTCAATCTCTTAGGTCTTGTTTGATATCTTGATACAGAACCTCACACAGAAATTGATTAATGTCAGCCAAATGAAAACTTAGATTTTCATGTTAACAAATCCAAAGTGGAATAAAAGAAGCAATTAAAAAGCAGATGGCGATTCCCCTCTTATAGGAAATGGTCCTAGAGAGATGGACTCGTAACCTTAGGAGCAAAGGCCCTTCATTGACACTCATTTTAGTTAATTGCTATGTTCACAAACTATTTAATCAACATGAGAGGACAATCAATCTTAATCTCGTTGCTAAGACAGGCTAGAAATTCTGGGCCAAAAGTAATTTAACACTGCAGATTTTCATCAACTGACAAAATTTGTCCTTTCATTTTAGAGCTCTTTTGCAAGGTCTTCAGATCCTAAATTAACTCCTGTCAATGCTCAAATACTCTGTTCCTTCAAGGGAGATGTCTCTAATGCCCAATTTATTGCTTTTAAGTATAAATTCATAACGAAATATGAATTCATCTATCATGATAGGTAATTAAAGTAAAATCAATATCTGGACCAACCTTTAAAAATAAGCCTGGTCAAAATAAAGGAACATGTCTGAATGCAAACACTATACTTCCAGCATAGGGGCTAAAAAATCCACCTATACATTCGTAATCAGTTTTTTGAAATTACGATTTCCAACAGACATGAGCTAAGTACTGGGTAGTGTAGAAGTGCTCTATGGGAGATAAATGTTTTTTCTCTGTCACTTTCCATTAATGATGAGTTTTCCCCACAGCCAAGAGAACACCTGCTGTGGGAAAAGGCTGGACTGAGTTCACAGAAGCTGACACTTCCTCCCGGAGTCCAGCCTGCCCTCATTTGCAGCCCACAGCCTAGTTCAGAGGTCCTTTCAACTTTTCAACATCCAAGACAAGGAGGAAAAAGTCTGGCTGATAAGAAGGGCTTTCCACCAAGTTGCGGCAATGCTATGCATACAAGATTTCTTGCACAAAGACTAACTAGGAAAACTGGGACAAGCACTAGCAATCCTCTATCTTATTTTCAATTATTGAATCTTTAAAGCTAGAAGGGCCCTTACAGCAAGCATCTAGGATAAGCCTCTCAATTCATGAGGCCAATAAGGTTAAGTGATTTGTCTAATGACTATGGAAACCTCTGAGGCAGAAGTTGATCTCAAGTTTTCCATCTTCATGCCTACCATGCCACACTACCTTGGTCATATGGTTTGGCTGTGTCCCCACCCAAATCTTGAATTGTAGCTCCCATAATGCCCATGTGTTGTGGAAGGGACCTGGTGGAAGATAACTGAATCATGAGGGTAGATCTTCTCTGTGCTGTTCTTGCGATAGTGAGTAAGTCTCAGAAGATCTGATGGTTTCATAAAAAGGAGTTCCCCTGCACCTGCTTTCGTTCTTGCCTGCCACAATGTAAGACGTGTCTTTTCATTTTTTTTCCTTTTTATTTTTTTTGAGACGGAGTTTTGCTCTTACTGCTGAAGCTGGAGTGCAATGGCACGAACTTGGCTCACCACAACCTCCACCTCCTGAGTAATTCTCCACCTCCTGAGTGATTCTCCTGCCTCAGCCTCCTGAGTAGCTGGGATTACAGGCATGCACCACCATGCCGCGCTAATTTTTTGGATTTTTAGTAGAGACGGGTTTCTCCATGTTGTTCAGGCTGGTCTCCAACTCCCGAACTTAGGTGATTCGCCCGCTTTGGCCTCCCAAAGTGCTGGGATTAGAGGCGTGAGCCACCGCACCCAGCCATAAGACATGTCTTTTCTTCTCCTTTGCCTTCCGCCATGATTGTGAGGCCTCCCCAGCCATGTTGAACTATGAAATCAAACCTCTTTCCTTTATACATTAGCCAGTCTCGGCATGTCTTTATTAGCAGCAAGAGAATGGACTAATACACTTGGCAATCTCTCATGGAATATTTTTAGTGCCAGGTTAGATTCTTGGTCATGGTCAGATGGTAGCCATTGTCCAGTGGGAAGAGTACTGGGCTGGGAATGAGAAGATCTGGGTTCTAGCCTTAGCACTGCTTTGTGTGTTTGTGTGTGTGTGTTCTCTTAGAGGTCTCGATTTTTATTTATTTTTTTAAGGCAAGGTCTCATTCTGTCACCCAGGCTGGAGTGCAGTAGCATGATTATAGCTAATTGCAGCTTCAACCTCCCCAAGCTCAGGTGATCCTCCCACCTCAGTCTCCTGAGTAGGTGGGACTACAGGCACATGCCACCATGCCTGGCTAGTTTTTGTACTTTTTGTGGAGACAAGGTTTCGCCACTTTGCCCAAGCTGGTCTTGAACTTCTGGGCAGGAGAACTTCTAGGCAGGAGAATCACTTGAACCCAGGAGGTAGAGGTTGCAATGAGCCGAGATCACGCCATTGCATTCCAGCCTGGGCAATAACAGTGAAACTCTGTCTCAAAAAAAATAATTAAATAAAAAGAAAAATAAATAAATAAAAGACACATCTTACATTGTGGCAAGTCTTGAACTTTGATTCTCCCGCCTCGGCCTCCCAAAGTGCTGGGATTACAGGTATGAGCCACCGTGCCCGATGAGGCCTGACCTTTTAACTGGTCTCTGCTTCTATTTGTTCATCTCACTCTCAGATGCTGACTCAGTCCTATCATCTTTTCTTTTTTTTTTCTTTTTCTTTTTTTTGAGATGGAGTTTCATTCTTTCTCCCACGCTGGAGTGAAGTGGTATGATTTTGGTTCACTGCAACCTCCACCCTTCCTCTGCAACCCCCCTTCCCCGGGGTCCAAGTGATTTTCCTGCCTCAACCTCCCAAGTAGCTGGGATTATAGGTGCCCACCACCACGCCTGGCTAATTTTTGTACTTTTAGTAGAGATGGGGTTTTGCCATGTTGGCCAGGGTGGTCTTGAACTCCTGACCTCAGGTGATCTGTGTGTCTTGACCTCCCAAAGTGTTAGGATTACAGGCATGAGCCACTGTGCGCAGCCACCACCTTTTCTTTCCTTGTGCCAAGTGCAGCTGGTGTTGAAGGGTACCAGAGTGCAGCATTGCTAGAGTGTTCCACAAACCCATGGTCTCCAACCTCAAGGCTGTTCAACAAACTCTAACTCATCTCCTGAATTCCAATAGCCTTATAATCAATCTTTCTATTTCTATGCTTGCTCTTCTCCAAACTATCTTCCATAAAACACCCAGAGTTGTCTCTTTAAACGTAGATATAACCAGGTCATTTCACTACTCACAACTCTTTAATGGTGTTCCATTGCACTGTGAGTAAACTCCAAACTCCTTCCATTCTTATGAAGTCTTGCATGTTCTGTTCCTCATATCCCTCTCTGAGCTCAGCTCAGGCCATTCTCCTTTTTGCTCAGAACCTTCTGTACAAACTTGTCCCCTTTCAGTTCTTCACACATGCCAGGTTTGTTTTTCCTGCTTGTTATGGACTGACCCCACCCCTCACCCCATTCATATGTTGAAGCCCTCCCTAACCCCCAGTGTGCCCAATGTGGTTGTATTTGGAGATGGGGCCTTAGAGGAAATAACAAGGCTAAATGAGGTCACAAGGGTGGGGCCCTAATCTGCTAGGATTAGTGTTCTTATAAGAAAAAACACAAAGAGATTTCTCTCTCTCTTCATGCACACATACTGAGGAAAGGCTGTGTGGGGGACACATTGAAAAGGCAGCTACCTGCAAGGCAGGAAAAGAGCTCTTATCAGAAACTAAATCAGCTGGCACCTTGATCACAGGCTTCTAGCCTCCAGGAATGTGAGAAAATAACTTTCTCTTGTTAAAGCCACCCAGTCTGTGGTATGTTGTTACAGTAGCCCAAGTAGGCTAATACAGTGCCTTGGAATTTGCCTATGTGATGTCCCACTTTCCAGAGCCTCCTTTTCCACCTCTCTCCTTTCTCTGCTTCTGTAATTTTCACCGAATATGCCTTCTGACTAGACCACTCTAATGAAACAGCCCTCTCAAAGGTCACCAATTATTGCCATTTCACCAAAACCAATGGATGTTACCACCTTTACCTTACTGGATCCTCGCTGTTATATGTGACATGGTAGACCCCTCAGTTCTTGAACCCTCTACTTCCTTGGCTTTGATTTCACTACTCTCTTTAGGTTCTTTAGGTATTCTCTTTTTCTTTTTTTTTGAGATGGAGTCTCACTCTGTTGCCCAGGCTGGAGTGCAATGGCACAATCTTGGCTCACTGCAACCTCTGTCACCCGGTTTCAAGTGATTCTTGCGCCTCAGCTTCTGAGTAGCTGGGATTATATATGTGTGCCGCCATGTCCACCTAATTTTTGTATTTTTAGTAGAGATGTGGTTTCACCATGTTGGCCAGGCTGGTCTTGAACTCTTGACCTCAAGTGATCCACCTGCCTTGGCCTCCCACAGTGCTGGGATTATAGGTGTAAGCCACGGCACCCAGCTTCTTTAGGTATTCTCTAACCATTTCTTCTAGATTTGCTTCCTGAGCTGCTTGAATGTTTGTGTCCCATTGGCTTCCGTCCTTGGCCCATAGTTCTTTTCTGTAAAATACCCTCCTTGGGCAATCTCATCTGTTCTTATGGTTGTAATGTAACATGTGTTGATGATTCCCAAACCTATCTCAGATCTCTAGGGTAACGTGAATATGCAGCCGCCTGCTGACCATCTCTGCTTGGATAGTCCACAGGCATCTTAAATTTAAGATGTCCATGACTGAACTCTTTATTTTCCCATCTAAACCAGTCTCTCTTTTAAAATTCTCAATTTCAGTTGGTGCCACCCTTTCCTAAACAAGAAACCTGGGGTGATTCTGGACGCTCTCCTCTTCCTCACCCACTGCTTATTTCTTTTCTCCCTTTGGACCTTAGGTACCAGAAATGAATTAGGTGTAATCATTGGTTCATGAAATACTCTCATCATTATGTTAGTACCTTCATATTAAATAATAAGCATACATTCCCACAGTTTCTTTTCTTCCTCTAGCCAAAGCTACCTACCTTTCCTTCTTTGAAGTGCTTCTTGAGCTGCCTCTGCATGGCGGTCAGCTTCTTGGACTGCACCCCACTGTAGGCAAGTAGCATGCCACCAAACTGCCTCTCAGTAATTCTCCCATCCACAGGGTCATGGCGTTCAAACTGGGAGGGAAACAGAAAGAGTGTTCCTGGGGTCAGTGGAAAGTATCTTGACACGGAACATGGAATGATCAGCTGTGTTTGATGGCAGAAAATAGCTGATGACTGGGATTATAGTTTTGAGCTACAATTCTCAGTAAGATCTGCAGAAACTAAGAAACAGAAGCTCTAGGTTCTTATCCCAGATCTGCCACTTACTATTGTCAGAGACAGTCAAACCAGAGCAACAGCATTTTGAGCATCTTGAGTAAGGGCTAGGAAAAATGAGGCTGGGACTTGCTGGGCTGCATTCCCAGGAAGTTAGGTATTCCTAGCCTTGGGATGTCTATGGTTAATGGAACAGATTGATAGCGTTTACTGAACAGATCCAGACTCAGCAATGTCCTGATATCCTGTATCTTGTGAACAGAAGCATTCCTAATTTTGTTTTAAAGATAATAATATTGATTACGCTTCTAAAAAATTCATAAAGGTCTGAGAGTATAATTTTAAAGAAGAGTAATATATTTTCAAGTTTCCCCAAAATACCAATAAAATGTCAGGACATTGATAGAGATAGGACTTACATATGAGACGCGAAATAAGAAAGTTAAGAGTGAATTTCTCTTTCAGTTCTCATTTCTTCAGTTAGCTCAGTAAGTTGATAGAGACCTAAATTTGTTTCCTCAGTGGTGAGACTGTGTCAATGAGCAAGACATAGAACTGTATTTTAACACAATTACTTTTGTATAAACCTGTAACAGTGACCATTCCCCCTCCTCCCCGCCCCTCTTTTTTTTTTTAAGATGGAGTTTCACTCATCACCCAGGTTGGAGTGCAATGGCGCAATCTTGGCTCACTGCAACCTCCACCTCCCAGGTTCAAGCGATTCTCCTGTCTCAGCCTCCCGAGTAGCTGGGATTTCAGGCATGCACCACCATGCCTGGCTAATTTTTGTATTTTTAGGAGAGATAGGGTTTCACCATGTTGGCCAGGCTGGTCTTGAACTCCTGACCTCAGGTGATCCACTGGCCTCGGCTTCCCAAAGTGCTGGGATTACAGGCATGAACCACCATGCCTGGCCTAACAGCGACCATTTACTGAGTATGTACTATGGTCCAGGTATTTCACCCATATGTTCTTTTATTTATTTATTTATTTATTTTTTATTTATTTACTTATTTTTTTTGAGATGGAGTCTCGCTCTGTCGCCCAGGCTGGAGTGCAGTGGCCGGATCTCAGCTCACTGCAAGCTCCGCCTCCTGGGTTCACGCCATTCTCCTGCCTCAGCCTCCCACGTAGCTGGGACTACAGGCGCCCGCCACCTCGCCCGGCTAGTTTTTTGTATTTTTTAGTAGAGACGGGGTTTCACCGTGTTAGCCAGGATGGATTCGATCTCCTGACCTCGTGATCCGCCCGTCTCGGCCTCCCAAAGTGCTGGGATTACGGGCTTGAGCCACTGCGCCCGGCCCATGTTCTTTTTTTTAATGACTTTAAAAATTTTTTTTGTAAATAGAGATGGGGTTCTCGTTATGTTGCCAGACTGGTCTTGAACTTCTGGGCTCAAGCAGTCTGCCTGCCTTGGCCTCCTAAAGTGCTGGGATACAGGTATGAGTCACTGTGCCTACAGTCACTATAACAGCCTCTGGAGCACCTATTGTTAGCTCCACTCTGCAGATGAGAAAACTGAGGTAACATGCAGCTACCTGTGACAGAGCTGGGATTTGAATTCAGCCCTATTTGGGTCCAAAGACTATTTCTCAACACCATACCATTTCCTACTTCTGAGTACATTCGCTTCCTGTAGCATAGCACTGTGTTGTTTTGGATAAACTTATACAGCCATGGGGCTTAGTCACATTTAAATGAGACACAAAACTATGTCCAAAGAAATCAACATCATCAATTATTAGGTGAAAGCCTCTTTTTCAGCAATGCCACTGAATATTTGATGTTTGTCACACCATCATTCTACAGAGCTGATTAATTTTTGACAATACCAAAAGTTTTCAGGATTCAATTTAAGTGTGACTTATGACTCAGTTTACTATCCTGAAACAAAGTGGAGGACTGACACCATTTTCTAAATGGGCATACTTTCTGCAATGTTTAAATCAGATTTCAGTGAGACCTGGGTAAAAGTTCACCTATGAGCTTCTTCAACGCTTGTGAAACAAGGCTGTGCTCCCTGCTCTCCGGGACAGACTTGAATGATTTAGAGTGTTCATTCTACCCTTACGTGGAAGGTTTCACAGCTGTGGGGCAATCCCATGTGTTGGAATTAGATGAATTTTCAGCTTTATCTCACCAGATAGATTCATGGCCGAAAAGTTTCTTGTTTGTGACACTGGCAGCAGCTGCAGCTTGCTCAAGGCTTACAAAAGGCCTTTATTTTCTGTTCTCTATAGGGGCACAAGGCCTCGCCTCTGTTTTGTTTCAGACAGTAAGGTCAATTTCCAGCAGAGACGCCCAAGCAACAATTCCAATGCTCAGATTACCATTTTTACTAATGTTCTTTGAAAACTCAGACTTGTCTTTTGGTAATGGGCTCTATTATGATTATTTTTAAGTGACTGGAATCTGAAAGGGCTTAAAAACAATCAACTTCCACTTGTCCAAGTCATATGGCTGCTTCGAAGCTTACTACTTCAGCTCTGCAATTTGATTTTGGGCAGCACCTCTCCTTCTAGGTTTTTAGGCTCTTTCTGAGGCAGGACCCCCCTTATTTCTGAGGTCTTAAACATGGCTGGAGGGAGCCATGGAGATCTGTTTTCCTTTACACGCAAAACTGCTAATGGAAACAGACTTGAACTAATGTCCTATTTGTTCAAAATTTATTAACTGAAGACCTACTACGCTAAGGCTGGGGAAGTCTGAAGGTAGTATCTTAAGGACCTTCATTAGGGTTAGATTTTCAAGGGCAATAGCTAGATATCATGTGGCTGTAGGGGTCAAGTGTATGCAGGGTTAAATACTGCTAATCCAAAAACCCCAAATCTGAAATGCTTCAAAATCCAAAACTATTTTTGTTGTTGAGCGACAGAATCTTGCTCTGTTGCCCAAGCTGGAGTGCAGTGGCATGATCTTGGCTCCCTACAACTTCTGCCTCCTGGGTTCAAGTATTCTCCTGCCTCAGTTTCCCAAGTAGCTAGGACTACAGGCATGTGCCACCATGCCCAGATAATTTTTGTAGTTTTAGTAGAGACAAGGTTTCAGTATATGTTGGCCAGGCTGGCCTCAGACTCCTGACCTCAGGTGATCCGCCTGCCTTGGCCTCCCAAAGTGCTGAGATTACAGGTGTGAGCCACTGCACCTGGCCCCAAATCCAAAATTTCTTGAGCACCAACACGATGCTCAAAGATCATGCAAAAGGGAAATGTTTATTGGAGCATTCTGGATTTTTTTTTTTTTTTCCAGACAGGGTCTTGAACCATCACCCAGGCTGGAGTGCAGTGGCACAATCATGGCTCACTGCAGCCTCGACCTCCTGGGCTCAAGTGATCTTCCCATCTTAGCCTTCTGAGTAGCTGGGACTATAGGCGTGCACTACCATGCCTGGCTAATTTTTGTATCTTTTGTAGAGATGGGGGTATCCTATGTTGCCTGGGCTGTTCTTGAACCCTTGAGCTCAAGCTATCTGCCCACCTAAGGCCTCCCACAGTGCTGCAATTACAGGCGTGAGCCACAGTACCCGGCCTGAATTTTGGATTTTTGGATTAATGATGCTCAACCAGTAAGTGTAACGCAAATGTTCCAAAATCTGAAACACTGCTGGTCCCAAGCATTTTGGATAAGGGATACTCAACTGCTATCTTAAGCTGGGACAATCCTGTGGGTGCACTCCTGGAGTGCCATATGCATGTAATCAATCCTCAAGGTCGTGGGAGGATCTTCTGAGGAAAGACACAGGTTATTACAAAATTATCATAATGTAGAAAAGTTCTAATTGCGTATGTGGAAGTAATTCAAATTGCTGGCTTATATTTTACTTCACCCAACCTATTTTCCACTAATGTTGGAACCTCTGACGTTCTACTTCAATGAAAATAAAAAGCCTCCACTGTGTTTGATTCTGAGGCACAGCATGTGTGCACTCCAGCACACCACCCACCATCTGCATTGTTTTTCCGTGTCTAGGAAGAGAGCTTAACCGCCTCACATTTCCCCTTCGGCAGCCATTGCCACTTTCTCAAATGGATACAAGCTGTTGTTTCCCTGTTGTTCCCCAGGGGGCTGCAGGGTAGGCAAAGAGGAGCCAAAAAACTGCAAGGTTTTTCCTGGCTTTCTGTTCACACTGCGCCTCTTGTTCGCACCCCTGTTCCTTGTCATTTTGGAAGGACAGATGGTCTACACGTATCTAGATGAAATTACTTAAGAATGGGAAACCAGGAAAGGAAGAAAACATGTATTATGAACAAAGGCCAAAAGTAAGGTTAGAAGCATAGTAAAAGGAAAAAGAAATCAGTATCTGCAAGTGGGTCTTCATTTATTGAAGACTTTTGAGGTTAATGTATCCAACAAATGTAAACAGCCTTCTTCTCTTTCATATAGTTATCTTTCAAGGGATTCTGTCCATTCCCCAGAGTAAATCCTATCCTCATAGAAGTTTTCAGAATGATAAATTCTGGGGACCAGGTATAGTGGCTCATGCCTGTAATCCCAGCACTTTGGGAGGCTGACATGGGTGGATCACTTCAGCCCAAGAGTTCAAGACCAGCTTCAGCATTATAGACCCAATCTCTAAAAATATATATACATAAATATATAAATATAAAATATATAATATATATATATATAAAAGAATTATAAATTTCTTGATAGGCTTCTGAACTGTGTAGTGCAAGATTGCATAGTGATCTCAAGCTGCTGAGCTGAACACATCTGTGTTTTTGAATCTGATAGTATGTAGCTTTTGAGGTCCTAACCATGCCACTGCGACTACTATCAGGAGTCTCAGAATAACTATGTTATGCCCACCTAAAGGAAAAAGATCACAGGCAAAGTTCTTCACTGTAAACCTACCCAGTGAGCATGACATACACATTTCATAGTTTGAATGGAAATCTATGTTACTGCAACTGACAAGGGACACTCAAGAGCCAAGGTCAGACTGCCAGGAGCCCGAACTTTCTTGATCTTTAAAGAGGCAGCTCTATTGCGAACACTAACAAGGTTGTCTTTTGACTAGCTGGCAAACTGAGGAAGAAGGTTCACAATCTAGAACAGAGGCAACACAGTTTAGTGCCCTCAGCAGGGGCCAAAACAAGTCATTAGAGTCTTGGCCCATAAGATTATAGATTACCAAACTCAACTGCTAGAGCTTTCTACTTCCAATCTAAACATTCCTTCCGTTTTATTTTATTTTTGAAATGGAGTTTTGCTCTTGTTGCCCAGGATGAAGTGCAATGGCACGATCTACACTGCAGCCTTCGCCTCCTGGTTCAAGCAATTCCCCTGCCTGAACCTCCTGAGTGTCTGGGATTACTGGCGCTCGCCACCACGCCTGGCTAATTTTTTGTATTTTTGGTAGAGATGGGGTTTCAACAAGTTGGCCAGGCTGGTCTTGAACTCCTGACCTCAGGTGATCCACCCGCCTTGGCCTCCCAAAGTGCTGGGATTACAGACGTGAGCCATCGTACCTGGCCTCCTTCCATTTAAAAATGGTTTTTAAGAAAAAATTTCAGGTTGGTGATCAAATCAACTGACTGATGAGTACCAATCAGAACAGTGAGACAAGGAAAAGGTTAACCCTCCAGCCTGACAGTGAAAACCACGAAGATAATAAGATTAATGCATGAATTTATTACAAGATAATAACAATCAGGAAATATCTGACTGAGGGTACCAAGGAAAAATATTTTAGATTTGTAACAAAAGGTTTCAAGGTTTGATATGTTTTCGTTTCATTCCACAGAAGGTAATATACTGAAGTGACTAAGAATATGGACTTTACAATCAGGAAGGCCTGGATCCAAATTCTGACCTGAACCCATACTTGCTGGCTGTGACTTCAAGGAAGCGGCTTACCCGTTCCGAGGGTTCAAATCTTCTTACCAAAAAATAAAGATAATATTTGTGACCTCAAAGTGTTGTTATAAGGATTAAACAGGATAATATATGTAAAGAAATTAGTACAGAGTTTGACACCCAGTTAACATTCAATAAATGGGCCAGGCATGCTGGCTGGCTCACACCTGTAATCCCAGCACTCTGGGAGGCCGAGGTGGGAGGATCACTTGAGGCCAGGAGTTTGAGACCAGCCTGGCCAACATGGTGAAACCCTGTCTCTGCTGAAAATACAAAAATGAGCTGGATGTGGTGGTGTGCGCCTGTAATCCCAGCTACTCGGGAAGCTGGGGCAAGGGAATCAGTTGAAGCTGGGAGGTGGAGGTTGCAGCGAGCCAAGATTGTGTCACTGTACTCCAGCCTGGGTGACAGAGCAAGACCCTGCCTCAAAAAAAAAAAAAAAAAAAAAAAAAAAAAAAATTCAATAAATGCAGCAATTATTTTTATTTATTATTCAACACATTAGAATGACTTCAGGATTTAACTACTTACAGTTGCTTAAAGCAGAACACCAACTTAATAACCTGTACCCTTGCTATAATTATAAAACAGAAAATCTGGCATAAAGGAAGAGCTCAATAAATATGTATTGAATGAACACAGACAAAACACAAGAAAATTCACAACACTTCTGTCCTATTGTTGGGAAGGTTTCCTACCTAAGGCAAGGAATATCTTTACATTTATCTCTTAATATCTACTTCCATGATACTGATTTCTATAAGGATAGTCTTGAGAATGCCATTCATTCTGGCTAATCAGTAACATATCTGAGTGCTTATACTTGCCAGGTGCTGTCCTAGGAACTAACCTTTGATAATTCTCGCAATGCTATATAACAGGTAATAGTATTACTCTATTTCATAGACAGAGAAAAGTGAAATAACTTGCCCACACAGTTAATGTGGAGAGAAATTTCTCACTGGTCTCGGTATCAGAACAGTTGATATGTTCTTATTTTAAAGTCAATGTGAATCATGTTTTCCTTTTTATCCTGGTTACTGGAAAGCTTACAGTCAAGTTTATGGGCCTCTTCTAGAATAGGAGACATTATGACGTACACTTTTCATACTAACCTTACTTTTCTTAAAAGAAAGTTAGGCTTTCTTTTACTTTCTTCTTTAACTTTAATTTTTCAGAAAGTTTTAACTTTTGTCTCACTGACTGTACTTTTTATGACTTTCTGAAATCCCTTCTTGCCTTCTTGAAAAAGGCAAGATTTTAAAAAATGGCATTGGACATCTAGGCTGTTTCATTTTTTGTCTATGATAAATACCACTCGATAAACTTTTTCTGAACTTAATTTTTCATCATTATTTTAGGAATTAATCCCTAGAAACAAAATTTTGAAATATAAATTATGGGCTCTTTAAAATTTTATTGTGAAATATTTGACATATACATAATACTACATATAAGACAAGTTATGAAGCGTAATAAAACAAACACCACGAGCCTCCCTCTTACCCTGAGAAAGGAAGCACCAGTACTCCATTTGAAACCCATGCCCTACCTCCCTTTTCTAGTACATTATTATTATTATTATTATTATTTTTTTTTTTTAGATAGAGTCTCGCTCTGTTGCTCAGGCTGGAGTGCAATGGCATCATCGGGCCTCACTGCAACCTCCACCTTCCAGGTAAAAGCAGTTCTCCTGCCTCAGCCTCCCGGTAGCTGGGACTACAGGCATGCGCCACCACACCTGGCTAATTTTTGTATTTTTAGTAGAGATGGGGTTTCACTCCATTGGCAGGCTGGTCACGAACTCCTGACCTCAGGTGATCCGCCTGCCTCAGCCTCCCAAAATGCTGGGATTACAGGCGTGAGCCACCATGCCTGGCCTATTATTTTCAATAGTTTAAAACAGAAGTTTGTATTCCTAAACAATATACTGTTTACTTTTGCTTCCTTCCACACTTTATAAAATGGTATCACACTGGATATATTCTTTTGCAATTTTTTTAATCCACATTATATTTTAAGGATTCCTACATGTTACAACATTTAGCTGTGCTTCTTTCATTTTTACTGTTATAGATTTCTACTGCTTTAAATATACCTTTCTCTCTCTCTCTCTCTCTCTCCATCCATGTATCCATCCATCTATTCTTTGAGATGGAGTCTTGGTCTGTCACCCAGGCTGGAGTGCAGTGGTGTGATCTTGGCGCGCTGCAACCTCTGTCTCCTGGGTTCAAGTGATTCTCATGCCTCAGCCTCCTGAGTAGCAGGGATTGAGGCGAGCACCACCACGCCAGCTAATTTTTGCATTTTTAGTAGAGACGGGGTTTCGCCATCTTGCCCAGGCTGGTCTCAAATTCCTGGCCTCAAGTGATCCTCCCACCTTGGCCTCACAAAGTGCTGGGATTATGAGTGTAAGCCATTGTGCCCAGCTTCTACCACTATCTATGTATCAGTTTTCCTACAAATGGACGTCTCCATTATTGTCAGCTGTTTGCTATTATGAACAATGCTGTTATGAACATTTTTAGGTAAGTGCGCTGGTGAAAGAAGAACAAGAGTTCTGGGACTAGGGTGTATACCTGGACGTGGAACTGCTGGCTTTTCAAGATAATGCCCAATCATTTTGCAAAATAATCACACTAACACTTTTTATCTGCTATGTATAAGAATGCCCACTGCTTTGCATCATCAGCAGCACTTAGTATTGTCAGTTTTTATTTTTTGCCAGTCTCTTGGGTCTAAAAATGGTAGAGATAAACTATTTAATGCTTCCGATGTATTTTGCCAAATTAATTTCCAGAAAGATGTATCAATTTGTAATCCCACTAGTATATATGATAATATACATTTCTTAGGATCCTTAACAAAATCAAACATAATAAAAATTTTTTGCTACAGGAAAAGTGACAACTCATTTTAATTAGTATTTCTTTGATTACTAGGTTGACCATTTTTCTAATATATGTAGTGCTCATTTATATTTCTTCCTCTGTGAATTTTTTATGTTCTTTGTCTATTTTTAAAAATAGCAATGTTGATATTTGTCTCATTAGCTTAAGATTAAAAATATTTGTTTTTTGTTAACGTATTGCTTTTTTTTTTAATTTGAGACAGGGTCTCACTCTGTCACCCAGGCTGCAGCACAATGGTGTGATCAACGCTTACTGCAGCCTCAACTTCCTTGGCTCAAGCAATCCTCCCACCTCAGCCCCCCGAGTAGCTAGGACTACAGGCATGTGCCACCATGCCCAGGTATGTTTTTAAAAATTTTAATACAAATAAATATAAAAACTAAATTTTCATTTTATAGAGACGGGGTTTTCCTCTGTTGCCCAAGATAGTCTCAAACTCCTGGCCCCAAGTGATCCTCCCACTTTGGCCTCCCAATGTGCTGGGATTACAGGCGTGAGCCACCATGCCTGCCAATTTTTTTTGCCCAGTGTATCAGCCCATTTGCATTGCTATAAAGGAATACCTGAAGCTGGGTAATTCACAAAGAAAAGAGGTTTATTTTGGTTCTGCAGGCTGTAGGGGAAGCATGATGCCAGCCTCTGCTTCTGGTGAGGGCTTCAGGGAGTTTACAGGGATGGTGGAAGTTGAAGCAGAAGCAGGAGCAGGCATATCACATGGTGAGAGTGAAGAAGAGAGAGGGGGAAGGTTCCAAGTTGTTTTAAAAAACCAGCTCTCATGTGAACTACGAGAGCAAGAACTCATTCATTACTATGGGGGCGGCACCAAGCCATTCACGAGGGATCCACTCCCAGGACCCAAACACCTCCCACTAGGCCCAGCCTCCAACATTGGGGGTCACACTTCAACATGAGATTTGTAGAGGACGAATATCCAAACCATATTACTCAGTTTGCCCATCTGTTAATATTGTTTAGGTCTGTTATATGTGTGGAAATTTAAAATCTTTATTGTAGTCAAATGTGTGGATCTTTTTCTTTTTCTTTTTCTTTTTTTTTTGAGATGGAGAATCACCCAGACTGGAGTGCAGTGATGTGATCTTGGCTTTCTGCAACCTTTGCCTACCGTGTTCAAGTGATTCTCCTGCCTCAGCCTCCTGAGTAGCTGGAATTACAGGTCTGTGCTACCATGCCCAGCTAATTTTTGCATTTTTTAGTAGAGATGAGGTTTCACTATGTTGGCCAGACTGGTCTTGAACTCCTGACCTCAGGTCATCCTCCTGCCTTGGCTTCCCAATGTGTTGGGATTACAGGCGTGAGCCACTGGCGCCTGGCCTGTGAAACTTTTTCTTCACAACTTGTTTTTTTTGAGAAAGAGTCTCGCTCTGTTGCCCAGGCTGGAGTGCGGTGGCGCAATCTCGGCTCATCACTGCAACCTCCATCTCCTGGGATCAAGTGATTCTCCTGCCTCAGCCTCCCAAGTAGCTGGGATTACAGGTGCATGCCACCATGCCTGGCTAATTTGTGTATTTTTCGTAAAGACAGGGTTTTACTATGTTGGTCAGGCTGGTCTCGAACTCTTGACATTGGGTGATCCACCCGCCTCAGCCTCCCAAAGTGCTGGGATTACAGGTGTGAGGTACCATGACCAGACTACAACTTCTTTCATTGGCTTATATTCTAGGGAATCTTTCCTCATTAGATAAGAAGGTAATTAAATATTGACCTACAGTTTCTTTATTTTAAACAAGGAAACATAACTTAAAATATTGAAACACCTCAATATCAATCAATGATGATGATTAGATCCTTAGAACAAAACAGCAGATCATCAGCTCAGTTTGTTTTAAAAAGTCCTCCAGTACCCTGACTTTAACTTTTCTGAATGCTTGGGAATTTGGAATAGAATGGGGGCATCTACCTCTAAGTTAATCACATTCCCCTTGTGGAGGGAATAATCTTGAGTAAATCCAGTCCATTTACTTTTTTTTTTTTTTAAACCAGTTTAAATGTATGTCATTAGGTATTGAGAGATGGAGAAAGTGGGAAATAATAATTCAGTTCCAAAGCAAATAAGGCCTAAACGGGCCATTTTCTTTACTTAGAAAAATTCTCTAGATGGTTAAAGAACAATCCATATTCTATCATTTATAATGGCAAACATTTACACAGCACTTATTACGTTCCAGAGCCTATACGAACTGCTTTCCATCAACTCAGAGAGCATTTTAAATTACATAAAACTTGTTGGTTATCTTTCCTTCAGACCTTGATCAATATGAACAAGACTTAAACTCTGGCAGAATTAACTGCTATTTAATATTCTAACCAATCTATGAAGTTAATGTTTCTACATGAAATTGCTAAAAATTTCACATTTTCCTTTTTAGATGACTCTTCAGCAAGCAGAAGTTCTTAATACATCCAATTTCTGCTTTCAATAACATCAAAAAACCCTAGTCTTGTGTTACATACTTCTCTAAGATTTAGAAGGCCCAACATTATTCAGAGTTCAAGGACATTCTTCTTTTCATATGAGATTTTAAGAGTTTTGGAAACAGAGAGATGTCTGTTAGAACAAAATATAACAGCTCCAATCTTAGGAGTTAAGAACCAAGGACTAATTGTAGTAGGAAAGCAAACTGCTATTTTCTGTCACCTGAGTGTCAGTTTGCTTTCCTGTAACTCCATCAAAGAGCACTCTGGGATCTATTGCTTAGATAAAAATATTAATATAACACATTCCCACACTCTTTTTGTCCTAGCATTGCTGACAGCTTATCAGTATTCATGAGAGTTGGAGATTTAGCTTGTTAATATACTCAACACCTAAAGACCCCTATACCAGGTTTGACATGCTGATTTTTCCTAAAGATGTGGCAAATTGTGAAAAGCAGTAATGAATGTGAAAAGCTGTTAGGAAGTAATGATAATAATTAACATATAGGATTTACTTCGGGCTTAGCAATCCATTGTTGATTATCTCCTCATGATTGTGAGTAACTGAATAAATAAAAATAAAAATGAAGAACTAAAGGCCAGGTATGGTGGCTCATGCCTGTGATCCCAGCACTTTTGGAGGGAAGGTGAGGGTACGGCTTGAGGCCAGGAGTTAGAGAATAGCCTGGGCAGCACAGTGAGACCCTGACTCTACAAAAATTTAAAAATTAGCTGGGCATGGTAGCACGTGCCTGTAGTCCCAGCTGCTTGGGAGGCTGAAGTGAGAAGATCACTTGAGTCCAGAAGTTCAAGGCTGCAGTGAGCTATGATCATGCCACTTCACTCCAGCCTGGGCCACAATGAGACCCTCTCTAAAAAAAAAAAAAAAAAAAAAAAAAAAAAAAAGAGAAAAGAAAAGGAGGGGGGCACGTTCCAAGATGGCTGAATAGGAACAGCTCTAGTCTGCAGCTACCAGCATGATTAATGCAGGAAACGAGTGATTTCTGCATTTCCAATTGAGGTATCTGGTTCATCTCACTGGGACTGGTTGGACAGTGGGTGCAGCCCAAGGAGGGCGAGCTGAAGCAGGGCAGGGCGTTGCCTCACCTGGGAAGCGCAAGGGGTCAGGGGATTTCCCTTTCCTAGCCAAGGGAAGCTGTGACAGAGTACCTGGAAAAACGGGACACTCCCACCCAAATACTGCGCTTTTCCCAAGGTCTCAGCAACTGGCAGACAAGGAGATTCTCTCCTGTGCCTGGCTCAGCGGGTCCTACACCCACAGAGCCTTGCTCACTGCTGGCGCAGCAATCTGAGATCAAACTGCGAGGCGGCAGCCTGGTTAGGGGAGGGGCATCTGCCATTGCTGAGGCTTCAGTAGGTAAACAAAGTGGCTGGGAAGCTTGAACTGGGCGAAGCCCAGCACAGCTCAACAAGGCCTACTGCCTCTAGATTCCACCTTTGTGGGCAGGGCATAGCTGAACAAAAGGCAGCAGACAACTTCTGCAGACTTAAATGTCCCTGTCTGACAGCTCTGAAGAGAGCAGTGGGTTCTCCAAGCACAGCATTTGAGCTCTGAGAATGGACAGACTGCCTCTTCGAGTGGGTCCCTGACCCCTGTGTAGCCTAACTGGGAGACACCTCCCAGTAGGGGCCGACAGACACCTCACATAGGTGGCTGCCCCTCTGGGGGCAGATGCTTCCAGAGGAAGGATCAGGCAGCAATATTTGTTGTTCTGCAGCTTCTGCTGGTGATTCCCAGGCAAACAGTGTCTGGAGTAGACCTCCAGCCAACTCCAAGAGACCTCCTGTCTCAGCCTCCTGAGCAGCTGCGACTACAAGCATGAGCTATCATACTCGTTTAATTTTTGTATTTTTGGTAGAGATGGGGTTTTGTCATGTTGGCCAGGCTGGTCTCAAACTTCTGACCTTAGGTGATATGCCTGCCTCAGCCTCCCAAAGTGCTGGGATTACAGGCATGAGCCACAGCACCTGGCCTGTTCTTTGTTTTTTGAAAATAGTTTTCTCTTTCTCACCTTATAGACTACTATCTATGTGAGTCTTCGCTTTTGTTTTTTTTTTTTTTTTGAGACAGGGTCTTGTTCTGTCCCCCAGGCTGGAGTGCAATGGTGCAATCTCAGCTCACTGCAACCTCCACCTCCCAGGTTCAAGAGATTCTCCTGTCTCAGCCTCCCTAGTAGCAGGGATTACAGGCGTGGGCCACCACGCCTGGCTAATTTTTGTATTTTTAGTAGAGACGGGGTTTCGCCATGTTGACCAGGCTGGTCTTGAACTCCTGTGCTCAGGTGATCCACCTGCCTTGGCCTCCCAAAGTGTTGGGATTACAGGCGTAAGCCACCGTGCCCAGTAGCCTTGCATTGTTTACTGTGTCTGTGTCGCACACAGAGCTGGGCCACACTGCGTGTGCTCAATAAATAATTGTGGTTGACTGGTTAAATCTCTGCCTCATTTAGAAAGTCACCCACCCATTCTGTTTTAATCATCTAACAGGAGCACAAGACATACTTTGCAGTCAACACTCTTAAATACCTACTGAGAGACTGTGATACTTCATTAGAATTGATAATTATTCCCAGAGGAAAAAATCCTAAAGCTTCTCCTGAACTTTCAAGGATATGATAGGCTGTGGGCTCTGTTACAAAACTCCATTTGCTCCTTTGCCTGAGTCTACTTATATATAAATTCTTAATAATATTCAGGTTACATCTAAGAGACTGAAAAAAAACAAAACAAAACAAAAAAAAGCAAGTAAGTAAGTCAAGAAGCATGCAGGCAGGATAGGCAATGTCAGACTTTGTAGGCCAAAACAATTCGTACACAGGGTCTGAAACTATGCTGGAAGGATAAATCAGGTAAAAATGGCAGGTACATTCATTCATTCAAGTGAAAACCAAAACATCTTATCAGTAAGGTTCCCCTTCTTCTGTCACTTGATTTTAGAAAACTCTACCGTATCTTCAATTTTCACAAAATTCATATCAGGGAAGACATCTGAAAATCACTATAGTCACACTTTAGCCCATTATGAAAATGAGAATGTTGATCAAAACACAGAGGGATACACTCATCTAAATTAGAAATCTGAATTGAAGGATCCGTACTCAGCTGATGATATTTGTAGGAGTCCTTTCATTTAGTCGTCACTCACTAAAATTCTAGCTTGGTAGCTTCTGGGAAATACTTTTTGCAGCACAATATATTCCCTGTTTTGGCTCTCTGGAAAGATTAGGGGATTCTTCTTGCATCCAGATCAAAGCTGTTCATTATTTGGGGAATATAAATGAAGCTAGTACAGTGGCAAAAATATAAGATTTGCAGTTAGGCAGACTTGGGTTGGTTTTTTTCCTTGGTTATGTACCAACTGTGTACTTCTGGGCAATTTTTAACCTTTCTAAGCCTCGGTTCCTTCATCTATAAAATCGGTATAAAAGAAGTACCTCCCTCTTGGGATTACTTTGAGGGTAAAGTTAGATAATAGATGTGAAACCATATAAAAGCCCCAATTTTAGGAGATAAGAACCAAGGACTAATTGTAGTCCTAATTCATCTTTCTTAAGATGTATTTCCTTTTTTTTTTCTTCCACATTTTAGTATCTCTGAAATCTGTAGGCTTCTTAAAATCGCTATTGGCTATGGAGCAGCTGGCACTGCTTTCACTGACTGTACAAGTATGTCAGAGCTTGCAGAATGCGTGTCAGTAGCTTGGAAGAAAATTTCAGCTAAAAATGGATTCTTCTTTTCAGAAATGCTGCACCACCAATGCTCTTGAAGGCTCGGAGAACAATATTGTATGGAAAAACATAGACTTTCATGATTCAGAGTCAAAGGAAATTCAGAGGAGTTGGATCCTGAGTATGAAGAAATTTTAGACCAATTTATTTATTTTGTTTATATGTATGTACAAGAATGCCATAAAATAAAAATCTAAGCCTAATGGAGTATTTTTATTTTGTTTTGTTTTTTTGAGATGGAGTGTCACTCACTCTGTCACCCCGCAGGCTGAAGGGCAGTGGCGTGATCTCGGCTCATTGCAACCTCTGCCTCTTGGGTTCCAGTGATTCTCCTGCCTCAGCCCCCTGAGCAGCTGGGATTACAGGTGTCCACTACCATGCCTGGCTAATTTTTGTTTTTAGTAGAGACAGGGTTTCACCCTTTGGGCTAGGCTGGTCTTGAACTCCTGACCTCAAGCGATCCACCTGCCTTGGCCTCCCAAAGTGGCAAGATTACAGGTGTGAACCACCATGCCCAGCCCTAAGGGAGTACTTTAACAGATATTAACTAAACATTTTTAGTGAAAAGCATTTTTGTCATGGTTTGCTCAACAGCATTTTTTTCTTTCTTAGTGATTAATAAAATAATAGTGTCTCAAACCAATGTTTCTTTTAGATTCAATGAAATATGGCAGTAGAATGCCTGGCACTTACCAAGAGCTCAGTAAATGTTGGCTGCTATTAATAATGATAGTAAGAACAATGAACAAAAGCTACAAGTAATAAGTTTGTGGTCACACTTGCTTCTGTTAACTTCAGCTCTATTTAAAAGAAATAAACGTTCTGTTTTCTACAAAGACAATAAAAAAAAAGATTGAGAAAGGAAAGAAAAACTATAAGTAATTCTCTTAATCCTCTCCTTTCTATGCTTCACTGCACATTTTGCATGTTTATAAGAAGAGAAAAGACATGTGCAAGACTGGAACTATGCTTAGAGCATGGAAAGTTGAATTATAAACTCTTTCTCCCTGTAAAAACCAGATTTCTGCAAAGGTTTACGGAAACAGGAGCAGTAGGGATAAACTATAAGGCCTGAAGTTACTACGTATGGGACACAAATTAATAGGTTGAGGGATAATAATGTACAAACCGCTTCCGATTCACTCTCTTATTTGAGTCTCATAATAACCTTTGAAGTAGGCATAATAGCTACTGCCTAGAGGGGCCTGGGATTTAAAGAGATAATAGGACAACACCAAGATCACAACATAGGCTACGGGGTTTTAAAATTACTCTATACAGATGTATATTATTGGCAAGATTATAGTCATGACAAAATTGTATATTACTGTTTCTATGAATGACTTAACAAGTCCATGATTACAGACTGACTATAAGTATACATATATATTCCTAATAAAAAGAAGAAAAAGAAAACATAGGTAGGCAATTATATGTTAAACTGCTAGTTTATAACCAGGAGGCAATATTGTTAAAAATAGTTACTACTTGAAGTTTTCTATAGGAAAAATTTCACAGATGCAATATATGAAAAAATCATTGGTGTACAGGCAGAAAAGTTTTAAAAAAAAGATATGAAAAAATCAATTGTGCGTCAGTTAGAAAAATGGCCACGTTCAATGAATCCATCATGAAAAGTCTTGCTATGCTCCACAAAAGCTGGTGAGTTTAACTGAGAGGAACAGAGGTCTATTATATTAGAACGATAAAACAGTTAAGGTTATATCTGCCTTTACCTGGATGAACTGAGCTAAATTATAAAGTTGCATATTCTCAAATTTCTGCCTACACTAAAAACCTACATTTTGAGGACACTATCTCTAAAATTAGTAACACATTATTCTTCAGTCTCCAGAGCTCAAATCCCAGTTGATCTCACTTTTTGTGATGATCCACCCCTTCTTTTTAATTCTCACCATTCAGAAAGCCATTGCATAGGTGATAAGCTCATTCTCATTGGGTACCATGGAAAAAGTTTATATATGTGTGTGTGTGTGTGTGTGTGTGTGTGTATTTTTTTTTTTTTTTTTTTTGAGACAAAGGCTTGCTCCGTTGCCCAGGCTCACTGCAACCTCCACCTCCTGGTTCAAGTGATTCTCCTGCCTCAGCCACCTGAGTAGCTAGGATTACAGGCACACACCACCAAGCCCAGCTAATTTTTGTATTTTTAGTAGAGACAGGGTTTCACCATGTTGCCCAGGCTATTCTGGAACTCCTGACTTCAAGTGATCCACCCACCTTGGCCTCCCAAAGTGCTGCAATTACAGGCGTGAACCACCGCACCTGGCCAAGTTAATATTTTTTAATACACTAAACACTACATTGGAAAGTGCCCATTTTTTAGAAAAGGGAGAGCTAGAGATTGGAATACAATATACAGAAATTAGAATTCAGATTAAGTTGACTGACAAGCATTAGGAAAAATGCAAGAAAGATTGGGGGACTGAGGCTCAACAACATGTAGCTTAAAGAAGCTTTAATACAAAAGGTGAGAACAGTCCAAACACTGGCAGGTGAGTGGCAAAGGATCTAATGGGCCACACTGTATCACTATCATTCTCCTTTCATAAAGGAAAAAAAAAGAAAATATTTTTCACCCTAAGAACAGGAAAACCATGAAGTCCTTTTATGATAATAATTGTAAAAAAAGAGCCAGGAAGAAAATTTGCAAGATTTCTTTTACAGTGCTATAACCTATTGGTTAATTATTATAAGTTTAGCTGTCCCTTGCTAGACAATTAAACTTTGTTCGTTTCGTTTTGGTTGTTTAAGACAGGATCTCACCCAGGCTGGAGTGCAGTGGTGCTATCATGGCTCACTGTAGCCTCAACCTCCTGGGCTCAGGTGATCTTCCTGCCTCAGCCTCCGGGGTAGCTGGGACTATAGGCCTTTGCCACCATGACCAGCTAATTAAAAAATGTTTTTAGTCTGGGCATGGTGACTCATGCCTGAAATCCCAGCACTTTGGGAGGCTGAGGACGGCGGATCACATGAGGTCAGGAGTTTGAGACCAGCATCTCAAACTCTTGACACACACACAAAAAATACAAAAATAAATACAAACAACAACAACAACAACAACAACAACAAAAAAAACATATAAAAAAAATAAAAAAATACAAAAAATACAAAAAAAAAAAAGAGAGAAAATAACTAACTAATGTTAACATCTTCAGCCAGGCACAGTGGCTCATGTCTGTAGTCCTAGCACTTTGAGAGGCCTAAGCAGGAGAAGCAGAAAAGAACCTGTTTGGCACTGATACCTTCAGTCACCTCTATTCCCACAATCACTGTCAGAAACATCATCTCATCTGAGCACCTCTCTCCGTCTCCACCACCATTCTCGTCTTTTGCTTGGACTACTTCAATTGCCGCCTAACTGCGTGATTCATCTCAATCACTCTTAACTAAGAGCCTTTGCACCGCTATTGATTTCCCTGGAGCTCTCTTCCTTCTCCTTCACCTAGTTACCTTGTTTTTATCCCTTGGAGCTCACTTAAACCTCACTCATATCAAGCAAGCTTTTCCTGCTTCACCACCTCTCCACCCCTAATTAGATCACCCCTAATTAGATCACATTTTTGTTACACATTTCCAAAGGACTCTACTTTTTTTTTCCAAATCACTTAATTACATAGTCATTTTACTGTTTGTTAAATACCTGTCTCTCTGCAAACACTCCCTGAGAACTTTCACGAGAGAATGTTGGGCCCGCCGTTATTTCCTTAGCGCCTGGCAGAGACAGAGCACAAACCAGATTTTCAGGAAATAGTGTTGAATTAGTAAATATCAGATGTGGACGAAAGCCTGGTAAAGGTACACATACATGTTGATGCCCACTCCCTCTCCAGCTCTCTGTGGCACCTTATGGTCTAGTATATTAGGCACATTTTGGGGTATCAGCCCGCTTTCAACAATTCAGTCTTCTCCAGGATTCTGCCCACTCCACTTCCCAAACATATGTGGGAACTCCTAAAAGCCATGTTTGTAAATTTGAGGTTCGATGTAGAGACAAACCAATATACTTAAGCATGAAACATTCCTCATTAGCTGTTTTAAAAATGAAAAAGTATCAGAAAATTGAGAAGTATCATTTATGTCTTTTCAGTTGCTTTTTAAGAAACCTTAATTAACTTGATGATTAGAAAGAAAAAAAAATAAAAATAAAAAAACGCTTTAGTGCTGCAGGATTTAAAATATAACCTGACTTAATGGTCTCTCTGTGGTACTCTAAGAAACGTAGCGGGTGCAGTGGCTCATGTCTTTAATCCCAACACTTTGGGAGGCCAAGGTGGGAGGATTGCTTCAGCCTAGGAGGTCAAGACCAGCCTGGGCGACATAGTGAGACCCTGTCTTTACAAAATTTTTTTTCTTTTTTTTTTTTTTTGAGACAGAGTCTTGCTCTGTCGCCCAGGCTGGAGTGCAGTGGTGCAATCTAGGCTCAGTGCAACCTCTGCCTCCTGGGTTCAAGCAACTGTTGTGCCTCAGCCTCCTGAGTGGCTGGGATTACAGGCGCCTGCCACCATGCCTTGCTAATTTCTGTATTTTTAGTAGAGACAGGGTTTCGCCATGTTGGCCAGGCTGGTCTTGAACTCCTGACCTCAGGTGATCTGCCCACTTCGGCCTCCCAAAATGCTGGGATTACCAGTATGAGCCACTGAGCCAGGCCAGTTAGTTATTTTCAATTTCATCCCTTTACTACAATTCGAATTCTCACTTTTCCTCCTCTAGCTGTCAGGAAGCTGGGAGGCAATAACAAGCCTCAAATCATCTAGGGAGGATACATGCTATCTATGGCCTTGCCATACCAGAGAAGACTACCACATAAATATGAGGCCAAGATTACATATCACATTGTTTTCAGTTTGGAGGCAGAGAAGTTAAACAGTATATTAAATCAGAGCCACCTAACTGAATACACTAAAAATGATGCCACCATGGTAACGTAATGAGGAAATGGCACATTCTTCTGTCACATTCCGGCAGAGAGAGGCAGGTATTTCAAACACAGTCATGTGCCACATAACAATGTTTTGATCACCGAGACTGCACAGATGATGGTGTATATGTTTAGATACACAATTACCTACTGTTGTGTTGCAAATGCCCTGATGGTATTCAGCACAGTAACATACTTGACAAGTTTGTAGCCCCAGAGCAATAGGCGGTCTAGGTTTGTGTAAGCACACTCTATGATGTTTGCATAATGAAATCGCCTAATAATGCATTTCTCAAAATGTATCCCTATCGCTAGGCAATGCATACTATATTCGAAGCTATCTCATAAATAGGGTGTGACATATACTAATTATAGCCTGGCAGTATTCATTTACTAAAATCATGTAACTGTTACTCCCCTCTCAGGATCTGCCCCGTCGAGTCCTGACAGATGGACCTAGTGACTGTTGAAAATCTGAGTGGGAAGGTGAGTCTTTTTCGGATGACCTCTATACAGCAGATCTGGAGGAGACTGGAAGGGTGTGTGTCCCATTACGCCAGTTTGAAATTAATTATGTTTCACTAGGCAGAGGAGGCTCCTGGGCCCAGTTGACCAAGTGTGTGTAAAATGTGATTAGCTTTAGGGAATAAATGATTACATGTGCAAATAAATGGGCTTAGTTTACTCACCACATCAAGCAACTCCACAATTTATTATTTTTCTTTGGCGGAAATTAACCTCACATTTGAGGTTATAAATATCCACAAGTGAGGAAAACCAAAGACATTGTTCCCCCAGCTATCCTAACCCTGTTGGATGATAGATATATATTAAAAGTGAACTATAAAACTTAATTCAAATCCACAGTTAGCACAAGAATATACCACAATATTTTTTATGACAAGCTGTGGAGCTATTACATTAGCAGAGTTTTAATTAACCTTTCCAGGTGGAGGAAAAAAGACTCACAGGCTCTTTGAAGCCAGTAAAAGACAAGATCAGTAAACCAAGCAGTACAATTTCCAGAGCATTGGAAAAATCCCAACATTACTTTATTTTACTTATTTATTTATTTTTGAGATGAAGTTTTGCTCTTGTTGCCCAGGCTGGAGTGCAATGGCACATTCTTGGCTCACTGCAACCCCCGCCTCCCGGGTTCAAGCGATTCCCCTGCCTCAGCCTCCCAAGTAGCTGGGATTACAGGCTTGCACCACTACACTGAACTAATTTTTTGTATTTTTAGTAGACAGGGTTTCACCATGTTGGTCAGACTGGTCTCAAACTCACGACCTCAGGTGATCCACCCACCTTGGCCTCCCAAAGTGCTGGGTTTACAGGCATGAACCACCGCACCCGGCCTACTTTATTTTTATTCTTTTTTGAGATGGAGTTTCGTTCTTGTCACACAGGCTGGAGTGCAGTGGCGTGATCTCGGCTCACTGCAACCTCCACCTCCTTGGTTCAAGCAATTCTCCTGCCTCAGCTTCCTGAGTAGCTGGGATTGAAGGTGTGTGCTACCACGCCTGACATCAGGTGATCTGTTGCTGCTTCCCAAAATGCTTGGATTACAGGCATGAGCTACCACACCCGGCCCCAACATTACTTTAGATTCAAATTTAAAAACTAGTAGTGCTGGCCAGGTGTGGTGGCTCACGCCTGTAATCTCAGCACTTTGGGAGGCCGAGGTGGGTGGATCACCTGAGGTCGGGAGTTCGAGACCAGCCTGACCAACATGGAAAAACCCTGTCTCTACTAAAAATACAAAATTAGCCTGGTGTGGTGGCACATGCCTGTAATTCCAGCTACTCAGGAGGCTGAGGCAGGAGAATCGCTTGAACCAGGGAGGTGGAGGTTGTGGTGAGCTGAGATCGTGCCATTGCACTCCAGCCTGGGCAACGAGTGAAACTCTGTCTCACATTAAAAAAAAAAAAAAAAAAAAGGTTGTCATGGGCTGGGCACAGTGGCTCATGCCTGTAATCCCAGCACTTTGGGAGGCTGAGGCGGGTGGACCACCTGAGGTCAAGAGTTTGAGACCAGCCTGGCCAACATGGCAAAACCATGTCTCTATTAAAAATATAAAAATTAGCCAGGCACGGTGGTGCACCCCTGTAGTCCCAGCTATCCAGGAGGGTGAGGCAGAAGAACTGCCTGAACCTGGGAGGCGAAGGTAGCAGTGAGCTGAGATCACACCACTGCACTCCAGCCTGAGTGACAGAGCAAGACTCCATCTCAAAATAAATAATAAATATTAAAAAAAAAAAAAAACTAATCACAGTCAAATTCAAGTTGACATACATCTACTGAGTGAGAAATGCTAGGAGTTTTGGGGAAAATGTAGTTCAGTATAAACTGATAAGGGAATACCTAATAGATCTCAGAGTTTATTCCAATTACTTTGGTCAGTATCACAGATGAGTAAGATCAGAGTTTGCACCTAAGTGAATACTTGGAAATCACGTAAGAAGATAACCAAACAGTAGCGAGTTTCTGATTAAAAGATCAAAGTTTGGCCAGGCACAGTGACTCACGCCTGTAATCCCAGTACTTTGGGAGGCCAAGTTAGGCGGATCACCTGAGGTCAGGAGTTGGAGAACAGCCTGGCCAACATGGCGAAACTCTGTTTCTACTGAAAGTACAAAAATTAGCAGGAAGTGGTGGTGGGCGCCTATAATCCCAGCTACTCAGGAGGCTGAGGCAGGAAAAGCTTGAACCTGGGAGGCGGAGGTTGCAGTGAGCTGAGATCGTTCCACTGCACGCCAGCCTGGGCAATAACAGCGAGACTCTGTCTCAAAAAAAAAAAAAAAAAAAAGATCAAAGTTCATTAGACCAAAGAAATAAAAAATTCAGACACCAACAGGGCTCTCATTAAGTGACACATTATTCAAGTGTTTTAATATATTATCATGTGTTCTCTGTATCATGAAAATAAAATCCTTGAATTTGGAGTAAAAAGTTATCTATTAAGTTTTTTAGACACTATCAATGTATCACAGTGGAAATTTCCCAAGTTTATTATAAAGTATCACAGAAAATAAGCTACAAGATACTGCCATGATGGATACTAAATTTCCAAGTGATATTAATAGACATTTGTCTCAAATTGAGGGAACAAATTAAAAGCTGGAAATGAAACATATCTTTCTGGCTGTAAAATGACATTTATTTAAAAAGTCCAATACTTCTGCTACTAATGGCAACAATAAACCATGGTGCATAGCACAATAGGGACTAAATAAACCTCTATACCCTGAAAGAAAAAAGGTCTGAAATAAAGTCACCACTGGGTAGCAAGATAAACTGCTGGCATGGTCTTTGCAATGAGTCTAACACTATGATGCTGAAACTGGTTTTGAAACAGCCCTCCTGAGGCCAATCCTATAATCTGGGGAAGGTGGTGAGTATGTACGCCACTGTGCTTGGCCAATTTTTTTTTTTTTTTTTTTGGTAGTAGAGATGGGTCTCACTGTGTTGCCCAGGCTGGTCTCGAACTCCTAGACTCAAGTGATCCTCCCACCCTGGCCTCCTGATGAGCTTTCCTCATTAATTCAAAAGCTGCAGAGGAGGACACATTTCTCTGGAGACAGAAGGGGCTGGGACTGGAATACAGCAAGCATTGGATAGTCTGGATCATAAGGATATGTAGCTGGGTGCTGGTGACACAGGGGAAACTACTGATCTACAGTGCTGGAATACTACTAGGAAGCAAGTGTCTTCTGGGAAGGAAGGGCATGAGGCTGCAACTCTCTATTCACTAGACTCAAGGCTAATGAATCATGTGGGGGAGTATTGTGGTGACTTTGAATAGCACCGGTGGGTAGAGAAAGGCAATGAGGTCTGAAATAAAATCACCACTCGGTAGCAAGATAAACTGCTGGCATGGTCTTTGCAATGAGTCTAACATTCTGATGCTGGAACTGGTTTTGACACAGCCTTCCTGAGGCCGATCCTATAATCTGAGGAAGGCAGTGAGTATGTATAGGAGGTAACCTGTATATGAATATTCCCAGTGTTCCCCTACTCCTTGTGTAATCCCCTTCCACAATGGACCAGAAGTGATCTGTAACCAAAAGGATAAGGCAGAAGTGATGGAATGCCACTTCTGAGATCAGATTATACAAGACAGCGTGGCTTCCCTGTTGGCTGTGCTGCGGGAAGCCAGCTGCCAGGTCATGAGAGCCCTATGAAGAGGTTCATTAAGGGAGGAACAGGAGCCTACTGCCTACAGCCACGTGAGTGAGCTGAGAATAGGATTGCCCCGCCTAGTCAAGCTTTTAGAGGACTACAATCTCATGAGAGACAGTCAGAATTACCCAGCTAAGCCACTTCTAGGTTCTTAACCCTTAGAAACTATGTGATACAATAAATGTTAGCTGTTTTAAAATATCTTTTAGGGTAATTTCTTTCTTTTCCTTTTTTTTTTTTGAGACAGGGTCTTGCTCTGTCACTCAGGCTGGTATGCAGTGGCAAGATCACAACTCACTGCAGTTTCAACCTCCCAGGCTCAAGCAATCCTCCCACCCCAGCTTCCCAAGTAACTAGCACTACAGGGACGCACCACCATGCCTGGCTCCTTTTGTGTGTGTGTGTGTTTTGTTTGTTTGTTTTTGGTAGAAATGAGATCTCACTATGTTGCCCAGACTGATCTCAAACTCCTGGGCCCAAGTGATCCTTCTGCCTTAGCCTCCCAAATTGATGGAATTATAGGCATGAGCCACTGAGCCCAGCCTAGGGTAATTTCTTATGCAATAATAGGTTATTAACACAATGGTAGAGCTCTAATTTTAGAAGGAGTGGGTTAGAAACTGTCTTACTTCCGACTGGTTTTTTTTGTTTTTGTTTTTTTAAGAGACAGGGACTTACTCTGTTACCCAGGATGGCATGCAGGGTGCAATTGCAGCTCACTGCGGCCTCAACTTCTTGGGCTTAAGCAATCCTCCTGTCTCAGCCTCCCAAGTAGATGGGACTACAGTAATGTGCCACCATGCTTGGCCAATTTTTTTTTTTTGGTAGTAGAGATGGTTCTCGTTATGTTGCCCTGGTTGGTCTTGAACTCCTAGACTCAAGTGATCCTCCCACCCTGGCCTCCCAAAGTGCTGGGAATACGGGCATGAGCCATCACACCAGGGCTTACTTCCACTTTTAAGAACCACTAGTGCCTGAGCAGGAGGAGCAACACCAACACCAAACTGGGGTCACAGAATGAGCCACATTATCTTGAACAAGTGTAACTGTTCAGTTAACCCTATTAGCTTTAATTCATCCCATATAGCATTTTACCAGAGAAAAAGGGGTGAGAGGGAGAGGGAAAGAGAGAAAGAGTGGGGAGAGAGACAGAGAGAGAGAGAAAGAGAGAGAGTCGCCACCACCACCACAACAAAAAAACACCAAATGGGTACAGTAATTCCACTACAGCAAATAAGCTGCTTCCAAAATTTCTGAGTTTGCTGTTTGCCCAACCTTAATAGCAAAAGAATTCCATGAAAAGTATTTCTAGGCTGGGTGTGGTGGCTCACTCTTGTAATCCCAGCACTTTGGGAAACCGAGACGGGTGGACCATCTGAGGTCAGGAGTTCAAGACCAGCCTGGCCAACATGGTGAAACCCTGTCTCTACTAAAAACAGAAATTATCCAGGCGTTGTGGCATGTGCCTGTAATCCCAGCTACTCAGGAGACTGAGGCAGGAGAATCGCTTGAACCTGGGAGACAGAGGTTGCAGTGAGCCAAGATCATGCCACTGCACTCCAGCCTGGGCAACAAAAGTAAAACTCCATCTCAAAAAAAAAAAAAAAAAGAAAGAAAAGAAAAGCATTTCTATATTGGAAAGAAAATAACAGATAATGGCCGGGCACGGTGGCTCAAGCCTGTAATCCCAGCACTTTGGGAAGCCGAGATGGGTGGATCACGAGGTCAGGAGATCGAGACCGTCCTGGCTAACATGGTGAAACCCCGTCTCTACTAAAAAATATGAAAAGCTAGCCAGTCGAGGTGGCGGGCGCCTATAGTCCCAGTTACTCGGGAGGCTGAGGCAGGAGAATGGCATAAACCCAGGAGGCGGAGCTTGCAGTGAGCCGAGATCGCGCCACTGCACTCCAGCCTAGGCGACAGAGCGAGACTCCGTCTCAAAAAAAAAAAAGAAAAAATAGATAATAATATTAATAACAGCATATTAACACTTAGCAATGATGACTGCAACACTTTGTATTAATGTTATATGATGTCCAATAAAGAGAATATGACCAACATCCTATATTCAAGGAAACTACTTTAGTTTTTTCCTTGATTTCTGACACTGTGCTCCATAATATATCTACATGGAAATTTGGAAAATATTATCAAAACATCTCACTGATCAATATAATCCAGCACAATGAATTTAATATATATACCTCATTTATTTTTTCAATTGGGTATACTGGAAATCAATGCTTTGGGATTAAACCTCTGATCAACATGATGATTGTGAAGTTGGCAATATTCTGGAAGGCTTTCAAACTTTGAAGGGTAGAAAGCTGCAAAGAGTATTAAGACTGGACAGAGATGCCTGGAAGTACAGGTCAATGATTCTTCTAATAAGGCTTACACGGTCACAGAATAATTCAAATTTGGTTCCTTTTTTTTTTTTTTTTTTAAATAAATACAGGATCTCACTCTGTTGCTCAGGCTGGAGTCCAGTGTTGTGATCATGGCTCACTGCAGCCTCAGACCTCTCGGGCTCAATTGATCCAACCACCTCAGCCTCCCAAGTAGCTGGGACCACAGGTGCATGCCACTACACCCAGCTACCATTGTTTTGTATTTTTTTTGTAGAGACATTATCTTGCTGTGTTGCCCAGACTGGTCTCGAACTCCTGAGCTCAAGTGATTCGCCCGCCTTGGTCTCCCAAAGTTCTGGGATTACAGGCATGGGCCACTGAACCTAGCCTTCATTAAAAAAGGAATCCAGACTGGGTGTGGTGGCTCATGCCTGTAATCCCAACACTGTGCGAAGCAAAGGTGGGTGGATCTCCTGAGGTAAAGAGTTCGAGACCAGCCTGGCCAACATGATGAAACCCCATCTCTACTAAAAATACAAAAATTAGCTGGGCGTGATGGCACACATCTATAGTCTTAACTACTTGGGAGGCTGAGGCAGGAGCATTGCTTGAACCCGGGAGGTGAAGGTTGCAGCACACCACTGCACTCCAGCCTGGGCCACAGAGTGAGACTCCATCTCAAAAACAAAAACAAAAACAAAAACAAAAAACCAAAAAACCAAATAACCTTATTGTACATTGATTAGTTTATTGACAAATACTTATTGTGCACTTACTCCTGAAAACATTTTTTACAGCTGTCTCTTTACAACTTTATCTCACCAATACCAGTAATTTCCTGTTTCTTTACCCTTGTGCATCACGTCCTTAGCTGGATATGAGAGTGATCTGGCTGAGACCCATCCTTCTGATCTCTGGCCCAGCCTGGCCCATTTACTTTGTTCTGTACAACTTAAATGTAAGGATAGCACTCTGTCCCTCACTTTCTTTTTTGCTTCAAGTAAATTATACATTGTACTTGAGTGAGCTCATTAATTCCCAATATATCAACTGACTCCTATATGCTAATAATACCGTATCTCTAATTGGACCCACATCACTGATTGCCAAATACATATATCCAATTGCCTCTAGAGAAAGCTATTGAGGTGCCTCATGAATACTTCAAACTCAAAATGTCCAAGAGAGAACTCAACACTTCTTTAAGCAAAACTACTTCTCCTCCTATGTTCTCTATCTCAGTGAATGGGATTACCTGAATTCTACTCTTTCATGCCAATTGCCAAACTGCCAATTGCCAAATTGACTCCCTTTTCTCTCTCCCCTTTCCTAAGACTACCTTATGATTTTCTCCTTAAACAACTGCAATAACTATCTATTTTCCCTCTTTGCTAATCCACTTTACAGTGTTGTTAGAGTGATCTTTCTAAAAATCCAAATCTGATCATACCACTTCTCACTTTATACCTTTCAATGGTTCCCTATAGCTTTTAGGATAAAGTGTCCAAATACCTACAGTGCACCATTCAAAATACTTCCTGGCCTGGCTACTGCATGCTGTTTTTGTTTTCCAAAAGCACCATCTTTTTCCTTCCTTCTTTGCATTCGTGCTCTATTTCCCTAGAATGCACTTTTACTTCTTTAAAAAGATAGTTTGTAACCTAGAATGTACTTTTGTTTTTATTTTGCACAGCTCTTTCTCTCTCTCTCTCTCTCTCTCCCCCTCTCTCTCATGCTTAGAAATGACAGAACTAGTTTATATTTCATTAGTCATGTAGCTTTAATAAAAAAACACATTCATGTTAATGTGTAGCAGATTGATACAAAACAGATGAAGAGATTATGGGTGGGGAGGGAGAAAAGGCATCCAATAATAGGAAAAATGATGAGAAATAAAAGAGACTTGACAAATATTCATTTCTGTGCTGTTAAATGAATTCAGAGGATAATAACCTGATGTAATTTATGACCCTTTAAAGTGGTATTTGCTCAAAGTATGAATTCAAAAAGCTGCATATGATGCATAATTCATTCACGAATGACTGCAGAGCTGGCTCTGGCTCCTAGGACATTGGCTAGGACTGGCTCCTAGGAGACTTCCTAGACTCCTCCAAGGCTGGGTAGCAAGCCAGAGGACAGATCTATTTTTTTAAAATCTCTTTTTCTTCTAAGAAAGAAAAAAAAAAATACATCTACTAGTTAACTGAGGCTAAGTTAGTTAAAAGAAGAAAAAAAAAAAGCAAGCTTCTTTCCACTCATTAGCGCAGTCATCATGAGCAATCATTCTTTATTTTAAAATGTCCCTGGCCGGGCGCGGTGGCTCAAGCCTGTAATCCCAGCACTTTGGGAGGCCAAGACGGGTGGATCATGAGGTCAGGAGATCGAGACCATCCTGGCTAACACAGTGAAACCCTGTCTCTACTAAAAAAATACAAAAAACTAGCCGGGCGAGGTGGTGGGCGCCTGTAGTCCCAGCTACTCGGGAGGCTGAGGCAGGAGAATGGCGTAAACTCGGGAGGCGGAGCTTGCAGTGAGCTGAGATCCGGCCACTGCATGCCAGCCTGGGTGACAGAGCGAGACTCCGTCTCAAAAAAGAAAAAAAAAAGTCCCTAAGTTCCAAAGACCATAACTCTAAAAAGGCACCTGCAGCTAAAGATGGCTATAAGAGGTAAAAAAATGAAAAGACCTACTCAGATACCCTGGACATCATTTTGTCCAAGCTGATCTAGAGGCCAAATTTGATCTGCCTATAGGCCCAGAGAGGTCTGGGAGAACCTAGAGAAACTTTCTCTCGTCTTGTCTTGCTCCCTAATTTTAATCTGATTCTTAATGATCTTTGCAGACGTGGCCCTGAGGCACAGAGTCTCTTTACTAGCATGAGAAAACCTAAACGATATATCAATTTAAGCCTGGCTTGGGACAAACTTGATAAGAAAGGTCATTTCTCTCTCACAGTCTCTTGGCTCCAGTCCCAGAGTTTACCAAGAGCTCTAATGCCTCTTCTCGGGTATTCCACAACTGTAACAAAGAGCAAATGAAAATCCACTACCTGATCTTTAGGCAGAACGAATTTCAGAGTTATTGACTCAAATAGAATTTCTCTGCTGAGAAAACTGAGCAGTCCCCTACTCTCTTACTTCACAGACTGATTCACATGTCCCAGTTTATGTTCTCATTGTACCATATACATATCCCTACAACTGTACTTTACCTATGCACTGTGCAAGTATTTCTTTCATTTATCCTACCTTTATAAGCTTCTTGGAAGCAGAACAATGTTTTTCTCATCCTTGTATCTTAAGCATTTAGCACAGTTCCTGGAAAACTAGTGTAAATTATTAGTAGTTAAGAAAAGAATCTGAGCCAGGCACAGTGGCTCACGCCTGTAATCCCAGCACTTTGGGAGGCCACGGCAGGAGGATCACCTGAGGTCAGGAGTTTGAGACCAGCCTGGCCAACATGGTGAAACCACGTCCCTACTAAAAATACACAAAATTAGCCAGGTGTGGTGGTGGGCACCTGTAGTCCAAGTTACTTGGGAGGCTGAGGCAGGAGAATCGCTTGAACCAGGGACCAGGGAGGCAAAGGTTGTAGTGAGCTGAGATCATGCCACGCACTCCAGCCTGGGTAACATGAGTGAAACACTCCATCTCAAAAAAAAAAAAAAGACTCTGGAGCCAGGCTACCTGGAATCAAATCTTAGCTCCACCTTTATCATGTGTGAGACTCTGAGCAAGTTATTTAGCCTCTTTGTGCCTCAATGTCCTCATTTGTTAAATACTAACATCATAGCATTGTGAAGACCAAATGAAACAATGTACAGACAGCCCCCAACTTACAATGGTCCTACTTAACAATTTTTCAACTTTATGGTGGGTTTATTGGGGTATTAAATGTATTTCTTTTCTTCTTTTTTTTTTTTTTTTTGAGCCAGGGTCTCACTCTGTCACCCAGGCTGGAGTGCAGTGGGGCAATCACAGCTCATTGTAGCCTTGACCTCCTCGGACTCAGGTAATACTTCCACCTTAGCCTCCCAAGCAGCTGGTTAAGTGCATTTCTGACTTATGATGGATTTACTGAAACATCATCATAAGTCAAGGAGCATCTGTACATAAAACAAGTAGAATAGTGTCTGACTTATGGTAAGCTCTCAGGAAATGCTAGCTAATATTTTTATTATGTAGTATGTACCCAAACTTTTGTTTGAATATATGCTACCCATGTGCTTGAGACTGACAGAGGTCTGTAGCCATGGACTGTTGGAGCTAGAAGTGTATACACAGATGAAACACTGAACTATAAAGTTGTAATCACCTTCTTCTATACTACTTTTCATTTTACTGTATTACCTTTCTGTGGTACCTTGAATATTCTGTTGTGAGACTAAAAATTTAACTATTCCTGCATTCTGAATTCCAAATAAATGACCTAAGAACTTTTTATACACTGGTAGAGAGCTCATTCATAAGTTGAGAGGCACCTGGGGTCTACTAAAAAGATGTTGCTAAGACTGTATGAAAGACTGATTGAGGAAAAGCTTCCACTGGAGAAAAATCAAACCTTCATGACTTATTTATGAGCTCCTTTTATCTTGTGGCCAGTTTAAAATGAACTTAGAATGTAACATTAAAGATATCTGATAACAGGAAAATCCTGGGAATTGACAAATATTACAAAGGCATCCCTAACGTATCATTGACTTTGGAATTGCAAAGCTATCTGCATATCAAAGAAAAATATCAATCTCTAGGAGTCTTCTGCACTTTCTTTTTTTTTTTTTTTTTGAGATGGGGTTTCGCTTTCGTTGCCCAGGCTGGAGTGCAATGGCATGAAATGGGTTCACCGCAACCTCCGCCTTCTAGGTTCAAGTGACTCTCCTGCCTCAGCCTCCCGAGTAGCTGGGATATCAGGCATGCACCACCACGCCCGGCTAATTTTGTATTTGTAGTAAAGATGGGGTTTCTCCATGTTGGTTAGGCTGGTCTCGAACTCCCAACCTCAGGTGATCTGCCTGCCTCGGCCTCCCAAAGTGCTGGGATTACAGGCGTAAGCCAATGCGCGCAGCCACACTTTTAATGATCCATCTGAAAGGTCAGATTCAGAAGTGATAATGCCTTTAAAATTTTTTGACCACATGATATATTTAAGCTACAAAGTGTCACTCTTAAAACTTTTCCTCCATTCTCCAAAAAGCATGAAACAAAAAAGCACTTTCTGGCACACTTTTAAGGAATAATTATCAAGATATTATCAAGGTTGCATTTACAAAGGAGATTTACATAACCATGGAGATTCTACCATGTACAGTCATGTGCTGCATAAGGACATTTCAGTCAATGACAGACTGCATATATAATGACGTTCCTATAAGATTATCATGGAACTGAAAAATTCCTATCACCTACTGATGTTGTGAGGTTGTAATGCAGTTACTTTGTTTTATAAATTTAGTATACTCTAAGTGTACAGTGTATATAAAGTCTGCAGTAAGGTACAGCAATATCTTAGACCTTCACACGCATCATCATTCATTCACTGACCCAACCAAACCAATTTCCAAGTCCTGCAAGCCTCATTCATGGTAAGTGCCTTTACAGATGTACCATTTTTTAAAATGTTTTATACCATATTTTTACTCTGCTTTTTCTATGCTTAGATATGTTTACTTACACAAATACTTACCATTGTTTTACAATTGCCTTGTTTTGTAAAGAATTGTTGGCCGGGCACAGTGGCTCATGCCTGTTATCCCAGCACTTTGGGAGGCCAACGCGGGTGGACCATTTGAGGTCAGGAGTTCAAGACTAGCCTGGCCAACATAGTGAAACCTCGTCTCTACTGAAAATACACAAATTAGCCAGGTGTGGTGGCACATGCCTGTAATCCCAGCTACTCAGGAGGCTGAGGCAGGAGAATCACTTGAACCCAAGAGGCAGAGGTTGCAGTGAGCCGAGATTGCACCACTGCACTCTAGCAGGGGTGACAGAGCGAGACTCTGGCTCAAAAGAAAAAAAAAAAAAAAAGAATTGTTACAGTTCTTTTATACACATGCACGTGAGCACGTACACACACGTATACATACACACATATCTATACACATTAGGTTAAATAATGCTTGCTGTAGCATTTCCTCACCAGATTTTTACAAGGAGAAGGCAGTACACATTGACTAAATGTTTTATGTTTTTCTACAAATACTGTACTAGCAAAATACAGTAATTATTTCAGTACAGTAACATGCTGTATAGGTTTGTAGCGTAGGAGCAATAGGCTATACCATATAGCCTAGGTGTATAGTAGGCTATACCATCCAGGTTTGTGTAAATGCACACTATGATGTTTGCACAATGACAAGATCATCTAACAATGCATTTCTCAGAATTCATCATTAAGTGATACATAACTATATAGCATTTTCAGTTTGACTTTACAGCCAGAAAACCTATAAGCCACAAAAGAGAGCAAACTTGAGATGGAGAGAATAAAGGGAATTGCAAGAAATTAAATGAGAGTTTGGCTTTGGATTTTATACATTTTCTCATTAAACTAGCTCACCCTGAGAGCTAACCTGATCTCATCAGGGCAAGATACTGGACCTACCCCATGATGTGTATATATAGAGAAAATAGAATTAGTTTCAAAGAATGTTGACATCAAGACATGGGTGACTGACATAAAAACTCCTGAGGGGCCGGGCGTGGTGGCTCACGCCTGTAATCTCAGCACTTTGGCAGGCCGAGACGGGAGGATCACGAGGTCAGGAGATCGAGACCATCCTGGCTAACACGGTGAAACCCCATCTCTACTAAAAAAATACAAAAAGCTA
>NC_045442.1:68777616-68841840 GCF_002776525.5 Piliocolobus tephrosceles
GTAGCTGGGACCACAGGCGCCCGCCACCTCGCCCGGCTAATTTTTTTGTATTTTTAGTAGAGACAGGGTTTCACCGTGTTAGCCAGGATGGTCTCGATCTCCTGACCTCGTGATCTGCCCGTCTTGGCCTCCCAAAGCGCTGGGATTACAGGCATGAGCCACCGCGCCCGGCCGTATGGCAGTCATTCTTATCCCTGGGGGATGCATTCTGAGATATTCAGTGGATGCCTGTAACCAAGAATAGTACTGAACCTATTTGCCATCACATGGAACATGTTTCTATTCAGGTCTTTCTTTTTTTTTGAAACGGAGTCTCACTCTGTCACCCAGGCTGGAGTGCAGTGGCACAATCTTGGCTCACTGCAACCTCCGCCTCCTGGGTTCAAGTGATTCTCCTGCTTCAGCCTCCTTAGTAGCTGGGATTACAGGCACCCGCCACCACACCTGGCTAATTTTTGTATTCTTAGTAGAGACAGGGTTTCATCACGTTGGCCAGGCTGGTCTCAAACTCCTGACCCCAGGTGATCCTCCTGCTTCAGCCTCCTAAAGTACTGGGATTACAGACGTGAGCCACCACGCCTGGCCTTTGTTCAGGTCTTTCACTCACACATTTAAAGCCTATTCCATCTTAACTAAGCACTTATCACACACGGTGGCTACAACGAGATATATCAGCAAAATTAGCATAATTTTTTTTTCCTTCTTCATAATTTCCCAGCTAGGAGATTTGTTCTTACCATAGATCTTGGCAACCACAGCATACAATTTTTTCCTTTCCTTTATATTAAGTTGAGAACTTTCAACCTTTTAGGAAGTACTTTACAGCTTCTCTTTGGCACATCTACATTGCCAGCATCACTACTCTTGTGCTTTGGGGCCATTAGTAAATAAAATAAAGGTTACTTAAATACAAGCACTCCAACAGTCAATCTGGTGATAGAGATGACTACTAAGTGACTACGGAGTGGGCAGTGCAGACAGCCTCTACATGCTGACAAAGAGATCATTCATGTCCCCGTGGAGCAAGTGGGACCTCAGGAGATTTTATCACGCTACTCAGAAAGGCATGCAATCTGAAACTTATGAACTGTTTATTTCTGGAATTTTCCATTTAATATTTTTGAACTACAGTTGACTGCAGGTAACTGAAACCTCAGAAAGAGAAATTGCAGATAAGGGAGGACTACTGTACTCTGTAACTCTTCCAATTTTTGGAAAAGTCAAACTGAAAACCTCTAAGAAACTATTCACATTCTGCTTTGTACAGGCAAAGTGGAAGTAAAAACTAAAGGAAATGTCACTGAACATCTCATTTTGTTTCTTGGATTTAATTAAATCAAGAGTCAGGTCTCATCATTTAGTTTACACTTCCCCAGAAAACAAAATAAACAAAACTGGGCTATCAGTGCAAAAAGAAACCTACTTTGCCAACAAGTGTTCTAGTTCCAGCAAGTGTTTGAAAGCCTTCTTGCCTTCTGGTCTCCTTTTCTATAATATTTTGGCCAGGAAAAGAGCTGAGGCATGTCCCTTGATACGGTTCTTTGTTGCATCAGACAGATTTAATTCTACCTCAGCGCTTTAAAAAGATGGGTAGAAAGATGTCAACTTGATGATTTAAAGGGTGGGTGACTCTAGAATCTCTTTAGGTACTTTTAATTATGTAGTTTATTTATTTTTTTTAACTCCTTGATGTTTAACTTAATACTTCTTCTTTTTTTTTTTTGTCTCTAATATTTTTTATTTGTTTTGTTTTTTAGATGAAGTCTCACTCTGTCACCCAGGCTGGAGTGCAGCAGTGTGATCGTGGCTCACTCCAACCTCCGCCTCCTGGGTTCAGGTGATTCTTGTGCCTCAGCCTCCCGAGTAGCTGGGATTATAGGTGTATGCCACCATGCCTGACTAATTTTCTGTTTTTTTGTTTTGTTTTGTTTTTTGTTTTTTTTTCAGACAGAGTCGCGCTCTGTCTGCAACCTCCACCCCCCGGGCTCAAGCAGTTCTCATGCCTCAGCCTCCCAAGTAGCTGGGATTACAGGGACATGCCACCACACCTGGCTGATTTCTGTATTTTTAGTAGAGATGGGGTTTCACCATGTTGGCCAGGCTAGTCTTGTACTCCTGACCGCAAGTGATCCACCCACTCGGCCTCCCAAAGTGCTGGGATTACAGGCATGAGCCACCGTGCTCGGCCTAATTTTCTGTATTTTTAGTAGAGATGGGGTTTCGCCATGTTGGCCAGGCTGGTTTCGAACTCCTGACCTCAGGTGATCTACCTGCCTCAGCCTCCCAAAGTGCTGAGATTACAGACGTGAGCCACTGCACCTGGCCTTGTCTCTATTCTTACTGACAGATGAGAATAATTATCATAGTTCTTTATATCTCCCTTTTTCTTTCTGATTGAACAAATCTAGTTAACCACAGTATTTTTCTCTTGAAGACTGAAATATAATCAGTGACTGAAATATAAATCAGTTACTATTATCCTCTGAATCATATCTGATTTACCTTTAGATAATTGACACTCAGGCTTCTTAAAATGTAACAATTTTTTTTTTTTTTTTTGAGATGGAGTTTCGCTCTTGTTACCCTGGAATGTAATGGCATGAGACTGGAGTGCAATGGCATGATCTCAGCTCACTGCAACCTCTGCCTCCTGGGTTCAAGCGATTCTCCTGCCTCAGCCTCCCCAGTAGCTGGAATTACAGGCATGTGCCTCCATGTCTGGCTAATTCTGTATTTTTAGCAGAGACAGGGTTTTGCCATTTTGACCAGGCTGGTCTCAAACTCCTAACCTCAGGTGATCTGCCTGCCTTGGCCTCTCAAAGTGGTGGGATTACAGGCGTGAGCCATCGTGCCCAGCCAAAATGTAACAATTTTATTGGTTATTTGATAAGCACGTGAATCCCAACTTATAAAGATCATGCTACAGACTGGAATTCTATTAGATGATACCTTTTCAGTGTCCTTGTCTTATATTCTGGAGTTGGCTGCTTCTTTCTTCTACAAATTAGTTTTTGCTTTTTTTGACATGACAGCTCCTTTCCCCCTTTATCCCTCTCAAATTAAAATTAACCATAATCTTTCAAATAATTTTCTAATACCTTTCAGTTTTGACTGACATCCTACCTGCTACAGTCATTAAGAAATCAATGAATATATTAACTGGAATTGGATTTGGCACCTATCTCCAAGGAACTCAATAGTTCTCAGTAGCCTTAGATGAAATTTTTAATAACCTTAAAAGAGAATTTTAAAAACCAACTCTATAATCTTGTCATTCTTTTAAGCCTGTTTTTGGAGTTTCCAAATAAAGAAAAAAGGGTAGAATGAGAAAAAACAGACCCAAATTAAAAAAGCATTAAAATAGCTATAAAATCCAGCAGCTAATAATTCTTGTGATTAAATATAATTAAATGGCTAGTTTAGGCAGTATCTTGCAAGTACAAAAGAACAGTGTATTTCTTCACAGTCACAAGATTTGAGTGACAAAGAAACTGGTGAAGATGATTCTGAAGAAGGTAGACTGTACATATTCCAGAAATGTGGTCTTTTTCTGTCTCTAAAATTCAAAACATTTTATTTTTCTTTAGAGTCTCAAATAAATCAGGCACAGAAATGCCATTTCAGACTAAAAGTAATAACTTAATCAGACAAAGAACAGAAATAGTAGAAATAGTTCAGTCTGAAAGACAGTGTGAAGTAGACGCGAGTTGGAATCCTAGTTCTCCCATATAATAGTCCTGTGACTTTTACCTCTTTGTGTTTCAGTTTCTACATCCAGAACATGGGTAAAATATCACTAAACCTGACAGGGTTGTTGAGAATTAAAATAAAGAAGGCATATAAAGTGCCTGGCTCATAGTAGGTACTCAACAAATGATCATGAACTTACCCCTTTTCTCTGACCCTTCTGGAAATTAAGTTTGACAGATAAATAGCACTCTCTTCACTTTCAAAGCTACTGTGATGAGAAAAAGACAGAAATAACTAAATGGAACAGTAAATCTCCTGGATCTGAAGTTTTAAAGTAGGTAAGTAATGAAATGAACTAGTGAGAGATGGATAGAAAGAATGGTGGAATTATAAAACCCATACAAAAGTTACTAAGATACTATGAATCATTTCTGTTTTCCTCTTGACTGTGATGATGAGATTCTATTTCATACTCAATGAGTGGAGAAATTACCTAACCTTAGAAAAGTAAAATTAAAAGTGTTTCATAAAAACAAAAATTGCTGCCATTTTCCAGATGTTTTATCAGAAAGCAATTTCAAAATGAAAGTAAGGCCTTTCCATCACCCACGTGAGATGACCTATTTAGATGCCCGCCACCGTGCTAGGTGGCGGTGGGTATCAATGGGAAGGTGAACACACTTATTAAAGGCACAGTGCATGCCAGGTGGTGTTAGGTATGAAATATTTTATTAGTTTGCTAAGGCTCCCATAGCAAAATACTACAGACTGGGACTTTTTCTCATAGGTTCTGGAGGCTATACGAGTGTAAGTTCAAGGGGCCAGCAGGGTTGGTTTCCTCTTAGGCTTCTCTCCTTAGCATACAGATGACTGCCCTCTGCCTGCCTCTTCACGTGATTGCCTCTTGGGTCTTTTTGTTGTGCCCAAATTTCTTCTTCTTATAAGGACACCAATCAGGTTGGATTAGGGCCCACTCGCACCCCTCATTTAATGCAATCACCTCTTTAAAGACCTTATCTCCAAGTAAAGTCATATTCTGAGATACTGGGAGTTGGGACATCAACATAGGAATTTTGGAATTTTGAGGGGATACAATTCAGCCCATTACAAACATCATCTCACTTAACCATTGCCCTGTTTTACAAATGAGGAGCCAGGCTCTGAAAGAATAAATAACCCATCAAAAGTCACATAGCCAGTAAGTGGTGGAACCACAATTTTAACCAAGGCCTCATAGCACTAAAGCCTATACTCTTGCTGCTAGTCACGCTTCCTCAAAGAAGTACAAATGTAGTTGGGAAGACACAGTACTGACTGATGAAATTTTACATAAGGAGGTCATCAATAAGAAGGTACTTATTCTACTGGATGTCTTGGTCCATTTTCTGCTGGTATAAAAGAATACCACAGATTGGATAATTGATAAAGAATAAGTTTATTTGGCTCTTGGTTTTGCAGGCTGGGAAGTCCAAAAGCATGGCACCAATATCTGGCAGGGGTCCTTTCATGGTGGAAGGGCAAGCAAGCATGTAAGACAGAGGGAAAATGGGGGCCAAACTTATCCTTTTACCAGGAGCCCACTACCACAGTAATAGCCACTTTCATGATAATGACATTATGATAGCACAGCCCTCATGACCTAATCACCTCTTGAAGGCCCTGCCTCTTAACAGTGATATAACAGCAATTAAATTTCCAATACATGAACTTTGGTTGGGGGTGGTGTATAATGAAACCATAGCACTAGACTTATGCCATGATATGGAAAGAATGGATTCAGTATTACTAGCCACTTACAGAACACTTACTACATGTTAGGTGGCATTCTTTCACAAGAGTCTATTGGTCTCCTCACATGAGGAACTGCTGACTGGCAAATAGGAACAGTCTTGGCACATCTTGGCCCAAAGTCTACAAATAGTGCCACATCAACGTCAAACAAAAGAGAGCCTTCTAGAGTATCTTAGATATAACTGCCTTTTACATCTCCTTTCTTCTGCATTTGGGTGTAGGCCATGTGTAGGAACATATGTATGAAACCCCTAATCTGCTTTATAATATTTTCCCTCATGGACATTCTACGCAATACGGTTTTTTTTTGAGACGGAATCTCGCTCTGTCATCAGGCTGGAGTGCAGTCGCACAATCTTGGCTTACTGCAACCTCCACCTTGTTGGTTCACGATTCCCCTGCCTCATCCTCCTGAGTAGCTGGGACTACAGGCAGGCGCCACCATGCCTGGCTAGTTTTTTGTATTATTAGTAGAGATGGGGTTTCACCATGTTGGCCAGGATGGTCTCAATCTCCTGACCTAGTGATCCACCCACCTCGGCCTCCCAAAGTGCTGGGATTACAGGTATGAGCCAGTCGTGCCCGGCCTTCTACGCAATATGTTAGTGGGCTTTCAACTCTATAGCATCTCAGTATGCAACACAAAAGTCCTATGCTTTGTTTCTCTAGGCTCTCAATTGTGTTTCTTTTTTTTTTTTTTTTTGAGACGGAGTCTTGCTCTGTCACCCAGGCTGGAGTGCAGTGGCCGGATCTCAGCTCACTGCAAGCTCCGCCTCCCAGGTTTACGCCATTCTCCTGCCTCAGCCACCTCGCCCGGCTAGTTTTTTGTATTTTTTAGTAGAGACGAGGTTTCACCGTGTTAGCCAGAATGGTCTCGATCTCCTGACCTCGTGATCCACCCGTCTCGGCCTCCCAAAGTGCTGGGATTACAGGCTTGAGCCACCGTGCCTGGCCCTCATTTGTTTCTAGGAATAAGTGATGGTTTAGATTGTGGTCAGGCTGGCACCTGCTCAGCCCTCTGGTTGACCCTGTATTGTTTTTGCTAAAAGCTTTTTTGTTTGTTTTTATTTATTTATTTCTTTTTTTGTTTTTGTTTTTGCTAAAAGCATTACCCTAGCTTGTGCTTCTTTAACTACATTTTTTGACCCTACACTCTGTTTAATTGTAATTATATAATTAATAAGATAAATCACTTACATTCCCAGATTATGTTACAAATACTCCCAATGAAGACCAGTCTGGGTATATATGCATACTAGGGAGGCAAGGCATAAGACTTGAACCCTAGTACATACTAACCCTTACACAAACATTGTTAGATGAGGTCTACTTCTTTCTTCTATACTCTGAGGAGTATATTGGAATATTCTCATAAGAATGCAAACTTCACAAAGGTAAGCACTATGCCTTTGCGTGTGTGTGTGTGTATATATATATTGTAACATATCTAGTATATTTTATATATAAAAATACCCAATATAAATCAGTGAACAAAATAAAATTCACTGCCTCAGAAGTATCTGTTTTCCCTAGGGTAAAAACAGTAATATTACCATTTCCAAATAAAGCTCTGGAAGCATAACATTTAAATGCTATTGGACATACATTTTCTTCATTCTGTGAAGTTATATTTTGAACTGCATGATCTGCTACAGTTTACTGTGGCAAGGTAGCTGGCAAAAAACAACAGTACTGTGGTTATTCTGAAGATAGAGCCCTCTACGTACAACTAGACAAAAGGAAAACTTCACTAACTAGAATATTTAGAAACTGAGGTATTACGATTAATTTATGACTAATTTTCTGGTTTACTGAGAGCTGACCAGATAATGTCTTTTGCTTCTATTATTGTTGAAATCTTTTTTGTTGTTGTTGTTATACTTTAAGCTCTAGGGTACATGTGCATAACGTGCAGGTTTGTTACATATGTATACTTGTGCCATGTTGGTGTGCTGCACCCATCTACTCGTCAGCACCCATCAATTCGTCATTTATATCAGGTATAACTCCCAATGCAATCCCTCCCCCCTGCCTCCCCATGATAGGCCCCGATGTGTGATGTTCCCCTTCCCGAGTCCAAGTGATGTCATTGTTCAGTTCCCACCTATGAGTGAGAACATGCGGTGTTTGGTTTTCTGTTCTTGTGATAGTTTGCTAAGAATGATGGTTTCCAGCTGCATCCATGTCCCTACAAAGGACGCAAACTCATCCTTTTTTATGGCTGCATAATATTCCATGGTGTATATGTGCCACATTTTCTTAATCCAGTCTGTCACATATGGACATTTGGGTTGATTCCAAGACTTTGCTATTGTGAATAGTGCCGCAATAAACTTTTCAAGTGATTTTCTAGGCTGATGTGTCACATTCCTCTGCATGCAATGAAGAAAAAACCCTTTGAAGTCTAAGCACTTAACCTTTCCTGATACTTACTTATTCTTGAGCTTTTCACTAGACAGAGAAAGCTATCTATCCAGCTGTGTGAAGGAAGTTAGAATAGGGAAGCTGTGTTTGGTTCATGTAAAAGTACTGAATAGAAGAAAATCCTATACAATATTTACTTAAGAAAAACAAAAAAGAAAAAAAGGAATAAGGAAGCTGCAAAGCTTTTCAACATGGCAAACATTTACTGACCTTTTACTATACTAAAGTCTTCACCAGGTTCTAGGAAACTGAGACTTTAAGTGAAACAATGCATAACAAAATCAATTTTACCACAGGCTAATTGATAAAGATGAGAGTTAATTTCCTATGGCATATTTCTGGTCACAAAAACATCACCATGGCTGGGAATGGTGGCTCACACCTGTAATCCCAGCACTTTGGGAGGCCGAGGTGGGTAGATCATCTGAGGCTGAGAGTTCAAGACCAGCCTGGCCAACATGGTAAAGCCCCAACTGTACTAAAAATACAAAAATTAGCTGGGCATGGTGGGGCACGCCTGTGATCCCAGCTACTCAGGAGGCTGAGGCAGGAGAATCGCTTGAACCTGGGAGGTGGAGGCTGCAGTATGCAGAGATTGTGCCACTGCACTCCAGCTTGGGAGAGAGAGCAAGACTCCATCTCAAAACAAAAACAAAAGCATCACCAAAATTCTAAATAAAGACCCAAAACACTTCTAGTAGTAAACACTGAAATAAATATGAGCTATATATAGATCTAAGAAAGATTGATAAAAACAAGTAAGATAGTCATTCACCAAGTTTTTAGTGAATTATTAGATGTCAGTGGTCATAGTGGTGGTGGGTTAAATCAAGAAATAAATGTTTGCAAAGTGAAAATTGTAATAAGTACTTCCTCCTACCATGAAGTTCAAACATAAACAATAACCAATATGGCAGGCTCACTGAGAGCTTTTGAACTGCATTGTGTATCATCTACTTTATGAGTTTTTATTTCACAATAATTTGCATTCTTTCATTTTCTAACATGCTTATTCCAGTTCAGGATGGAGGATGATCAGAGACTATCCTGGCTGCTCTGGGTGCAAAGCTGGAACCCACCCCAGACAAGATACCATTCCATCTAAGGGCACACACCCACTCACTTAGACTGGGACCATTTAGACACGCCAGTGCACTGAACATGTACATCTTTGGGATATGAGAGGAAACTGGAGTACTCAGGGAAACTCAAGCAGACAGGGAACTCCGCACAGACAGAGGCTCTAGGGGGAAATCGATTTGTTCCCGCTCATCGATGTTACAACAAAACGACATTGAACGAAACAACACAACTGAGACAAGTGGGTGGAAAAGCTGAAATCATATGTAAGAACATTGGGGAAACATTGGAAAGCAGATACAGAAGTAACATACATAGTTTAAAAGCAACATAGCACCTTTCTCCAATATTTTCACCTGTTTTAGTTACAGCATTTAATGTTTCGAAATTCCAAATAATATTAAGGTAGGGTGTGTGTTAAAAGAAAAAGAGAGGCTGGGTGTGGTGGCTCACACTTGTAATCCCAGCACTATGGGAGGCCAAGGCAGGAGGGTCACATGAGGTCAGGAGTTCAAGACCAGTCTGGCCAACATGGTGAAACTGCATCTCTACTAAAAATACAAAATTAGCCGGGTGTGGTGGTACATGCCTGTAATTCCAGCTACTTGGGAGGCTGAGGCAGGAGAATTGCTTGAACCTGGGATGTGGAGGTTGCGGTGAGCCAAGATCATATCACACCACTTCACTCCACCCTGGCTGACAAAGCAAGACTGCCTCAAAAAAAAAAAAAGAAAAAGAAAAAAGAAAGAAGAAGAAAAAGAGGTTGGGAAACACCAGTGTAAGGGAATTTTTTAAAATGTCAAGAAATTAGAGACTAGATTTTTTGTCTCCAGACCAAAAAAAATACATATAGAAGGCATTTGATGAATATTTTGAAGGGAATAAATATCCAGAATAGCAAGATGGTCTAAACTTTAAATGGAAAAGTAAACTTGTAAATCCCCAAACACAGTAAGATACCTTTGCAACTCTCAGCAACATTGCCTTAAACAATTAAAGAGACAGGATCTCACTGTGTTGTCCAGGCTGCTCTCAAACTCCCGGGCTCAAGCGATTCTCCTAACTTAGCCTCCCAGGTAGTTGGGACTACAGGTTTGTGCCACTGTGCCTGGTTAAGCACATATATTTTATATTAAGCACACATATTTTTATTCTGACATTTTGTGCTTCCAGCTCTTACTACCTTTGCAATTATCCATCCTTCTTCATCTCCATCTTCTGGTGTCTTCCACGTGATAAACAAAAAAGCAGGAATATATGCTCAGATTGAGAACTGCTATGACCCCTGAGTTTCTTTCTCCACAAACTGAGCATACAAAGACAGCTAAGATTTTCAATTTAGAGGTTTTTGGTTTCCGATTGAAAACCAAGTGTTTTGAAGAAACACTTCACTTCATGACATTTTCACAGAACATGTTGTTTCCTATCTGCTGTCAGTTTATAAATCACTGATAAGCTCCAAACCAATCAGTTCTCACAGCTGGAGGGAAATAGAAAGAATGTCTATAGCATAGGCCCTCCTGCCCATCAGCTCCACATATGATGGATCTGCTAAGTCTAAGGAAGACCTACCTCGAGTTTCAGAACATCATGCTGAAGTTTACGCTGAAATTCGAGGAAGTTTTTGATTGTCAGCTTTCCCTTCAGATCAGCTCCAAAAAAGTACGTTGTGAGGGCTGAACACAAGCCAGACTTGAGGGTGTTGCCAGTAGTCGGACGATCTCTGTGGCGCATACCCATACTGGTTTGGGAGCGAATGATGCTCTGAACCTAATACAGAATCAAACCCACATCCAGAAAAATATTAGGAAGTGAAAAAACATAAACATAGAAAAGTAAGAATCATACCTATTGTTTACTATTTGCCTACTCTGTATTATAATTATCTCTTTTAATGCTTACAACAATTTTTTTTTTTTTTTTTTTTGAGACAGAGTCTCTGTCACTCAGGCTGGAGTGCAGTGGTATGAAATCAGCTCACTGCAACCTCTACCTCCCAGGTTCAAGCAATTCTCGTGTCTCAGCTTCCTGAGTAGCTGGGACTACAGGTACACACCATCATGCTTGGCTAATTTTTTGTATTTTAATAGAGACGGGGTTTTACCATGTCGGCCAGGCTGGTCTTGAACTCCTGACCTCAAGTCATCCTCCCACCTTGGCCTCCCAAAGTCCTGGGATTGCAGGCGTGAGCCACTGCACCCAGCCTACAATAATCTTATAGGTCCTATTATTATCCTTGTTTTACAAATGAGATTGAAGCACATGTAATTAAATAACTTGCTCAAGGTCAAGTAGCTGGCAAGTAGCAGAATTAGGGTTCTAACACAGGCAGCCTGACAACTTTACAATTGGGATCCTTTTAGAAAATCTCTGTTCGGGAAAGGATGAACATTTGTTTTTGAGACTCAAAAACTCTCTCACGGCCAGGCGCAATGGCTCATGCCTACAATCCCAGCACTTTGGGAGGCAGAGGTGGGTGGATCACCTGAGGTCAGGAGTTCGAGACCAGCCTGGCCAACATGGTGAAACCCATCTCTACTAAAACCACAAAAAGTAGCTGGGTGTGGTGGGAGTGCCTATGATCCCAGCTACTCAGGAGGCTGAGGCAGGAGAATCACTTGAACCAGGGAGGTGGAGATTGCAGTGAGCTGAGATTGTGCCACTGTACTCCAGCCTAGGTGACAGAGCAAGACTCTATCTCAAAAAAAAGGGTCTTGCTCTGTCATACAGGCTGGGGTGCAATGGCACGGTCACAGCTCACTGCAACTTCAAATTCCTGCGCTCAGGTGATCCTCCCACCACAGCCTCCAGAGTAGCTAGGACTACACGCATATACCACTAATCCCAGCTAATTTTTTTTTCCCCTGTAGAGACAGGGTCTCACTATATTGCCCAGGTTGGTTTCAAACTAGCCTCAAGTGGTCCCCCATCACCTCCACCTTCCAAAGTGCTGGGATTATAAGCACAAGTGATCATGCCCAGCCCAGTTTCTTACCTTACATAATGTACCTGATACTTCCTCCCACTTCCTGGAATATTTGCCCTTTTCCTCATTCTGAGAATACAAAAAATGCTTTTTCCTATACATACAGTTTTTCTGTTTTGAAACCACATCTGGCAATCATAACAACTGTATCTGGAGAAGTACCATGGCTCCCCAATGGCAGAAGTTCTATGGAAATGTAATCTATGCCTGGGATTTAGAAGAAATTGTCACCTACTATAGTCAAAGGTATGGTACCATTTTTCCTTCTCTTATAGAAATCCTTTAAGAAAATATGTAGTCCTTGTATTCTGGAACTGCCTAGCACATAGCAGCTTTTTGGTAAATGTTGAATTGCCATAATTTAGCTTCCGAGCTAGAGGCATTATAACCTAATTTATGCTGGGGAATCAGAGAAATGACATTTTAGGTACTTCAAAAATTGGAATAGCCTCTGAGTATACTGACCAGGGCTAAGGTAACTCCAAGGCACATGAACATATATTTTAAGTATTAATATATTTAAAGGAACTCTCCAGGACAACTTGCCTGTTCAAACTCCTCCATATCTACTTCTCCATCTCCATTCAAATCAAACATCTTGAAGGCAATTTCAAAATTTCTCTGAGGAGCTGCAGAGGAGAGAAAAAAGATATTTAGAAGGCACTGACCAAAAATAAATCCCTTTTTAAAGAAAAACAAAAGGCTAAGCACTAAAATGTAGTATCAAAGTCACCGTAAAAGTGACTGAGTCAAAGTCTCAATAAATGGAAAATGATACTGCATTTATAGAGATCACCCTTTTAGGAATACTCCTTGAAACCAAAAAAGAGTAGTACTATGACCAGGAAGATGGCACTTGTCTATCTTTTTGTTTCAACATTCTTTGTCTTAAATGGTTTAGCTTTGCTTTCAGAGACACCATCTTCTTAGCTGTATAATATTAATGTTGTTCTGTTGTTTGAATATGGTATTACTTACCTGGACAAGAAAGTGTGTCTAGGGTGAGACATATTGCTGCAAAGTAAGAAGTTGAAACACTACCTCTTAGTCTTGCCCTCACAACAAACCAGCTTTCTACTTTGTTCTTTCTAGTCTGTTTATTGTAATTACAGTCAGTAGTTCTGGGCATGTCACCCTGCCAACATGGATAATTTCAAGTTGGCTTCTTTTATTAGTTTATTCATTATCACTACAGCTCTATGGTAAGGCAGAAAAGTGTACTGTAAGGTACTCAGCCCCCCATTTCTTTTTTATTTTTTTGAGACACAGTTTCATTCTCTTGCCCAAGCTGGAGTGCAGTAGTGCCAACTTGGTTCACTGCAACCTCTGCCTCTAGGGTTCAAGTGATTCTCATGCCTCAGCCATCTGAGTAGCTAGGATTATAGGCGTGCACAACCAGGCCTGTCTAATTTTTGTATTTTTAACAGAGATGGGGTTTCACCATGTTGACCAGGCTGGTCTTGAACTCCTGACCTCAAGTGACCCACTCACCCTGGCCTCCCCAAAGTGCTGGGGTTACAGGTGTGAGCCACCGTGTCTGGCCTCAGCCCCCTATTTCAATCATGTCAGCTGCATACACAAATTACTAAGTATACTTAAATGGTAAAATTAAGCTGAAGTTTAAATACCAAAATGAAAAAATGCAAAGCTTGACAAAGCTTTCCCTTAATGATGAAAGCTCTTCAAGGCTTCTTTAGTGTTCCTAGATAAGTCATAATATCTTTAACATACTCTGTGCATTGGAATAAAACATAAATTCAATAGCCCTCTTCTCTTCCCATACTAAATGTTCTGGTAAATAAAACTAAGTTGTTTACTTCTTTCCTTTGGTGCTTCAAATGTATAGAGCTCTCGAGAATAAACCAAAATAAAAATTCTACGTGTCCTTATACTGTTGAATTAAAATTTCAGTTACTATAATTTACATGAAAAAAGTAAAGATTTTATGCAGAGTAAAAAGTAAAATGAACTTTGTATATTATGCATAATTGTTAGAGAGGCCATATTCCCATCCTGCTCGTGAATTTGTCAACAGCAACACTTTCTGGGTTCAAATTCCATTTTCAGACAGCTAGGCAGCTAGGCTGGAAACTCCTGGTTTTTAGTTGCCTGGGTGAATCATGTGTGTGTCAACTTCCAATTGTGTGCTCCACTTGACATTGACTTTCAATAGGTTTGCTTTCCTTTAGGCCACATACAGACAGGGTTTCACTATGTCAGCTAGGCTGGTCTTGAACTCCTGGCTGCAAGTGATCCTCCCACCTCGGCCTCTCAAAGTCCTGGGATTACAGGCGTGAGCCACCATGCCCAGCCTACAACTGCTGGGAAGGATGCAGCTGGGGGAATTAGTTTTGTATATTTATTATCACTTCTCAAATTTTTGCTACCTGAATGTTAAATTTTACTGAGGAGTTACTATGTGCCAGGCATTGAGCTAGATAATTGGAGATGTTTATTATTTGACTTCATACTCTCTATCTTAAAAATGTTCATTTCTTCATTTTTTAAACAAAGGAGGATATTTGGGCTCAAAGCAGTTAAATGGCTGGCTCAAAAATCACACAGCTCCTTTTTGGCAGAACTGGGAATTGAACCTAAGTCACCACTGACTCCAAAGCCTACAAACTTTATGTTCCACGGCCTCTAATTTGAACATAGAGCTACTTAGAATGAAAAACACAGACTCTTCATGCTGACATGATTTGACCTAAAAGCTAAGCAACAAAACAAGACTCACTGGTTGTGTCAGTCTCTGCAAAAGCTGAACATTCCAAGTTGATCATCTCAAGGAGATAACCAATATCACAGAAACACTGCCTGTGTTATGCTCAGGAGTTTAGGCTTGACTGTAGTAAACGGAAGATCCACAGGCAACATTAAACTCTCAGATAGGTTTGTCATGGGTTTTTGGTTTTTGGGACAGGGTCTTGTTCTGTTACCTAGGCTAGAATGCAGTGGCCCAGTCATAGCTCAATGCAACCTCAAACTTCTGGGCTCAAGCAATCCTGCCTCAGCCTCTGGAATAGCTAGGACTACAGGTGCGTGCCACCAAGCCTGGATAATTTTTCTATGTTTTGTGGAGATGTGGTCTCACCATTGCCCAGGCTGGTCTTAAACTCCTGGCCTCAAAAGATCCTCCTGCCTCAGCCCCACAAAGTGCTAGGATTATAGGTGTGAGCCACAGCACCCAGCTGGTTTGTCATATGTTTTTTTAAATTCTGATTATAAATCTCTTCAGCAGAAATATCCTCTCTTATTCTCCTTATTGTGTCACACTTGGCCCACTTCACTCATATATGTTATTTGCCTAATTCCTGTAGATACTTGAGAATGTAACAATGGCAGAAAATATGAAGCCACTGAAGGTTTTAAGCAGGAGGAGAGTGACACAATCAAGCAATTATAAAGGACTTCTCCAGCTACTGTGTGAAGAATGAGTTGGAAAATAAATGCCAGCTTCAGAGAAGATCAGAAGCTCTTGTAAATGCTGAAAATGTGAACTGCGGTGATGGCAGTGGTAATGGAGAGCAGGGAACACATTTGAGATACCTGAAGAAGGCAGAAATTATAGAACTTAAGATTAGTTAGCTGTCATGAGTTGAGAGTGAAAAGGAATGACAGCATGACGGGCTTAGACTACTGTGTAGCTTGCATGGCATGAAGAAAGACAGCAAATAGATGTAAAAGGTTTGAGAAATAAAATGAGTTTGGATGGGATCTGCTAAATTCAAGGGGTCTCAGCTTATGCAGATGAAGATGTTCAGGAGACAGTTGGAAATACGGGTCTAAAGCTCAGCAGAGAGAGGTCTAAGCTGGGATTTATGGGCATACAAGTGGCTAGCTGCAAAGAACCTGAAGTGAAGTTGCCCATGCAGAACTGAGGAGTGAGGAGAAGGTCAAGAAAAGGGTAGAGTGCAGGTGGAAGCCAATGTTTAAAGTGCAACGAAAAGGAAAGGAAGCAGTGACAGAGGAAGCAACATCACAATATCAGGAGGAATGCAGTCCAAATTAACAGAAATAGGAAAACATTTGGTAAGAGCCAAGTCAGTATGCTCCCATACACGTATTAAAGCAGTATCCCCATTCCATCTCTCCACAATTACAGAGGTGACACAGACCTGCTTACAACTTCAACTTTATCAGGATCTTGTAGTCTTACTGTCCTGTGAGTTCCATGAAGGCATGTGCCCAGATCATTTAAATGACTGAATGCATTATTCTAGCAAATTATGGTTAACATCACCTCCTACAACTAAGGTTAAATACATTGTACCAAACAAAGTATACCCTGTAATGCTTGAGGTTTCTCTGTCTTTTTATCCTGGTATAGTTACTTTCAGAGTACTGGCTTTTTGTGGAGCGACTGAGAGTGCTTGTTAAAGTACATGCGCTGACACCACAAAGGCCATGCACTTGTGCTCGGGCCACTGCTGAGGCAAGCTGGGCTGCAGCCTTGGACATGCTCACTTAGGCCTTACCAGACTCTCACGGCCCGTCTTCCTAGAAAGAGCTCTCAGCTTGTTCAATCTTCATCTGCTAATCATGTCAAAGCAAACGGGACAAACTAGCCAAAAACAAGCTTGCTTTAAGTGAAACATGCTACACAGAATATGATGTCAAGCGATTCTCTTGTAAACTTACTTGTCTCCTCTCAAATGTAGGCTTCAGGGCAATTTTAAAAACTAGCTGTTCTGGAAAGCTTTATGGCATCCTGCGTTTATTCTAACTCATAACCTGTTTCCATAGAAAGGTTCTGAAAGATGAATTCTGCTTTTTGGGGTTTTTTTTTGAGACTGAGTCTCGCTCTATTGCCCAGGCTGGAGTGCAGTGGCACGATCTTGGCTCATTGCAGCCTTCGCCTCCTGGGTTTAAGTGATTCTCGTGCCTCAGTCTCCCATGTAGCTGGGATTACAGGAGCACACCACCACCCCTGGCTAATTTTTGTATTTTTAGTAGAGACGGGGTTTCACCATGTTGGCCAGGCTGGTCTAGAACTCCTGACCTCAAGTGATCCACCTGCTTCAGCCTCCCAAAGTGCTGGGATTACAGGTGTGAGCCACTGCACCAGCCTGAAAGAGGAATTCTTTTGAATGCTAGGCTACTTAGAGTGAAGAGTGAGACTTTGCCCCCTGCTGAAACAGCATAATTTACTTTCTACACAGTTTCCAAAATAGTCTCAACAAGTGTTGGACCTGATTAGAACAATAAGACCCTACACAAAGTTTATTACTGTACACCTTTCACTTAGGTTTCCATAACAATCTTTGCTACTAGGATACAGAGCTACATTAGGTCTGTTCTGGTTACAAGTCTGTTTCCATAATATTATTCCACCATTGACAATCATGACAGTAATAATAACAACTCTACACTGTTTCCTGAAGCACATTTTTTCTATTTTGTTTTAGTAAAGAGAAAAAAACATCTTTTTCTATGTGTAATGAGTCACATAATCAGATAAACACTAGCTGTCCTGAGACTTTCATTGGTTGGTTTCATGGCTTTTTCTCTCACTGTTCTTTAATAGAAAATGCATAAGGAATGGTACAGGTAGGAATGGTTGAACTAAGGTTCTAATTCCGGCTTTTCCAATAACCTAATGAGTCATTTGCGGCCTTAAATTATTTTTTGGTAGCACTGAAGGAATGATGAAAAAATGAATAGGTTAGATTCTAAACAAGTTTCTTATTTTCTATTGGTTTGATTCTCCGATCAAAGAACTCCTATCTGTCCCATTCCTGTTTTAGAATGCTAGAGGATAAATAAGGTAACTGATATGCAATACCAGAGAAATCTGAGTTTTGAAAAAAACTTCAGGATATGTTCCTCTATTCAATGATGAACTTTCCACTGAATTTGTAAGGATGATCACACAGCCTCTGATTATTTCTGAGGGGGAGGTCACTACTTCTGAGGTGTAAACATTGTTGACCATATTAAATGAGTTGTTTTTTTTTTCCCTCATGCACAGTCCAAATCTACTCTGTGTAGCTCCTAAAAACTGCCATAGTTTAATCTTCTAGAGAAATAAGAAATATATCTGCTTCCTCATTTATATGATGGCCCTCTGAATACATATAAACTTTATCACGTCTCTACAAAGAAAGGCTTCTTAGAACTTACTTCCAAAACTTCAACATCATAATAGCCCTCTTCTGGGGGGTACTTTAAATGGTCAATGCTCCCCATAAATGCACTACCCTAAATACAGTTAATTTTGGACATGATATCTTTTCTAGAAATAGGAGGACGGGGCTGGGCGTGGTGGCTCACACCTGTAATTACACCACTTTGGGAGGCTGAGGCTGGCAGATCATCTGAGGTCAGGAGTTTGACAAGCCTGACCAACATGGTGAAACCCTGTCTCTACTAAAAATACAAAAATTAGCTGGGTGTGGTGGTGGGCACCTGCAATCCCAGCTACTCAGGAGGCCGAGGCAGCACAATCGCTGGAACCTGGGAGGCAGAGGTTGCAGTGAGCTGAGATTGCGCCATTGTACTCCAGCCTGGAAAACAAGAGTGAAACTCTGTCACACACACACACACACACACACACACACACACACACACAAAGCCGGGTGTAGTGGCACACGCCTGTAATCCCAGCACTTTGGGAGGCCGAGGTGGGCAGATCACGAGGTCAGGAGTTCGAGATCAGCCTGGCCAACATAGTGAAACCTCATCTCTACTAAAAATACAAAAATTAGCCGGGCGTGGTGGCGTGTGCCTGTAGTCTCAGCTACTTGGGAGGCTGAGGCAGGAGAATTGCTTGAACCTGGGAGGTGGAGGTTGCAGTGAGCCGAGATCGAGCCACTGCACTCCAGCTTGGGCAACAGAGTGAGACTCCATCTCAAAAAAAAAAAAAAAAAAAAAAAGAAAGAGAAAGACTGCTTCTTTGCAAACCAAGGGACTAGCATTATTATGAGGTTTTAGTGTCTTGCTTTCTATATAACATTGGGGTTGGAGAATGGAGAAGAAAACCTTGTAAGATTAGATTTCCCCCCAACCCAAAAAAAATGCCCCTCCCTCTATCCTTCTGAATACTTCAAGGTATGATGGCTAGGCACAGTCTGAAGGAAATCTTTCTGCCTCTCCCACAGAGTGGGAAAATGTTTCCATGGTATGATATGTTGAGTTGCAGCATAGCATCTCCATGGGATGACTTAGTTTCAGAAAAGAAAAAAAAAACAAGATTATTTTATATTATTGATATGTTATTAGATTACTAAGAATATTGGCCAGGTGTGGTGGCTCACGCCTGTAATCCCAGCACTTTAGGAGGCTGAGGCGGGTGGATTCCGAGGTCAGGAGTTCAACTCCAGCCTGACCAACATGGTGATACCCTATTTCTACTAAAAATACAAAAATTAGCTGTGCGTGGTGATGTGTGCCTGTAATCCCAGCTACTCAGGAGGTTGAGGCAGGAGAATTGCTTGAACCCATTAGGCGGAGGTTGCAATGAGCCGAGATTGTGCCATTGCATTCCAGCCTGGGCGACAGAGCAAGACTACGTCTCAAAACAAAACAAAACAAAAAAACGAATATTATATTATCATCTTAAACACACTTAAGCAACAGCAGACCAATTTTCTTTTTATAAACCTAATTGGCTTGTTGAAGTCTGATTTCATTTCTGGTAGTAACTATTTTACCAGTACTCTGAAAATCTGTTAGCCTTTTCTGCATTTTTAAAGTTTCATGGTAAGTGCCATGTTAACACTCACAGCTAACAGAATGATGAAAGATATGTGCAAAGTCGAGAATATTCCTTTTTATAATATAATGTACTTATATTAAGAGGTGGGTCTTTTTTTTTTTTTTTTTTTTGAGACGGAGTCTCGCTCTGTCACCCAGGCTGGAGTGCAGTGGCGCGATCTCAGCTCATTGCAAGCTCTGCCTCCTGGGTTCACGCCATTCTCCTGCCTCAGCCTCCCGAGTAGCCGGGACCAAAGGCACCCACCATCACGCCCGGCTAATTTTTTGTTTTTAGTAGAGATGGGGTTTCACCCTGTTAGCCAGGATGGCCTCTATCTCCTGACCTTTTGATCTGCCCGCCTCGGCCTCCCAAAGTATTGGGATTACAGGTGTGAGCCAGTGCGCCTGGCCAAGAGGTGGGTTTTACTATGATGCCCAGGCTGGAGTGCAGTAGCTATTCACAGGTGCATTTGTAGCACACTGCAGCCTTGAATTCCTGGCCTCAAATGATCCTCCTGCCTCACCTTCCCAAGTAGCTGGGTCTACGCGTGTCTGCCACCATTGTGCCTGGCTAAAGTTACGTGTTTTACATTTAATTTTTACACACAGTTAACTGTGTAGTAAAGGCATATTTGGCTGGTCGTGGTGGCTCATGCTTATAATCCTAGCATTTTGGGAGGCCAAGGTGGGAGGATTACTTGAGGCCTGGAGTTCAACACCAGCCTGGGCAACACAGGGAGACCCTGTTTCTAATAAAATTAAAAAAAATACACAAATATATACATATATACATCATACACACACACACACACGCACACACACACACACACACACACACACACACACACACACACAGAGGTATATTTATGTCAGATGGGGCATAATGGGACTAATACCTGCAGTTAATAAATTTAACTGTTACCCTTTCTGCTGCAACTCACAAGCACCAAAGTCAGGTTTGCCCTCATTTTTGCTTTGCATAATTATCTACTGGCTAAAACATCCACCGTTAATCCTGAAACCTGAGGTCAATGGAGATGAAGAGAGTAACTATGGCATTTTGCCCTGGAATCAAGCAAATATCCTTTTTTTTTTGAGACAAGATCTTGCTCTGTCACCCAGGCTGAAGTGCAGTGGCGCAACCATAGCTCACTGTAACCTTGAGCTCCTGGGCTCAAGCAATTCTCCTGCCTAAATCTCTTAAGTAGCTAGGATGACAGGCATATGCCACCAGGTCCAGCCAATTTTTTAACTTTATTTTTTATAGAGATGGGATCTAGCTATGTTGCTCAGGCTGGTCTTGAACTCCTGGGCTCAAACAATCTTCCCACTTCGACCTCCCAAAGTACTGGGATTACAGCGATGAGCCACTGTGCCTAGCTTAGGCAAGTACTTATTCCTGAAATGGCAGGATCTGGAATGACAAAAAAATAAAAAAATTCATATGGAGCCAGCTGGCTGCCCAGACAGAACCTGGGCTTCAGGGTGTAGTTGCCCAGGCAGCCAGAGACTGTGGTGGTTGTGGGCTGAGGCCAGCAAAAACGATACCAATCAGTCCACTTCAGACTGAGACTCAATCTGGGTGTGTGCCCCCTGCCCTGGTGGCATGTGACCCAATCCTGGCCAGCCCCAGCACCATCCTCCCTGAGCCTGAGACATGGTTCTTCATCTGAGGCATTATGAAGGCCACAGAGTCTTCCTCATGAGCAGCGTCCCTCCTGGAAGCGGCCAGCTGGGGCTCTCTTGGTGGTAGAGATGGGGAGAAGCAGAGCTACTGCTGTCACTCTGCAGTGCCTGTGGGACTTTAAAGGCCGGTTGAAGTCTTTGGTTCCCTGAACAGCACCTTAGATTTCCTTGTATCCAGAACAGAGTTCATGCCCTTTACACTGTGTGTGTGTGTGTGTGTGTATATATATATATATATAATATAAATATATATAACATATATTTTATATGTAATTTATATATATATATATATATTTTTTTTTTTACAGAGTCTTGCTCTGTCGCACGGGTTGAAGTGCAGTGGCGTGATTTTGGCTCACTGCAACCTCTGCCTCCCGTGTTCAAGCGATTCTCCTGCCTCTGCCTCCCAAGTAGCTGGGATTATAGGCATGCGCCACCATGCCTGGCTAATTTTTGTATTTTTAGTAGAGATGGGGTTTCACTATGTTGCCCAGGCTGGTCTCAAACTCCTGACCTCAAGCGATCCGCCCACCTTGGCCTCCCACAGTGCTGGGATTACAGGCATGAACCACCATGCCTGGCCCCTTTTCCCTAATTCTAAAGTAAAACAGAAAGAGGGCAGTTATCTCGGGGAGCCACCCGGTCCTTCTAGCCATGAAGGCAATGAAACTGCCCCACTTCTAGGAGACCCCAGCTGGGGCCAGCAATAGCCTCAATAACCATAATAGCCAGAAGCAGATGGCTGGAGGGGGTCTTGCTTGGCTGGCTCCTGGTCTTCCAGCTTCTGGTCAATGTGTGGCTTCTGTGCCTTCTGTGTTGCCAGTGGTGCTGGGAGGATGGCTGGGCTCCAGTGCCACTGTCTGGGGGCTGCAGGTCAACCGCACCTAGAATGCTTCATCCCAATGGCTGCTTGCTCTCCAAGCCCTGAGGTAGAAAAGCAGCTGCAACAGGAGATCAACCACATTATCCAGATGATGATTCAGGACTTTGGGTAATTCTGATATTGCTTAGTAAGCCAGCCACTGAGCAAGCATGGAGGAAGCATGGAGGCCATGAAAGGGCTGGTTCAGGAACTTAGGACGAGGATGGGCATGGTGGGACAGTCATGCGCTTGCCCAGAGGATTGTGATTCTGTGGTTGTCACCCGCAGAGCTATATTCAGGCAAAGAAGGCCACTGCAAGGAAGTGGAGTGATACAGTAGAACCCTGGGAGGCTTACTGCTGGGCTACTGCTGGGCTTCTGCCCCACATCCTGCTGTGCACAGCTCCAGTACTGAGGTCACCTATTGTGGATTTGTTGCTTCAGAAAAACAACAAAAAACAAAAAACCCACATAGACTATAATTGGTTACAAAGGACACTGTTATTCAATAAAATTAAAATCAAGGTTCTTTCTTCTGGTTGTGCTAGAATTATAATTTAAAACGCTGTTAACAATGTTTTGATTATACCATAAGTTTTAGTTTCAAACCATTTAGTGATTTAACATGCTCAAACAAGAGTAAATTAGACTATTTCCTAAATACGTTTTCTGTGGTTGTGCAGCTGTGTACTCCCATTAAACTGCACTACAGGGGGACCAGACTACATAATGTACAACAGCATTCTGCCATTTGATAAAATGGTAAGAAGTTTCCATGGCTCACTTTCGGAATACAATATCCAGAAATTTCCTTAGTGGGAGAACAAGACAATAAGACAATCTGAAGTAGCTAAAATTAATGATATGTAAATGCATTAATCTAGTTCTTCTTAGCCCTGCTCCTTTAACATAGAAATGAAAAAAATTCTCCTGGTGAAATGGATGAATGCCAAGGACAAAAAACAATAATAATAATAATCTTCAGTCATCCAGGAGGAAAAGAAATTAGTTATCAGGAAGAAGAAAGTATTAGGTTGTATCATAATTCTCCACAACACTTGAAAACTACAGAGCAAGTTCCAAAGAGTCTTGAGGGACAACAACTGTAATCTAAGAATTCCATAAAAGAGAAGTCAGGCTATGTGCAGTGGCTCATGCCTGCAATCCTAGCACTTTGGGAGGCTGAGGTAAGCAGATTGCTTGAGCTCAGGAGGTCAGAGGATCACCTGAACCTGGGGAGGTTGAGGCTGCAGTGAGCTATGATCATGTCACTGTGCTCTGGCCTGGGCAACAGAGTGAGACCCTGTGTACCTCCCCTCTTCTAGTCCCCTCCTCAAAAGTGAAGTCATCATTTACCCACATTAGCAACAGAAGATATTCTCAGACATGCAAGGACTTTGAAATTGTATGATCCACATAACCTTCCTAATAAACATTCCACAAGAAACAGTAACAAAAGTCTGGGACAAGGGTTGGGAAACTATGTTGGTAACCTGCTGGCTAGCTATTTGTTTATGTATTGTCTATAGCTGCCTTTGAGTTACAAGGGCAGAATCGAGTAGTTGTGATAGAGACATTATCACCCACAAGCCTAAAGTATTTGCTACCTGGCCCTTTAAGAAAAAGTCTGCCAATCCTACTGAGAAAATTCTTCAGCAAACAAGAAGAAAAATTAATCAAAATAAAGAAATAAAGACAGTAAAATGAGGTAAATTAAGATGTGAGCAATAAATTAGGTAATAAAATAAAATCAGTAAAACAGTCTTAAATTTAAATAATCACTTTGTTTTGTTTTATTTTAAACAGGGTCTTGCTATGTTGCCCAGGCTGGTCTCGATTTCCTGGGCTCAAGTGATCCTCCCTTCTCGACCACCCAAAGTGCTGGGATTGCAGGTGTGAGCCATCTTGCCTGGCCAAATAATCATTATTAATACAATAATAATGGTACCTGAAACTTATGACATGCTTATTATAAATCAGGATTATATAATTAACCTGTTATATATAACCAGGATTATATATATAACCCTTAATCCTCCCAACCAATCTGTGACATTGGTACTATTAATATCCGTCTCCAGTTTAAAAAAAAAAAAAAAAAGAGAAGACTGAAGTAGAGATTATGTCCAGGGTCACAGAGCTGGAATTCAAATCCAAATAGTCCACTAGAGCAGGCACTCTTAGCTGTTACACCAAAATGGTTATAAAATAATAAAGTATGGAAAATACTTCTTAAAAGTGAACATATATAACAGAAAATTATTTAAAAATAAAGAGGCCAGGCACGGTGGCTCACACCTGTAATCCCAGCACTTTGGGAAGCCGAGGTGGGCAGATCATGAGGTCAGGAGATCGAGACCATCTTGGCTAACATGGTGAAACCCCATCTCTACTAAAAATACAAAAAAAATTAGCCATGCATGGTGGTGGGCGCCTGTAGTCCCAGCTACTCAGGACGCTGAGGCAGGAGAGTGGTGTGAACCCGGGAGGCGGAGCTTGTAGTGAGCCAAGATCGCGCCACTGTACTCCAGCCTGGGCAACAGAGCGAGACTCCATCTCAAAAAAAAAAAAAAATATATATATATATATATATATATATATATGTATATATATAAAATAATAATAATAAAGAGAACTTGGAACAAAAAATGCCAGATTGTTACACTGTAAAAACTGGGGAGAAGAAAGTGAAAGGAAGTTAAAATTTTCAACTTCCAATAGGAGACATCCAAAGATATGGATGGCTTCATCCGAGGTAAAAAGGTCAGTCACACATACACACATACACATACACACACACCCCCATGTGTGAATTTAATTTAAAGGTCACCATTAATAGAGTGTTGAAATTACCAGGGAGAAAAATTCAGTAAATAAATTATGCAAAGACCTAAAAAAACAAAGTGACAAGAAAGCATAAAAAACACAAAATAAGGTAAAAGAAGACCAAATAAATCTCCCCAAATTTAAGTAAACTAAGTTCCTCAAATTATGTTATTTATAATAAACATATCAAAAATAAAATGCAAGAAGATAAAAATAAGGGAAATACAAGAAAATAGGAACATGGCAATAGGACAAATATGTATCTTTAGGACCAGGACAATTGATACATCAATATATGCAACAAAACATTACTTAGATATAAAGGACAAACTGACTAACATTACTATCTCAGTTTTTGACATATTTTGTAGAATTTTTTTTTTTTTTGAGACGGAGTCTCACACTTTAACCTAGGCTGGAGTCCAGTGGTGCGATCTCAGCTCACTGCAAGCTCCGCCTCCCGGGTTCATGCCATTATCCTGCCTCAGCCTCCCAAGTAACTGGGACTACAGGTGACCACTACCACGCCTGGCTAATTTTTTGCATTTGTAGTAGAGACGGGGGTTCACCATGTTAGCCAGGATGGTCTCGATCTCCTGACCTCGTGATCTGCCCACCTCGGCCTCCCAAAGTGCTAGGATTACACATGTGAGCCACGGCACCTGGCCATTTTGTAGAAAATTTAATGAGACCATGGAGAGTTTATAAATACTGACCACAGTTAAATTTGTTTTTTTGTTTTATTTTGTTTTGTTTTGAGACAGAGTCTCATTCTGTCTCCCAGGCTGGAGTGTAGTGGCGCAATCTTGGCTCAGTGAAACCTCTGCCTCCTGGGTTCCAGAGATTCTCCTAAGTCAGTCTCTCAAGTAGCCAAGATTGCGGGCGTGAGTCACCACATCTGGCTAATTTTTGCATTTTTAATAGAGATGGGGTTTTGCCATATTGGCCAGGCTGGTCTCAAACTCTTGATCTCAGTGATCTGCCTGCCTCGGCCTCCCAAAGTGCTGGGATTACAGGCATAAGCCACTGAACACGGCCTAATTTTTAATATACATATACACATGTGCACAAAGGGTCTTCAAAAAGTTTGTGGAAAATGCATATTATGAAAAACCTATGCACGGAATTAAAAAAACAAATTTGCACCAAAATAAACTCATATTAACTTGTGACATGTCTGAACAGGATCTAATTTGAAGCACTAAGAAGGGTAAGACATCAGAAGGGTAAGACGGATCACATGAGGTCAGGAGTTCGAGACCAGCCTGACCGACATGGAGAAATCCCGTCTGTACTAAAAATACAAAATTAGCCAGGCGTGGTGGCGCATGCCTGTAATCCCAGGAAAAAGCCCCTATCAGAGCAACATAAATTCTGCTAAAACTGAAGCAAGAACAAACATCAAATTTATGGTGAAGCTTGGGTGAAATCACTGATGCTTTATGAAAAGTTGATGGGGACAATGCCCCAAGGAAATCAGCAGTTTACAAAGGGAAAACTTGTTTTAAGAAGGGACGAGACGATGTTGAAGATGAAGCCCACAGTGGCAGACCATCCATATCAATTTGCAAGGAAAAAATTCATCTTGTTTATGCCCTGATTGAAGAGGAATGATGATTAACAGTACAAACAACAGCCAACACCACAGACATCTCAATTGGTTACCATATACAATTCTGACAGAAAAATTAAAGTTGACCAACTTTCCATTTGATGGATGCCAAACCATTGCAACTAGATCAGCTACAGACAACAGCAGGGTTTCAATGGAAATGTTAAACAAGCAGGATCAAGTTCCTAAAGCATTTCTTCAAATAACTGTAACTGCAGATGAAACATGGTTTTACCAGTGTGTCCTGATGACAATGCACAAAGCAATGGTTACCAAGAGGTGGAAGTGGTCAAGCCCAAGACCAGTGGGTCAGTCAAGAGCAAAGGTTGTGGCAGGAGTTTCTGCGATGCTCAAGGCATTTTGCTTGCTGACTTTCTGAAAGGCCAAAGGAAATGTTACCTCTTCTGAAGGAGAACAATAACATCTCCTTATGAGAATGTTTTGAGAAAGCCAAAGCTTTAGCAGAAAAATACCCTTTAAAAATACCCTTAAAGAAGCTTCACCAGAGTTCTTCTTTACCACAACAATGTCCTGCTTATTCCTCAACAAACAAAGGCAACTTTGTGAGAGTTTCAATGTGAAGTCATTAGACATCCACCGTACAGTCCTGATCTACTCCTTCTGACTTCTTTTTGCTTCTTAATCTTAAAAAAAAAATCTGTAAAGGGCATCCATTTTTCTTCAGTTAATAATGTAAAAAAGGCTGGATGTGGTGGCCCACACCTGTAATCCCAGCACTTTGGGAGACCAAGACAGGCGGATCACATGAGGTCAGGAGTTTGAGACCAGCCTGACCAACATGGAGAAACCCCGTCTATACTAAAAATACAAAATTAGCCAGGCATGGTGGCACATGCCTGTAATCCCAGCTACTCAGGAGGCTGAGGCAGGAGAATTGCTTGAAACGAGGAGGCAGAGGTTGCGGTGAGCTGAGATTGCGCCATTGCACTCCAGCCTGTGCAACAAGAGCAAAACTCCATCTCAAAAAAAAAAAAAGAAAAAAGAAAAAAAATTGAATATATTTAAGTTCCTACTTGTATATCTTTTTATTAAAAAGTTTAAGAGCACTTTTTAAAAAGTACTTCTGTAATACGGCAAAGAATATTTATCTGAAACTAAGATTTACCATATGCTTAATTGAAAAATGCCAGACACATTTATTTTAACACAATGCACAAAGTCAGTATGGTCATTGCTACTGCTATTATATTGAAAGTTCTAGCCAAAGCAACATATAATGAAGTACACATGTTAGAAAAGAAAAAAATATTATATTACCCTTATTTGCAGATACTATAAATGTTTTCCTAAAAAATCCAAGAAAATGAACCAAAGCTTTCAGAACTATTACTAGCAGTAACAGGTTTAGTTATAAAACGCGTATGTAACAGATTTCCCCTGCCCCCCCACTGCTCCAGTCAAGGGAGATATAACAGATTTTAAACTGGGAAACTAAAATACTCAACAAGCTGCACCAGCATCTTCCTAACTACTCCTCTTCCCTCTTGGCCTATAGTTTCTACTGATAAAATGAAATGTTTGTTGAGGCAAGATCAAGGTAAGTCTGAAGTTATTGAGAATGTATAGAGGAATTAGGATTTGAAATGGGTTCAAGTCTATACCAAGTCTATACCAGATAAAAAAATCTATTCTCGGGCCGGGCGCGGTGGCTCAAGCCTGTAATCCCAGCACTTTGGGAGGCCAAGACGGGCGGATCACGAGGTCAGGAGATCGAGACCATCCTGGCTAACACAGTGAAACCCCGTCTCTACTAAAAAATACAAAAAACTAGCCGGCCGAGGTGGTGGGTGCCTGTAGTCCCAGCTACTCAGGAGGCTGAGGCAGGAGAATGGCGTAAACCCGGGAGGCGGAGCTTGCAGTGAGCCGAGATAGTGCCACTGCACTCCAGCCTGGGCGACAGAGCGAGACTCCGTCTCAAAAAAAAAAAATCTGTTCTCCTCATGCAATAATCATTTAGGGTTCGTAGAAATATTACATTAATTTAAAAATAATAACTAACAATTACTTAGGGCTCATCATATGGGTCAGGCACTGTTACTTAGATGTAACTTATAAGGCCGGGCACTGTGGCTTATGCCTGTAATCCCAGCACTTTGGAAGGCTGAGGCGGGTGGATCACTTGAGGTCAGGAGTTGAAGACCAGCCTGGCCAACATAGCAAAACCCCAACCCCATCTCTACTAAAAAATACAAAAATTAGCCGGGCATGGTGGCACATGCCTGTAATCCCAGCTAGTTGGGAGGCTGAGGCATGAGAATCGCTTGAACCTGGGAGGCAGAGGTTGTAGTAAGCTGAGATGGTGCCACTGCACCACTCTAGCCTGGGTGATGGAGCGAGACTCTGTCATAAAAAAAAAAAAAAAAAAAAGAGAGAGAGAGAAAGGAAGTAACTTATATATCTTAATCCATTTAATCCTCATAACAACTCTATAAGGTAGACAGCTGTAGTAATATTACAGATGAGGAAACTGAGGTTTATATATGTGGCCAATAAATGGTAGAGCTGGGATATGAACCCTGGTGGTATAGATCCAGAGCCCTGATGAGTGGCTCTCAGGATGAAACACATACACAGCAGGCTGAATTAACTAGAAAGGGATATTCTTTGCCACAAAAGGGCACAATAAGGCTAGAGAGTTTACAACTTTGCAAACTTAAGTCTCTTGAATATAAAACTCATTTTTATATTTAAGACCCATCAGTCCATCCTTCATTTCTAGTTTTGCTTTCAGATACATTTTTCATTTGGTCTCCACCCTGTATGTTTTTCTAATAATCAGAATTAAATATGAAATCCTCAACAACAGAAAAAAGCCAGGATGTATTAAATTAAATGATTACTGCCATGGCCACAATCAACACAAAAGATATACTTAAATGATTAGTCTGAAGAATAGGAAGATAAATCACTGAGAAATTGAAGCCACATCTGGGAGATCTGGAGTATATAAATACAACTGGGAAGTCATCTTTCCGAAATTTCTTGGAAACAAAAAACACCACATGAAACCAATGATTGGTTCAGACAGTTTTGGAAGTCGAAGAATGTTGGTATTTTTTAGTATATAAAGCTGCCTTTAGTCCTTGCCTAAATGCCTTGTGTTTGCAGGGAGGGACCAAATAGTGGGAAAGGAAGAAACTACTTTGAGGAGGACAATACTCATTTACACACAGGACTTAAGATGCACTTTTAAAATATATCAATCATTATTTTATATGCCTCCTCCCCTCCATTAGACTGCAGCTGCTCTACATATATACATGTATGTGTACATATGTATATGTATGTATGCATGTATTACTTGCTGAACAAGATGTAGGTGAAAGAACCAAGAGAAAAACAAATCAGTTTTATTCCAAAACTTTCCCTTTAGACACATTATTTTGATGTCAAGTAGAGCATAATGCTAGGAAAAATATTAGGAAGGAACAGTGAGAAGAGAGAAATACAGATGTATCTTTGGTACCTCAGCAAAAAAGTTCGTGCTGTAGATGTGAATTAGCTCAATGGAAGAAGAGGCTGATACCACCGGTGGAGCTTTGGAGGGTTCCCCTTTCTAACAAGACCACATTGTCACCCACAAAGTTCCCATTGTTCCATAGACTCCTGGATGTTTCCTGCCTCCTGTCCTTGTAATTAGAGTTATGGGGGTCCTTTCCAGGATGCGTTCTAGCTTGTCTGACCCAACTAAGCACACTTTTCTGCTCGATGGCAAGAGGATGGGGGTTGGACAATTTTGCTGCTTTTCTGCCTGTGAGTTCCCCTCTAGACCTTATTTTAGATTGTGTTTACACTGCATAGTACCAATGGTATGTATGTCCATGTGCCCTTTGCACAACAAAGGGGAAAAAGTAATTTTGTTGGATGAAGACTTGCCTAGGAGGCAGCGAGTTTAATCTCCTTTGACATTTCACCAAGGACCCGTTTTTTCCCCTCAATTTGTCTTGGTCGAGATCTGAGGGCTTCCTCCTATTAGTGGGAAGAGCCCAAAGGAAGCCTGTGTTTTTCACTGACGTTCCACCACTGGAAACCCCAAGGAGCCAAGCACCAAACAGAATTATGAACCAGGACAGTCCCATAAAAGGCCACAGGATTTCCTGGTCCATTTACCATAGAACAAGAAGACTGATGACCCTGTCTGTGAGACCAGTGTGGTCAAGATAAAACAATGCTCAATGCCTTAAACAGTTCCATCTCTGGGTGCTGAGACAAGTTGGATGATTCACCTCTTGTGCAATAAGCCCCAACAGATAATCTGTTATTCTCCTAAGTCTGTAAACCAATTTCTTTTCATTAGAATCAAATACAGTTAAATATTACTTTACACATAGCCTATAGTTGAAAAGAAACTATTTAAGAAAACATTGCAGTGACTCCTTCTGTGGAAAAATAATTACCTTTTAATTTACCTGCTTCATATATCTGGATTTGGGGCCATTGTTTTTCTTAAAAGGAGGCACTCAAAATCCTCTCTGGCATGGATTCATATTCACCCAGCTTAAAAGCAACTCTGTGACAGACAAGTGAGCACAGAAAGACTAACACTAATTATGTAATTGTCTAGGGGCCTTAGAGAGTTAATGTAATTTGAGTCAGGTGTGGTCACTCACACCTGTAATTTCAGCACGCTGGGAGGTTGACACAGGTGGATCACTTGAGGCCAGGAGTTCAAGAGTTAATGTAACTAATCTGGTCCTATATAACAGATTAGACATCCAAAGTATTTGGCCCATGGAGGTACTCTAGGTACATACATACATTCAAATGTAACTCTAAATCGCTATGTTTCTTCATTATAAGAATCCAATATTCTTTCCTTTCTTTTTTTAAATTTCTGCATACTGAGATACTAGTAAAATGAACTTTTGGAATTCTAGAGTACCATAAACACAGGCATGACTAAAAGATAGGCTTTACAAACACTAAAAAATAATTAACTTTATGAGGCGTTAAAAAAGATAAAGTTTAAAAAACCATTAGAGAAGCTTAATAAACTATGCTTACCCCACCCCCAAACATCCTTAACTAGTATTGTGAATGAGCAGTAATTAGAGTAGTTATTCTTTTCACTGTGCTTAAGTGAAAAAAGAAAAACAGCATAGTAAATTCCAGTGCCCGCCGGTATATGATTTTTCTTAAAAGGAATGGTGGTAAGACTAGCAGATGGGACCTTGTAGGCCACTGTAAATAAAGACTTTGGCTTTACTCTGAGACAGACTGGAGGTCTTTAGGGGATTTTTGGGCAGTAGAATGATCTTATTTAAATTTAACAAGATCATTCTAGGTGCTGTATTGCAAGTAGACTAGAAAAGCAAGGGGGAAAAAGTGGTAACCAATCAGAAGGGTACTGAAATAATTCAAGAGAGATATGAGAATGTCTTGGACACGGTAGTAGTAGTGAGTGTAGTGAAAAATTGTGGGGATTACTTCATGGTAGAATTGACAATTTTGCTGACAGATTCGAAATACAATTATTAAGATTATTTTTAAAATGTACATGGGCTGGGCACCGTGGCTCACGCCTGTAATCCCAGCACTTTGGGAGGCTGAGGCGGATGAATCACCTGAGGTCAGGAGTTTGAGACCAGCCTGACCACCATGGTGAAACCCTGTCTCTAATAAAAATACAAAAATTAGCTGGGTGTGGTGGCGTATCCTTGTAATCCCACCTATTCAGGAGGCTGAGGCCGGGAGGCAGAGGCTGCAGAGAGCAGAGATCACACCACTGCACTCCAGCCTGGGTGACAGGGCAAGACTCTGTCTCAAAATAACTGAAATGACATGAAATGATATGACATGACATGAAATGACATGAAATGAAATGAAATAAAATAAAATGAAATGAAATGAAATAAAATAAAGTGAAATAAAATAAAATGAAATGAAATAAAATGTATATGGGCCAGGCGTGGTAGCTCACGCCTGTAATCCCAACACTTTGGGAGGCTGAGGAGGGCATATCACTTGAGGTCAGGAGTTTGAGACCAGTCTGGCCAACATGGTGAAACCCCATCTCTACTAAAAATACAAAAATTAGCCAAGCATGGGGGTGCACGCCTGTAATCCCAGCTACTTGGGAGGCTGAGGCAGGAGAATCATTTGAACCCAGGACGCAGAGGTTGCAGTGAGCCAAAATTGTGCCATTGCACTCCAGCCTGCTTACCCCAACCCCAAACATCCTTAACTAGTATTGTGAAATAGCAGTAATTAGCAAAACTCCATTTCAAAAAATAATAAAATAAGATGTATATGTATGCACGTACATGTGTATACACACACACACACTTTTTCCTCCACTTTCCAAAACAGAATAATAGGTATGTTTTGAGTCATCAATATATTATGAATGTTTTTCTATGCTAATAAATCTCTGCATTACATAAAGAACTATATAAAATGTCATTATATAGATTTATTATAACTGGTTTAGCCATTGTTTGATATTTGAGTTCTTTCTAGTTTATTTTTATGTGTGTATTTTTAAAAATGATTTTACTTTATGTTGTTATAATTTTATTGACACAAGGTATCACTCTGTCACCAGGCTGGAGTGCAGTGGCACAATCACAGCTTATTAAAGCCTTGACCTCCTGGGCTCAGGTGATTCTCCCACCTCAGCCTCCTGAGTAGCTAGGGCTACAGGTGCCCAACACCACGCCCAACTAATTTGTGTGTTTTTTTGTAGAAAAAAAGTTTCGCCGTGTTGCCCAGGCTGGTCTTGAACTACTGAGTTCAAGCGTTCTGCGTGCCTTGGTCTCCTGAAGTGCTAGGATTACAGGTGTGAGTCACCATGCCTGGCCTGAGTTCTTTCTAGTTTATTTTTTGACCATCAGCATCAGTATACATGTGATTATTTTATTAGCTTAAACATGTAGAAAAGGAAGTGCTGGACCAAAATTTGAAAGTGTCTGGTAAACACCGTCGACTCTGAAAAGGTTTTGCAAATAATTTATGCTCTCACCAATACTACATAGTCAATTAAATTTAAGGGTCAATTCTAATAGTTAATCCTGGCATACAAATGGTTTTGGGAACACTATGAATTTGGTAGTGACATGAGAGGAGGAAAACTGCCTCTTCAAAGAGGTAATCAACCCTAATCTTTACTTCAGTTTCTTGGAGTTCTTTAGACCTCTGGGAGTGGTCTAAGCTTAGGAAAGACTTTACCTAATACAGTTTTGGGGAATGTGCACAACTCTAGGACAATTTAACCTTAGGGCCAACCTGAGGGTAAAGCTGCCTAAGACATAAGATAGAGCCAGAATGCTGGCACTTTGCATAGCTCTTAGACAAGCCTATGCCCTGGGATCTTCTGGTCCATAGTAAAAGGGTAGCCAGGCTCCACTAAAATAGGAGGGAGGCAGTTAAACTGCCGTTTGTGGCAGACTTCCACAGACAATCTAGTCAGGCGACCCCATGTTTCTACTCGAGTAAATTCTGAACATAAAGAAAAAACACTTAGAAATGTATACTCTCCAAACAGACTTAAAATTCATATTGAACTCAGTCTTGGCTGGTGTTTGAAAATCCTAAGACAATGAAATTACATGGGATGGTTACTATGAGTTTATTATCATTACATATTATCTCTGCAATGGCTAAAAAGAGCCCTTTATTCATTATCAGTGTGATCTGTTTATTTAATGGCAATTGGCAGGTTTTCCTAAATAATATGAAATACTACATGTTAAGAACCCAAAAATAAAATAATAAAAAAAAGAACAACAACAACAAAAGGGTTTTAAACTTTCATAAGAAGATTGTGAGACTTTTCTTGAATTCCTCCAGCAAGGCTCCAGCTATACAGGCATTTATTCCTTCCAACAACTGTTTTTCTTTCATTTACATTTTTTCCAAAAACTACACTTCAGCCCTGATTCTAAAAAAACAAAAAACAAAAAACAAAAAAAAACCATGTATAATTTCACATCTAAAGAAAAGAAATAGCTGATGTTTCTAGTTCACAGTACAGTATATAGCCTATCTTTGAGCTTTATCTCAGCTTCAATTATTAGATGACTTTCAGAGAACTGCCAGAAATAGTCTTTTATTTAAACTGGTTTTCCTTACACTGTTATTTGACAATTGTGTTACAGAAAGATTATTCAATACCAGCAATGTCAAAAAGCTTGGATTTCCCAAGAGTTCCTGGGTGAGAGATTCTAGAAGGCAAGCCAGTACTTTTCTACTTTAGGAATATACTTTCTTCAAATTCATGTTACTATTTTATGCCCAAATTACATACGTCTGCATAATAGACCCCATCCCTAACTTCAGAGATCTTAAAAAAAAAAAAATCATCTGCTTGAATTTCATTTCATTTTATGTGGTTTTTTATTCCATACCATGTGCTCAGTAACAGCCAAAGTGACGGCTTATGCCAACATGCAATTTATTGCATAGATGTTTAGAACTAGCTACTTTAGGCTGGGTGCAGTGGTTCACGCCTATAATCCCAGGACTTTGAGAGCACAAGGCAGGTGGATCACCTGAAGACAGGAGTTCGAGACTAGCATGGCCAACATGCTGAAACCCGGTCTCTACTAAAAGTACAAAAATTAGCTGAGCGTGGTGGCAGGCACCTGTAATTTCAGCTACTTGGAAGCTGAGGCAGGAGAATCACTTGAACCTGGGAGGCGGAGGTTATTGCACCATTGTACTCCAGCCTGGGCAACAAGAGTGAAACTGTCTCAAAAAAAAAAAGACAACTAGCTACTGTAATAAAGAAATTAGATTTTTGTTACTTAACCTATGCTAATTTAAAGGACACTCTTAACATGTGAGTAAGTTTGGCATTCACCCAAAAAACTGTTTTTCAATTCAGTGTTCAAATTGAAAAATTTAGATAGTCTAATTTTCTAGCTTTTATCACGTATACATAGATAGAGAATAACTAGTCCCTTAAGACATTTAAAAATACTAAGCAGGATACTGAGAATGCCTGGAGCAACATAAAATTATGGTAAATTATGGTATTCACACTAAGTCATCATTTGGAATTTTTTTTTTTTTTTTAGACAAGGTCCTGCTCTGTCACCCAGGTTACAGTGCAGTGGTATGATCTCAGCTCACTGCAACCTCTGTCTCCTGGGCTCAAGCGATCCTCCCACCTCAGCCTCACAATTAGCTGGAACCACAGGCACATGCTACCACAGCAGGCTTATTTATTTATTTATTATTATTTTTTGAGTTGGAGTTTTGCTCTGTCGCCTAGGCTGGAGTGCAGTGGCACGATCTCGGTTCACTGCAACTGCTGCCTCCTGGGTTCAAGCAATTCTTCTGCCTCTGCCTCCTGAGCAGCTGGGATTATACAGGCATGTGCCACCACACCTGGCTAATTCCTTTTTTTTTTTTTTCTTTTTTTTTCCGAGACAGAGTCTCGTTCTGACACCAAGGCTGGAGTGCAATGGCACGATCTTGGCTCACTGCAACCTCTGCCTCTCGGGTTCAAGTGATTCTCCTGCCTCAGCCTCCAGAGTAGCTGGGATTACAGGCATGCACCACCACAACCGGCTAATTTTTGTATGTTTAGTAGAGACAGGGTTTCATTATGTTGGCCAGGCTGGTCTTGAACTCCTGACCTCAAGTGATCAGCCTGCCTTGGCCTTCCAAAGTGCTGGGATTACAGACGTGGGCCACCATGCCTGACCATCCAGCTAATTTTTGTATTTTTTGTAGAGACTGGGTTTCACCATGTTAGCCAGGCTGGCCTCAAACTCTTGACCTCAGGTGATCCACCCACCCTGGCCTCCCAAAGTGCTGGGATTACAGGTGTGAGCCATTGTGCCTGGCCTAAGTTTTGTATTTTTAAAAGAGACAGAGTTTTACTATGTTGCCAAGCCTGGTCTCGATCTCTTGGGTTCAAGTGATCTACCTGCTTTGGCCTCTCAAAGTGCTGGGATTATAGGAGTGAGCCATTGTGCCTGGCCAGAAATATTCTCAGATATTTATTTAGCCAACAAATATATATGGAATTCTTATTATATGCCAGACAATGTGATTTATCAATATCTTCTCCAAAATAGGCAGTAATCAGGCAAACCATTCAATGACAACCACTATTTCCTGCCTTGATTCCCTTTGTGTACCCTTTAAATTTCCCAACAAAACAAATAAGGGTTTGTTTTTTTATTTTTTGAGACGGAGTCTCACTCTGTTGCCCAGGTTGGAGCGCAGCAGTGCCATCTTGGCTCACTGCTACCTCCACCTCCTGGGTTCAAGGAATTCTCCTGCCTCAGCCTCCTGAGTAGCTGGGATTACAGGCATATGCCACTGTGCCCGGCTAATTTTTGTATATTTAGTAGAGACAGTGTTTCACCATGTTGGCCAGGCTGATCCTGAACTCCTGACCTCATGATCCACCCATCTCGGCCTCCCAAAGTGCTGGCATCACAGGCGTGAGCCACTATACCCAGCCCAAATAAGCATCTTTATAAGTTGTTCCAGGAACAGGTAAGCAACACCATGATAAGACGTAAGCATAATCAAACACTGTTAAGCTGAGGGTTTAAATGAAAGGTCCAGCTATACAGATGGATGAATACATTTGATTCCAGTCTCGCTTCTAAGAGGCAGACAATGTGAAAAAGTGAGGCTCACAGACCAGAAGTAAACATCATCTTTAAACATCATCAATTATTGAAGGCTAAATTTCTTCAGAGCCATCCCAACCATCAGTAGAAGAGAAACAGGACAGAGCAGAGGCTGAGGAAGATACAATAAGTGAGAAGAGTTCTAAGGAACTGGGATAAGGGCAAGTCTCCACAGTTTGCTCTAGGGTAATGAAGGGGAGACTATAGCAGAAAGACCCACTGAGGTCCACTTGACACTGTAATCAATGGTATAGTGATAGATGGGTGCATGGGTCTCCTTTCTACCTAGAAGGAACTCAGAGAAGCCACATCTTAAATATGCTTTCATTCAAATATTTTTAGAATTACTACTAGCTAAACACAATATCAGGTACTCTGGAAATACAAAGCCATATGACATAGTTCCCACTTCAAGATACTATTTAGTGATGTCCTATCCACTGCCTAAGTTTTCTTCTTACTTAGAGATTCTTTTGAATTAACAAGGACTTTCATGTAAATATTTCTGTAGCTGTTATGGGATACCATCATTCATTCATGATTTAATGTGAACACTGCTTTTAAATTATGACAAAAAATAAAATCCTAGTTGAGATATCCTAGGAGAAGGATAATTTTGATTGGACAAGTCAGATGAGGAGAAGGAATACGTTTACATGTTAGGTCAGTTTCTAGAAGGCAGAGGATTCAGCCTGTTTTGAAGTTTTACTACCGTCTACTTTCTCCCACTGATAAATGAGGCCTAAGAAAGAAGGAAGCCTGGGCCGGGCACAGTGGCTCACACCTGTAATCCCAGCACTTTGGGAGGCCGAGGTGGGCGGATCACCTGAGGTCAGGAGTTCAAGACCAGCCTGGCCAACATGGTGAAACCCCATCTCTACTAAAAGTACAAAAATTAGCTGGGCGTGGTGACGTGCGCCTGTAGTCCCAGCTATTCGGGAGGCTGAGGCAGGAGAATGGCTTGAACCCGGGAGGCAGAGCGTGCAGTGAGCTGAGATAGTGCCATTGCATTCCAGCCTGGGTGATAGAACAAGACTCTATCAAAAAAAAAAAAAAAAAAAGAAAGAAAGAAGGAAGCCTTCGGATTTATTCCCTGCTTTCCCATTAGGCTTTCCTGTCTGAGAGCCTAAGGAGCATAGAAGGAGAACCAAGGGCAAACCTCCTCTCTTTTGTATCTCCCATCTGATCCTCAGATACCACAAGGAATTGATTCCATGGAAAAGTCACAGAAAGCTTTACAGGGCGACATATGCTATTCAAGAGAGGACAAAATTTATGTGGACATAATTCTGGTGGCAGTATCAGCCCATATAGCATACTCCTGACTACCTTGTTCCATACTCCTTTCTTTTTAGAGCATAGCCCCATCTTGACTATTTGTATTAAAAGGTAGGGCTCCAGAGATCACGTGTCCCTAACCATATTTCCGTAACATTTTAAATGAATATTAGAATTTTATTACATTATGAGAATATTATTTTCAAAACAATAAGGCTGTACTGATTCAAATAAAACACAAGTATGAAAGGTTAATAAGGAGAACCTCAGGGTAAAAAATTATAAAATCTCCCTCAAGATACAGTCAAAATACATTTAGATCTTATTTTTTTTATAAGCCACAATTTGCTTCTTTGCCTTCTCTGTTCTCTGCTTAGCCTTGAACAAATCACAGGCAATTATTCCCAAGGGATAAATTTCCTTTTTCAGATTAAAAAATATTTAAATATTCTAGTATAGTCACAAGCAGATATGAGAGATTAAACACAATTGCCACTTCTTTCTTGCTTGAATGAATTCAACATCATCTATAAATGATATATTTCAAAGCATTATTTTAATGTTTTGACAGAAGCTGCATTATTATAACACCAATGAATTAACCACAAAAACAGGTTATGCCAGAGAAGGAAGTTATTGGTAAATAACACACTGTGATACTTTTGGCCTTACAACATGCAAATGAGCATTTCAGAAATTCTAAGCACCTCCATAGGCTAAAATAACACTGAAAAAGATTAGCCTTTCACCTTCTTAATCTTATTCTTCATAACATCAATTTAGCAATGGCAGATAATTTCCAGACATAGAAATTATGAAGATAATAGCTAAACCAAATTTTCTATGTAACTTCCCCAACTCTGTTGTCCCAGTAAGAAGGATTTATAACTGCTTTATACCTGTTGATACATCTCAGCTGTTAGGCCTTGCCCATATTTTTCAATATATCACTTGACCTGAAAAACTTATTTTCCATCTAAAACTTTTACAACATTTTCATTAGATAGAGTGGCACTGATCAACACCACACTTTCCAAGTCACATACACTTTGTGATCTGCTCTTGACTTCAGTATGGCAAGAGAAATAAGATAATATACAACCTCACTTGAATGCTTTCTAGTACCTCAAAAGGCTTGTATATTTGTTAGAAAGATACATCATAATGAGGATGTGGCTTAATTTTCAGTAAATCAAATCTGGCTATTGTGAAAACACTTAATTCAATTTCTCCACTGACTCTCTGAAAACTAAAGAGATAATCCAAATGAGAATACAATGAATTATGCCAGATTTTCATTAGGTCTGCCTCCAAACTTTAAAGCCCCGGGTACCAAACATTTTTGCTTTGATTTTTCTGGTAGGTTTTCAAAGATTAATAGTAAAGTAAACAGTAAGGAAGTTGCTTAATGATAAACTATTGTATACATATATGTGTGTGTGTGTGTGTGTATATATATATATATATATATTTTTTTTTTTTTTTTTTGAGACAGACTCTTGCTTTGTTGCCCAGGCTGGGGTGCAGTGTCGTGATCTCAGCTCACTGCCGGATCACTAACCTCAGCCTCCCAGGTTCAAGCAATTCTTGTTCCTCAGCTCCCAAATAGCTGGGATTACAGGCACTCACCACCATACCCAGGTAATGTTTGTATTTTTAGTAGAGACAAGGTTTCACCATGTTGGCCAGGCTGGTCTCCAATTCCCGACCTCAAGTGACCTTCCCACCTCAGCCTCCCAAAGTGCTGGGATTACAAGCATGAGCCACTGTGCCCAATTATAAATGTTTTATTATTGCCTCCCATCAAGCTATCTATAATTGTTTTCATGTTATCAGCCCACAGGGTTAATAACTTTAGATCGAACGTATATGAAAACAAAGAACACACAAAGATATTTCATAATTGTCAATGGCCAAGGGCCAAATTCTAAGTTATATTACCATTACCTAGTGAATCTTAGCATTAGTAAGAACGATCCAAGTCAATAAATAATATTTAGCATTCCAAAGAAATTCTGATAACCCTTCTCCATATCTAGTTATGCAGAAAAATCTCTGACTTCTGTGTAGAAAATTTAAGACCATCAGCTAATGTTCCAGTTGGTTAGTGCAGAGAAGTAAGCTACTAATAATCATGCTTGTTTATTCCCACTCAATTCTTATTAACCTACCTTAAGGATCAGCAGTCCTTGGAAATTATTTAATAATAATTATTAACAGTCTCTTCATCTTGCCTAGAATGAATCTGAATTCATTTTATTAATGAGTAGTTATCTAGTAAATACTTAACATTCTATTTAATATGGATGCTATGGCTCATGCTGAAAATTCAAGTTCATCCATCAAAGCTGATCAGAGAGATAGAGTTTAAAGCAATAGAATGTATGAGTTAGGAGTAAAGAGGGGATACAAATATATGAATTCTGAATTATCATAAGAAACCAAGCTTGTTTGGGAATAGATTAATTAAAATACACATTTTTCTCATTTCACTGGTACTAGCTACAGACTGAAGACATCAATAGCTATAAGGACTATTCTAAATTTAGGATATCAACAGCAAAGTAGAGTCTTAAGTTTGCTAAAGTTTTTTTTAAAAAAATGAAATGAAAAAAACAACATATGTTATATTCTTGCTCTGTTACCTTGCCACTATGCTTAATATAGACATGTCTGTAGTGAATATCATTACAAATTTATAATCAGTCTTGCAGCTTATATTCTAAATTGGAAAATGGACAATAACAGTATAAAAAATAAATTATATGGAATGTTAAATAGTGATATGTGCCAAGGAGAAAAAATAAAGAAAGAGGTTTAAGAGGTGTGTGTTGTATGAGTGAAATGGGATAAAAGGTGTTTCAACATGTAGGTTGGCCAAGGAAGGCCCATTACCCGAATCACATACAGAGAAAGTAAGAAATTCATGCCACTGCTTATTGTAAGCACAAGATATTTCCGCCAGATTGATTGTTATTCTATGTGTCCTGAAACTCTTATTTAGAAAAACCAAACTTCCGAAAAGTTTAAATAAGAGGAATTAACTCTAATGGAAGAAATTATATTGCATAACATGCTTTCTTTAGAAAATCAGCTTTCTTAATTTTATTTTTAGTCGAGAAAAAAACCCAGATGATTTCCTATATGTAGTTGTTGACTTTTATTTTAGACAACATAGTAGTTTATAAGCTACTTTGAGGATTTAAGTTTCAATCCATTAGGGCACAGTGTTCATATTCCTCAAAATGATGGCGATTTCTTGAACACCTGTGAGTCCATTAACTTTGTTTTGTTGTTGTTGTTGTTGTTGAGTCAGTCTCGCTCTATCCCCCAGGCTGGAGCGCAGTGGCACAATCTCAGCTCACTGCAACCTCCGCCTCCCAGGTTTAAGCAATTTTCCTGCCTCAGCCTCCCCAGTAGCTGGGACTACAGGTATGTACCACCATGCTCGGCTAATTTTTGTATTTTTTAGTGGAGATGGGGTTTCGCCATGTAGGCCAGGCTGGTCTCGAACTCCTGACCTCAGGTGATCCGCCCACCTCAGCCTCCCAAAGTGCTGAGATTACACGCATGAACCACCGCGCCCAGCCTGAGTCCATTAACTTTGAATGAAAACAGCTCCTGAGAAATATGGTGGTCCCACAGCAACTGGCTGATGCCCTTTGCACTGTTCTAGCTGGTTTTCTGTGGCCCTGCTATCCACCAGAGTAATAGATGAACGCATATGCTAATGTACTTTCCCTATTCCCAAGCCACTGCCTGGCAAAGCTTTTCCTTAGGGCACTGGGTGCCCTCTCACAGACGACTTGGGAACAATTTAGTGTATTCAGATTGTAATGATCCCTTGTTACCCACAAGAAAGGAGATGCACTGAGTGCCTCATTTCCTGTCATCCTAGCGGCAATCTGAACATGGGAAAGAACTGATCTCAGGGTCATTTCCCGTATTTCTCCCCGTCTTGTTATAATAGATAAAATAGACAATACAGTGTGCAAAACTCAGATTGCAAGAATGCTTGAACTGCCCACTATCTACAGAAGAGTTTATGACCAGCCTTTCTGTAGTCCAGCCTTAGAGAAAGAAGCAGCACTAAAGTTATAGCTTAACACTGCTGAATATGTGACCACAGCAGTAATGTCAAGTGACAGGAGCCCAGATGCTGGGGTTGGCCTGGGTTCAAATCCTAAACTGTCTCCTTACTCACTGTGGGTCTAGGGACAGGTTCTTTAACTCTCTGTATGCCTCAATTTCCTCATTTGTAAAATGAAAGTAACAATAGTATAAACATTACAGGGTTGATGTGAGGTAAATATATCACTGGAGTTTCAGAGGGAGAAGAAGGGAGATCATAGAAAAAGTATTTGAAGAAACGTATAAAGGCACAGGTATAAAAAGCTCAAACAAAGACAAGAAACATGAAGAAAACTGCATCAAGGCACATCATAATTTAAAAGAACATGTGCCAAAAATAAACGAGTGGTTCTCACACAGGGATGATTCTTCCCCACCCCCAGCACATAGGCGACATTTAGCAATATCTGGAGACAGTTTTGCTTGTCATAGCTGGGGCAGGGTGTAGGCTGTGCTACTGGCATCCAGCAAGTAGAGGTCAGGAATGTTGCTAAATATCCTAAAGTGAACTGGACAGCCCTCACAATAATGAATTATCCTGCCCAAAATATCAACAGTGCTAAGAGTGAGAAATCCTAAAGGCATGTTATAATCAAATGTTTAAAACCAGTGGTAAAATCAGGCAAGAGAAAAAAATAAAAGGCATCCAAATAGGAAAATAAGAAGTCACATTATCTCTTTGCTGACAATATGATTCTATACCTAGAAAACCCAAAATACTCTGCCAAAAGGCTCTTAGACCTGAAAAATGACTTTACTAAAGTTTCAGGATACAAAATCAATGTACAAAAATCAGGTTGAAACCCCATCTCTACTAAAAAATACAAAAATTAGCCAAGCACAGTGGTACATACCTGTAGTCCCAGCTACCTGGGGGGCTGAGGCAGGAAAATTGCTTAAACCTGGGAGGCGGAGGTTGCAGTGAGCTGAGATTGTGCCACTGCATTCCAGCCTGGGGGATAGAGCTATGATTCTAGACATCAGCTTTGGGGCAAAATTTATGAGTTATTCCCCAAAAGCAATTTCAACAAAGGCAAAAATTGACAAGTGAGACCTAATTAAACTAAAGAGTCTCTGCATAGCAAAAGAAACCATCGACAAAGTAAACAAACTACAGAATGGGGGAAAATATTCACAAACTATGCATCTGACAATGGTCTAATATCCAGAATCTATAAGGAGCTTAAATAACTCAACAAGCAAAAAAACTAATAACCCCATTAAAAGTGGGCAAAGGACATACATGAATAGATCCTTCTCAAAAGAAGACACATAAGCAGCCAACAAACATGAAAAAATGCTCAATATCACTAATCATCAGAGAAATGCAAATCAAAACTACAATGAGATGCCATCTCACACCAGTCAGAATGGCTATTATTATTATTATTATTGAGATGGAGTCTTGCACTGTCTCCCAGGCTGGAGTACAGTGGAGTGTAATCTTGGCTCACTGCAACCTCCACCTCCCGGGTTCAAGCGATTCTCCTGCCTTAGCCTCCTGAGTAGCTGGGATTACAGGCACCCGCCACCACACCTGGCTAATTTTTGTATTTTTTTTTCAGTAGAGATGGGGTTTCACCATTTTGGCCAGGCTGGTCTTGAACTCCCGACCTCAAGTGATCTGCCCACATTGGCCTCCCAAAGTGCTGGGATTACAGGCGTGAGCTACCATGCCCGGCCCAGAATGGTTATTATTAAAAACACAAAAGATAAGAGATGCTGATGAGGTTCCAGAGAAAAGGGAATCCTTATACACTGTTGGTGGGAATGTAAATTAGTTCAGCCACTGTGGAAACCAGTTTGACAATTTCTCGAAGAAATAAAAACAGAACTACCATTCGATTGAGCAATCCCATTACTGGATATATATCCAAAGGAAAATAAATCGTTCTACCAAAAAGATACATGCACTCGTATGTTCATCACAGATTTATTCATAATAGCAAAGACCTGTTATAGGTCTCAACCTATAATAGGAATCAACCTAGGTGCCCATCAGTGGTGGACTGGATAGAGAAAATGTGGTACACAACACTATGGAATACTACATAGTCATGAACCAGAATGAAATAATGTCCTTTGCAGCTACATGGATGTAGCCAGAGGCCATTATCCTAAGTGAATTAACACAGAAACAGAAAACCAAATACTGTACACTCTCATTTATAAGTGGGAGCTAAACATTGGGTACATGTGGACAGAAAGATGGGAACAACTGACACTAGGGACTACTACAGAGGGTAGAGTGGGAGGGGGACAAGGGCTGAAAACCTACCTATTGGGTACTATGCTCACTATCTGGGAGATGAGATCATTCATACCCAAACCTCAGCATCACCCAATATCATGTAACAAGCTTGCACATGTACTCTCTGAATCTAAAATAAAAGTTGAAATTATAAAAACAAAAAAGCAAACAAAACAAAACAGTGATAAAGAGAGTCTTAAAATCATACCCTGATTCTATTTTCTTCATTCCTGACAAATACAGAAAGTAACTTACCCAGTAAGTACTTTATTGTAAATCACTCACCACATTCAAACTAGGAGTTGAGCACCATGAAGTAAATGTGCTGGGAATGGCAGAGCTACTTGGAGGAGTTTCTAGAACCCAAGGGTCATTGTGACTTTTTAAAAACATGCTTTTAAGCGGTTAAGGGAGCTACACGATGTACCAGGTACTCTGAAGGTTTTGTTCTGTGTTCCTTCTGACATTTGGAAAGAAACGAAGGTAACAGGACTAAGCAGTGGATACAAGTTCAAAGCTTATTTCAGTTCAACAAATATTTGCTAGAACTACTTACAAGTACACATTACATACCAATACAGGTCTCTTCATTTAATGCCATAGTCTTTCTGCTACATCATGCCTATTTGCTGTATAATAAATTCTGTTCAAAGTCACAAAAATGTTTTAAAGATTCCCACCAATTTATTTTTTTTAAAAAGATAAGGTTTATGGATCTTTAAAAATCAGACACAAAGTAACATGTTTTGACAGAATAAAAAAATAAAAACCAAGACAGATTTCCACTAAATACTAGGCACTAAACTATTAATAGCTACTTTATATTCATGATGTCATCATTCTCAAATAATTTGGGTTTGATATTATTATCCTCTTCATTTTACAGACAAAACAGAAGAACAAATCAATTGTCTTCCCGCGAATCACAAGCTAAGAAATGGTGGGGCTAGGATCTGAACTAGAGATGCTTTTGAAAGCACATTATGATCTTAAGTTGTATGTTGCTGGAGTCATTTTGGATTTTCATAACAAATCAGTGTGTGTTTTCATTGCCAGGGTACTGCTCCACCGTATGAATTTATTCAGACATTTTGGTGTCCCAAAGTCAGCTGTGGCAAGGCATATATATATATATATATATATATTTCCTTGTCAATCCTTGCACAGAGGAGTAAGAATGAAAGTGGTCACAGTCATGGCAGGACATGTATATGCCACTTATTAAAAACTATCTTCTAGTAGCTTTATGTTTACAGATGGCTGGCTTGGAGAAGGTGAAAAAGAGATGGTTATTTTTTTTGGTATGTCCCAGACCAAAAAAAAAAAAATTGAAAATCACTTCTTTCAAACATACAAATCTGAACTCTGGTTCACCTTAGGTAAATTTTAATAGACTACACATGGAGAGCTATGAACACAACATTTTGTTTAGTTTTTCCGAATGGTTAAAAAAAAGTCACACCAAAAAGAAATAAAATTAAAAATCACTTAGAGTAGCATACTAATCAACAAAGCTATTGATACTTTTAAAAAACCAGGAACTCCTCAGTCCTCTAAGTGAGTCAAAATTGAGTTTTGTGTCTTCAGAAATATTCCTCCAAGGTTAAAAAACGAAGACAACTCAATTAGGTCAACCAAGCCAATTTCTTTTTTAGTAGAGGAAATGATAGATCAAAATATGTTTTATTGGAGAAGCAGTAAGTTAAGGAAGGATATAGTAGTAGGCAATACATGACTCACCTCGACAGAATACAGAGTTACACACAATTAAAGGTAGATGTCACTTCTTAGTTTTTTTGCTGCTGTTGTTTTCGAGACAGGGTCTCACTCTGTTGCCCAGGCTGGAGTGTGGTGGCATGATCTCAGCTCACTGCAACCTCTGCCTCCAAGGCTTAGGTTATCCTCCCACCTCAGCTTCCTGAGTAGCTAGGACTACAGGTATGCTTTTGTAGAGATGGGGTTTCACCATGTTGCCCAGGCTGGTCTTGAACTCCTGAGTTCAAGTGATCTGCCCACCTTGACCTCCCAAAGTTCTGGAATTACAAGTGTGAGCCACTGTGCCTGGTCATTTTGTTTTGTTTTGTTTTGTTTTTAACTTTACTTTGATACTTTAGTTTTTTCTTTTTTCTGACTCTCTCAGGTGGTTCTATACACAAGTTATAGTAAATTAAAAACAAATGAAATTTTATGTAACTTATAATTCATTAACTCTACCAATATGTCTTGTTTTATAAACATATAAACAATTATGTTTATAGTCCTGTATCCACTGTACAAATGGAAAAAGAAAACATTTATACTTACTGGAAAGAACAGTTGTAAGGAAAATGTAGTCTGAAAAGGATATGAGCCCACATTCTCCAAGGGTGTAAAATATACTGCCTTCATCAGCAAATTTTTCTCGTTCCTGGGAAATTTTCTATAAAATGTATGGGTTCCAACAAAAGACAAAAATATATAAGTGAATTAGAATATAAATAGTAAGAGATGAATCACCATTTATCTGACAGTTTTATGCTATTTACCATAAGCATTTCTCTGATGGCCATTCAAAATCAATGGATCCTTTACAGTTTTCAAGATGATGAAAATTTCAAGACAAAAATTATGTTTTCATTTTAACACTGGTTCAATATGAACATTAGAAAATAATTTCAACGTTAGAAGCCTCTGCCATTGCACATATACAGGCCCACTTCAGAACAGGTTTTGTTTCTTAGTTTGAAAAACAATCCGCCTTCTTCTACAGAGGTATAAGTGGAGTAAACAAATAAACAAACAAACACATGAAAAAACTAAAAGGAAATCAGTTTTGTCCAAGAAAAACTAGACTGATAGTGATAAGAAAGAAGTGAGCAACTATTTCCGAGGCCTATACAAATGCTCAGAAAACCAATTTCTGAAGTACGAATTTTACTTTATAACCCCAAGAATCTTAGCTTCAGAATACACAACAGTATGCAGAGTGAACAGCGTCTCTGAAATACAATGCCACATCAGTTGTGCACACTTTCGGCACGATTTAATCATACCTACTGTTACTTTAATGGAGGCTCCTAAATTTCAGCTATTTGATGAAACTGTCTCCTACAACTTGGTTTTTACTCTAAATATATATTTCTTTTCTTTAATCTATAAATCTCACAAAGAAAGTTAGTTCTCAGCTGTGGTAACTGTCCGCCTGGCAAGTGGTCTCTTCCTGGGTGTTTAAACAAACTTACTCTATTTTCTGAATTCTTAGCCAAAGCATAAACTTAGTTGTGACATTGAATATATTTTCAAAAACTGAAAAGGATCCACCAAAAAGTTAGACTTGAAACTAATTTCCACAAGTTCTAGACCACCAAAAATATTTAAGGAATTATTCTGAGTATAAAAAAATAGATTTAAAAAACCCAAACCAATAAAGCACAATCAAAGTAATAATGTCATGCAAGCATAAAGTAAGAGGCAGCATTGCAGGCATAACTTCAAGAGGAGTATCATGAAAACTAAACCAACAAGCACCATCACACCAGCATCCAGTTACACAACTATCCAATGGGTTACCTCTGTCTAGTGGAGATCCCATCATAAACCACAAAGGAAAGAAAACTGGTTAACCAACTGAAAATGCAAGTACCACACGAATCATCATGAAGTCAGTTTGCATGATCTTCTCAATAAACTCATTCAAAATAGCCTCTACTAGATTTACTTGTTCATAAGAGACAGTAGCTATGGACAGCGTAAAGTCCATAGGTGAACACCAATAACACAGTACTAGGTTTTGATGGCACTTCTACTTAGGAGAACTTTGCTGACTTCTTTTGTGGCTGACAGAAATCATAGTCCTGCTTGATAGCATTTAGAGATTACTTATTTCGGTTGACAACAAAAATGAGCATAGTCCAGTATGTTCTTATTAAGGTCAGATCTCATACCACACTTGATGTTCTACCAAGAGACTGAACAGAAATTTCAGACAAAAAAAAGCTACTGGATGAGAACTAGAACAGCAAAGTCTTCCACCAGGAAGTTAGTATTTAAATTTCTCAAAATAAAAGAAAAAAAAAATAGTTGCACTTTTTACGTTACCCAAGGTACTGCAAAGGCAAAATATGTGAACAGGAAAAAATACTACAAAATGAGAATAGGTCCCCAAAGGCTGACCATTACCAGCCATAACAATATATGTGTATAGAAGCTAATAATAATAATGATGTAATAAGCTTATGGGGAAATTGCTATAATTAAAATAAATAACATAGTGGAAGCTACAGGTTGAGAAACAGACAAAAGTCTAAGGATAGAGTGAAATGAGGAAGCTAAGTCAAAGAAGCATACCTAACATTCCTTTTCTAACAATCATCTGGGCCATGCTGATGCTGAGAAGGTAACACAAGGACAAATCTAATTTTGTTGGTAACAAAATTTAAGTTTGATATAACTTCAAACTGACAGAAAGGTTGAAAGATTAGTATGAAGTACTATTATATATTTTTTACCAATTCACCAACAGTTTACATATTACACAATTTGCCTTGTATTTTTTCAGTGTGTCACTTTGAAAGTAAATTGAAGACATCATGTCCCTTTATACTTAAGTACCTCAGCATAGATTTCCTAGGAACAAAGACATTCTCTAATGTTCACAATCCCAAACGTTGAAATCCCCAAAGAACAAAATTTCTAAAGCCTAAAATCCCCAAAATGTAATTCTGATACATAATTTATAGCACAGTATACATTTAATAAAACCAGGAAATTTAGTATTGATTCACATACTATTATCTAATTCAGTCTTTTTTTTTTTAGATGGAGTCTCGCTCTGTCACTCAGGCTGGAGTGCAGTGGCGTGATCTCAGCTCACTGCAACCACTGCCTCCTGGGTTCAAGCCTCAGCCTCCCGAGTAGCTGGGATTACAGACACACACTACCACACCCGTCTAATTTTTCTATTTTTAGTAGAGACGGGTTTTGCCATGTTGGCCAGGCCGGTCACGAACTCCTGGCTTCAGGTAATCCATCCACCTTGGCCTCCCAAAGTACTGGGATTACAGATTTAAGCCACTGTGCCTGGCCAAATCCAGTCCATTTTCAAATTTAGCAAACTGTCCCAATAATTTCCTTTATAGCTACTTTCACCCTGATCAAGGATGTAATCCACAATCATAAACTTTGTTTAGTTATCATGTTTTTTCATCTCCATTAATAGGGAACAGCCTTTCTTTGTCCTTCATTTTTTCCTGTAGAGGTTTATTGGTTTTGATTGTGATAAATTCACCATTTTAACCATTTAACCACACAGTACGTGGGCCTGTTAGGTTTGGCTTCTTTTACTGAACATAATGATTTTTAGGTTCACCATGTTGTAGCATGAATCAACATTTAATTCGTTTTCATTGCCAAATAATATTCCACTATATGGGGTGCTGATCATAATCACCCCAAAATACACACTGAACACCATAATCCCAAATGTTGAAATCCCCAAAGATCAAAATCCCTAAAGTCTAAAATCCTAATTTTGGAAAAAATAAAAATTCTTTAAAAATATTTGCTTACATTTTTAAAGGGGATTTGAGAAACATAAAAATGTGACAGAAGACTTTGAGCAGAACCACCATGTTCATAAAGAAATGGCTCAAAGGGGAAATGTATAAATGCCTATCACTACAGTTTGTAATTGTATGTGCCCCAGCTTTATAGCTGCAGTCATCTGAAATACCCTGAGAACAAACCTAAGTCTTTTGATGAGATCAATTAAAAACCACAATGGGTCATCATTGCATACACAGTTGCCCAAAGCGCTGAGATCTTGAGAAATTTTATCTTTCACAAATGCAGAGGTACAAAAAAGGTCATTTCTTCATTTACTGAGGAAGTTTCAACGTTTTTACATAAACGCACAATGCTTACACACAATCAATGCTGTGATAATACACTTTCCTGAAATCGAATTTCTGATATCCAAAGCAGCAGGAGAAAAGTCTGCCCCAGCTCTCACAGAGACCCATTTGTTGTCTCCAGACCCCTAGCTGATTGGATGGTGCCCACCAACATTGAGGGCAGATTGTCCCCATCTAAATCCAATCAGAGTCACACACTAATCTCCTCACCCTAACAGAAACACCCAAAATAATGCTTTACCAGGTTTCTAGGTATTCCTTAATCTAGTCAAGTTGACATTTAAAATTACTGATACCTAAAATTAAGTCCACAAGTTCACCCCTTGTCAATCTGGAATCCATACACAGCTCCTTTGTTTTTGTTTTTGTTTTTTTTTTCAGACAGAGTCTTGTTCTGTCACCAGGCTGGAGTGAAGTGGCACAATCTCTGCTCACTGCAATCTCTGCCTCCCGGGTTCAAGCGATTCCCCTGCCTCAGCCTCCCAAGTAGCTGGGATTATAGGTGCCTGCCACCATGTCCGGCTGATTTTTTGTATTTTAGTAGAGATGGGGTTTCACCATATTGGCCAGGACGGTCTCGATCTCCTGAACTCGTGATCTGCCCACCATGGCCTCCCAAAGTGCTGGGATTACAGGCATGAGCCACCACACCCAGCCCCCATACACAGATCCTTAAGCTATACTTAACTCCCAAATAAAGATAACAAGGTAACAAGGAATTTTGATCTTTTGAGATTGTGTCTTTTGAGATTATGATCCAAATCCCATTGTATGTATATACCACAGTTTATCTATTCATATGCTCAAAGACATTTAGGTTATTTCCACCTTTTGGTTATTCATGTACGAGTATCTGAGTACCTGTTGTCAATTCTTTTGGTATGTACTAAGGACAGGAATTGCTGGGTCATATGGCCGCTCTATATTTTTGGTGTTCATTTTGTTTTGTTTTGAGATAGTGTCTCACTCTGACACCCAGGCTGCAGTGCAGTGATATGATCCTGGATCACTGCAGCCTCGCCCTTTGGGGCTCAGCTCAGGTGATCCTCCCATCTCAGCATCCCCAGTAGCTAGGACTACAAGTACATGTCACCATACTCGGTCAATTTTTGTTATTTTTTGTAGAGATGGGGTTTTGTCATGTTGCCCAGGCTCATCTTGAACTCCTGGAGTTAAGCGATATGCGTGCCTCAGTCTCCCAGAGTGCTGGGGTTACAGGCATGAGCCAACATGCTCAGCTGGTTGTTTTTTGTTTAAGACAGGAGGAGGTTGCTCTGTTGCACAGGATGAGATGTAGTGGCACAATCACGGATCAGGGCTGCATCCTTGACCTACTGGGCTCTAAGCAATCCTTCCACCTCAGCCTTCCAAAGTACTGGGCCTACAGCACCATTTACATTCCCATAAGCAATGTAAGAGGATTCCACATTCTCCACATCCTCACCAGTACTTCCTTTCTTCTTTTATTAAAAATTATAGCCATCCTCATGGATATGACATGGTATCTCATTGTGATTTTTATTTACGTTCGCCTAATACCTAATGATGCTCAGCATCTTTTCATGTGCTTGTCGACAATTTGTATATCTTCTTTGGAGAAATGTCTATCCAAATCCTTTGCTCATTTTTGAATTTGTTATTTCTCATTTGGTTGTTGAGTTCTAATCTAAGTTCTTTACATATTCTGGATACTAGATCCTTATCGTATATATATTTGCAAATATTTTCTCCTATTCTGTGTGTTGCCTCTTCACTCTTGATAATGTCCTATGATGCAGAAAAGTTTTAAATATTGGTGAAGTCCAATTTATCTATTATTTGTGCTTTTGATGTTATATTTAATATTTCATTACCAATCCAAGGTCACGAAGATTTACCCCTAGTTTTCTACTGAGGGTTTTACAGCATTTGCTTTTTTTTTTTTTTTTTTTTAGGTTATTGATCCATTTTGAGTTGAATTTTGTATATAATGTGAAGTAGGGGGTTCACCTTCATTCTTTTGTATGTGAGTATCTAGTGGACCTCATACCATTTGTTGAAATGGTATGACCTTTTACCACTGTCTTGACATGCTTGTTGAAAATCAATTAACTACAGATGTGTGGGCTTATTTCTGGACTCTCAGTTTTCTTCCATTGTCTGTGTTTATGCCAGTACCAAATCGTTTACATTTTTGTAATTTTTAAAAAATTGCAGTAAAATGCATACAACAAAATTTGCCACTATAAACATTTTAAAGCATAAGTCTCTTCAGCTCTGCGCATTTTTTTCATTCTTTTTCCTCTCTGCCTCAGACTAGATAATATCAATTGACCTATATCTTCAAGTTCACTAATTCTTTCTTCAGCCTGCTCAAGTTAGACGGTTGAATCCCTCTAGTCAATTTTTTGACTCAGCTCCTGTACTTTTCAGTTCCAGAACTTCTATTTGGTACCTTTTAAATAATTTATATGTATCTATCGAAATTTTCTGTTAGTTCATACATCATCCTCCTCTTAGCTACTTAACTATACTTTAGACAGTTGATCTAAAGTCTTTGAGTAGTACGTATAATGTCTGTGCCTCCTCAAGGATACTTCCTATTTTTTTTTTTTTCTGTGATTGGGCTGTAATTTGTTGTTTCTATGTATACATAATTTCTTGTTGAAACTGGACATTTTGTATATTATAATGTGATAACTCTCGAAATCGCATTCTTCCCCTTCCTCAGGATTTGTTGTTGCTACTTACTGGGGGTTATATTTGTTTGTTTAGTGACTTTATTAAACTCTTCTTGTAAAGATTATATTCTTTGTCACATGTTGTCACTCAAGTCTGTTCACCTTAGTGAGCAACTAGTGATTTGACAGGTTTCCTTAAATGCCTGGAGCCAAAGGGGGAAAAATACTCTCTGGATCTTTTCAGGTTGGCTCTGCATTGGGCATTTCTTCAATGCTTATTTAGCAAGACCATTTACAACTCTCTCTTAACCTTAAGATTCCTGCTTGCTTGGGGCTTAAATGTCAGCCACACATGAAAGCTCAGGATCTTCTAAGGTTTCTTCTGAGCATTCATTCATCCCTAAGCCTTTTAGACTTCCCTGTATATGGTGAAGCATTTCAAATCACTTGTTCTCCCATGTATCTCCTTACAAAGACTCTTCCTTCCCAGGCTAATTGGTTTGTCTGCTGCTTATCCCAGGCTGCTACAGTGAGTATTATTCACCTTTAAATTTTTTTGACAATTGCTGCCCCAACCCCCTAAAAGCTCTGAAGCAGGTGAAACAAGGGCAAGCCTCAAAGCTGATTCCTTAGGGAGCCACCAGACAGGCTGATGCCCATATCTAGAGTCATCCAAGAACATGATCCACATTGCTCGTTCTGACACCAGCAAGTTCTGTCAGGAACATGGGCCGCCATCCTTATGGCTGCCACTGCACTGGGGAGTTGGGGTGGTCACCAGGTAAGCTAAAATACAATGTTTTCTGAACAAATTTTAGCAGCTTCTTTCTTTTAAAGCATTCTCCTGGTTGTTTTAAGTCTTTGATTAGATTCTACAGATATGAACAAGTTAACCGACAGTTTTTGGCAGCTTAATTTTTGGTTTAATGGAGGGATGTAGTTTTGGAGTTCCCTGCTCTGTCATTTTTTTCATCTCTTTGTACTTCTTAACCTTGACAGTGTTAAAGGGCACAGGTGAGTTATACTGTAGAATATCCCTCATTCTGAATTAGGCTGATGTTTCTTCGTGATTAGGTTCATATCTATCTGTCACAAACTATGAATTCATGTTGATAACTATAATTCCTTCCTAGGATACAATTTAGTCTTATCCCTCATGCACTTGTTACTACCCTCTCCAAAAATGAGAAACCTGGTTCCCATTATCATAAATATATTTACTCAAGCTTAGAATACACAAAAAGTAGTTTCACAACTGCTAATCCCATCTCTGCAGAAAACAAACATATCCATATCATCTAGAGTTCAAGATTTGTTACTTTTTTTAAAGGAAAATCTACATATGTTGAAATGCAAAAATCTAATGTATAATACATGTTTTTATCAAGATATAGAACATTTCCATCACTTCTGAAAGTTCTTTTATGCCCCTCCATAATAAATTTCTACCATATTTTCACCATAGATGAGTTTTGCCTGTTCTAGAACTTGATATAAATGGTATCACTAGTATATAGTTTGGTGTCCTGCTCCTTTGGCTCAGCATAATGTGGGGAAGATTCATCAATGCTGTAATCATCAGTAGTTCATTTTTATTGCTTAGTATTTTATTCTGATCATTACAAAATTAAAATATATAATAAATGTAAAAGCATTCCTGTTTCTCTACATCCTCTCCAGCATCTGTTGTTTCCTAACGTTTTCATGATCGCCATTCTAACTGGCATGAGATGGTATCTCACTGTGATTTTGATTTGCATTTCTCTAATGACCAGTGATGATGAGGTTTTTTCATGCTTCTTGGCCGCAGAAATGTCTTCTTTTGAAAAGTGCCTGTTCATATCCTTCACTCACTTTTTGATGGGGTTGTTTTTTTCTTGTAAATTTATTTAAGTTCCTTCTAGATTCTGGATATTAGCCCTTTGTCAGACGGGTAGATTGCAAGCATTTTATCCCATTCTGTAGGTTGCCTGTTCACTCTGATGATAGTTTCTTTTGCTGTGCAGAAGCTCTTTAGTTTAATTGGATCTTATTTGTCAATTTTGGCTTTTGTTGCCATTGCTTCTGGTGTTTTAGTCATGAAGTCTTTGCCCATGCCTATGTCCTAAATGGTACTGCCTAGGTTTCCTTCTAGGGTTTTTATGTTTTTAGGTCTTTAATCCATCTCGAGTTAATTTTTGTATAAGGTGTAAGGAAGGGGTCCAATTTCAGTTTTCTCCATATGGCTAGCCAGTTTTCCCAACACTATTAGTTAGGGAATCCTTTCTCCATTGCTTGTTGTTGTCAGGTTTTGCAAAGATCAGATGGTTGTAGATGTGTGGTTTTATTTCTGAGGTCTCTGTTCTGTTCCACTGGTCTATATGTCATTTTGTGATGTGCAGTTTCTAATTCTTTAGTAAAAAATTCTATACTGTTCTTCCATGCTTTTGTAGTGGAGGTGGTAAAGAAGTAGAGAGGGAGAGAAGTTACTTGTATGTTTTCAGAGGCATGCTGTTGTTAAAGAGTGGTTCAGATACATTTAGGATTATGTATCTATTTACTAACTCTTAAGAATTTATAAGTGAATTTATAGAGTATCCAAAACTGAGGAAGATTCTTACAAAATTCATGACAGTAATTAGACACAAAAATTATCATAAAACCATCAAATCTGATCTCTCAAGTTATTCAAAGCTAGGAAGAACATAAAATAAATATGTCAAAATTTAGGAGGAAATGGGAGTTACTAAAAAACAAACTTTTAGATTATTCTGTGCCTATGGCTGCTTCTTAGCTGGTGTTTAATCAAAGACCTGATTCTACCATTTGATCCAGCAATCCCACTACTGGGTATCTACTCAAAGGAAAGTAAGTCATTATACAAAAAAGGTACTTGCGTACGCATGTTTATAGCAGCACAATTCACAAATGCAAATATGTGAAACCAGCCCAAATGCCCATCAGTAAACAAGTCGATAAAGAAACTGTAGAATATGTACACAATGAAATACTACTCAGCCATAAAAAGGAACGAATTAATAGCATTCGCAACAACCTGTATAGGACTGGAGACTATTATTCTAAATGAAGTAACTCAAGAATGGAAAACTAAACATCGTATGCTCTCATTCATAAGTGGGAGCTAAGCTATGAGGATGCAGACCCATAAGAATGATACAATGGACTTTGGGGACTCGGGGGTTGGGGGAAGGGTGAGGGGGGTGAGGGATAAAAGTCTACAAATTGGGTACAGTGTACACTGCTCAGGTGATGGGTGCACCAAAATCTCAGAAATCACCACTAAAGAACTTACTCATGTAACCAAATACCACCTGTTCCCCTAAAACCTATGGAAATAATTTTTTTTTTTTTAAAGAAAGAAAATGTCAAGTAAAATGATCCTTCATTTAATATGTTGGATGGTGTTTAATCCTTTACTAAATTTTAAGTCATTTTTTTCCCCTAAGCAAACACCATTTATACACTTCAGGGGTGATAAGGAGGCATATTCCAAGAAGAACATAATCTTATCAGACTGGTAATAATGTTCATTTCCTCTCACTGCCCCAGAGGTAGTTCTATTCAATTTACTGACCAATGTTACTCCTTTTAGAGAACAAAATTATGCAAAATGTTTTAAAGCAATGTGCTCACTAACTTAAATGAATAAAATATAACTGTTTCACTGTTCACTGATATGACCTAGTCTTAGATCTTATTTATTTCAAAATTTAAAATGTAGTTGTAGGTACAGTATCACCAACACATTCAAATTACTGATCTCAGGTAAAGGCAAGTGGACATTATTACAGGTTTCTGATATTGATCTCAACTGTACCATATCCTCAATATTTTCAGTTTTTAGATAAGCAGAAAGACTTGAAAGTAAACTTATTATATAGCAAATTATACACCACACGTGTGTAAATGGTACGCTTCACAGTGAGTCAAAAACCTAGATTGTTGTACCAGATGACTTTATGCTGAAGCACCCACACTTTGGTTTCTGACCAATCACATAAACTTATAAAATACATGGTTAAAGTTGCCGGTGCCATGAGGGGCACTGGGACTGGGATTTCCAGACTCATGAGTGCTAAGTGTGCTCAAACAGTAAATCCTAACTAGTTACAGGGTTGATCAAAATAGGGTTAATAATTTTGCCTTCTGGGACTCAAGTATATGAAACCAAAGAGAGAAATCACATCTAGAAACTTATTCTCATTTCTTCTAGTTAAGATCTAATTTTCAAGTTATAAAGTTCAAAAAAACTTTTTCTAGTTAATAGAAGTTGATAGACTATGTCTGCAAAATCAATGTTTACATATCATCTAGAATTCAAAACATCTTTGGCATATAGAAAATCTGATGAAGAACACAGCTTTACTATTTAAATTAAAGTGTCATCCTTTATGGGACTGAAATCTTTGGATTATTTTAGTGTTAATATTTCTCCACATTGCTGAAATACATTTCATAGTCTATCTAAATCCCTTGAGTAATAGTTGAGGTTGTACATCAAAAACAAATTAATGATAATATGCTTCTTCTGGAAAATACAATTTTGGCATATCATTTCCAAATGATAAATAGTATTTCTACCTAAGGTTGGGGTCAAGGTATGTGGTGGGGTGCTAGAAAGAGAAAATTCAGCAATTTTCCCATGCAATTAATGCTCACACTTCATTATCTAGTTGGTGCATGGATTGATGCCAAAGCCTTGGTAAAACATCAATCTTAAACAATCACACTATTTCCAATCAAATTAAAAATGTTGCACAGCTAAAATATGTTACTCTTATTCCCTACCCCATCTCTGAACTTGCAGAAAGGTAGAATTTGGGGATATGTCAGATAACAATGAAATCAAAATGCTTCTAATTTGAAGTAGTTTATGATTCCTCTTTCTGAGTCAAATTTTTTTCTAAGTTTTCCAAAGGTAATATTGCATTTGAGACAAACACACATAAATTACTGTGCAACAAACTGGAAGGTGAATGCTTAAGATACTGTAAACTTCACTATGGCAGAAAGCAATTCTCTTTTCAGTCCCAATTCTAACCACCTCAGCTGTGAGAACAATTCCAAATACCTGGAATGCAAAGGTTTTCTCATCTCATTAACTAGATGGCTTCGGAGAAGATGATACAAATGAAGATGTTTTTAAAAAACAGTGGCAGATGGTTTGATTAAAAAGCAATAATAAACATTTTAAAAGTCTACTGGAATGGCATTAACTTTAAAGAAATGATACAACTTTACTGAAAAGGATTGTTTTAATACTCAGCATCTGAATGAGGTATTATCAAAACTCTGGAAGGAGAAAATCTTCAACTCTACTATTTTCTACCATGTCATTTCTGCATACTAGCTTCAAAACAGCTTTGAGCAGGGGAATCTATGTTCTATGACTTGATTATCTGCTACCTAAATCTAAGAATTTAATTTTGAACTTTGGCCACTCAAATGGATCAGTGCTAAAAAGAACAGTCCTGAGATGAGCAGCAGTGTTGGTTTTAGTCACTTGGGTTATAAAAGGTTTCTCTACCCCTTAATGTAAAAACAATCTCAAGTAAAAATCTTGAAAACTAAGTCAATATAGTGATTTCACCTTCTTTCACTTGGAAAAAATTTGTATGAGAAAAAAATGTATCATAAGAACAAAACTTAAAGTTTCACTCTGAGGATCACCATTCACAACCTTGATCTAAACTGTTTTAGTAACTATCACCTCCCAGGAAACCATTTTGATGAAGGATTTTAAAATCAATTTTGAAAACAAACATTTATAAGTATCCCTTAAGGACCACTGACCATTAAAGACACCATTAAAGACCATGAAGAACTTAAGCATTATACTTCGCATATTCTGGAAGTATATGAACTGGAAGTGGCTGACCTCAGTTACAGGTGTTAGGATCTCATCTGATTTACTCTCTTTAGTAAATGCCAGGCACTGTGCTAGGTACTTTATATTTGCATTATCTCTTTAAGTCCTCACTGCATACTATTATCTGCACTTTACAGATAAGAACACTCAGGTTTAGAGAAGTTACATAAGTAGCCAAAGGTGACAATACTATTAAGTGGCAGGAGACTCCAGAGCCCATGTCATGAATCATTTTATGTTACATTGTATCAACTGCACAGGAACACACTGATATCTATATTGTTACCAATTTCTGGAAAACGTTAATCAGGACTGAATATTTTTGAAGTACTTCACTACCATAAAATATTGACCTTGGGGCTTAGTTTGTATCTGCTAACTTAACTTGAAGTTGAAGAGGAAAGAAAGTCCAAGCGCACATTTTTTTTAAGGCTTTCACTTACTCAAATGCATATTTCAATCATTTTGAAATGTGCATCACTTCAAGAGTGTAATGTTCTTTATAATTTTTAATTAATAAATGTTAGATTAATCTGTAATTGGTGAAGTTTTTCATTCAAGTTTAGAATTTTAAAAAATACATCATGCCAAAAACAAATATGCAAATACAGGACTATCCTCACACATTCTCTACAACCAAAGATCATAAATAGATGTTCAGGCTAAGTTGAGAACTCGTTTTACCAGAATAGAAGGAGAAATAACTTGTTTAGTATACCTCTTATAGAACTTTAATTATGTGACCTTAAAACATGCTAGAATGTGCTAAAATATAAGAAAAAAGAAGTTAGCCTGGAACTAAAGAAAACTGATAGCAAAGTGAATTTTGAATCTTGTTTTATGATGAAAAAGCTAAAGATGAAGGTGTAAGAAATGCAATGGTGAGTCATGTTTATGTTTTCAAACCAACAATGATAAATCAAATGGGTTCATTGATCCCAAATTCAAACACAACATAATCTAAAATAAAAATGGATTTAAAGATATTTTAATAGGAGTCTGAATATTTGAGACAACTAAGTAAACTACACCCTCCTTTGGCACACTTAATGATTACATTATTATTTATTTTATCAACTTAAATAATCAAACACATGGGTTAGATTAACAAACTTTAGTAGTGGTGGAACTCAGAGACTGGAAAGAGACATTATGGATACTCCTCACAGCAGTCTAAGTATTTGACAGCATTAATAAACTGCATCTGAAGAACAGCACTCTATGGTACCAGGAAAACAAAATGATCCCAGACTTTCCACAGGCAATAGAAACTTAGCATGCAAAGAACAAGTCACTGCAAGGAAGCAAGCAAGAAATGCCTCTTCTACAAAGTAACTGTTCATTGACCTTTGGAAGCTTAAAGGATTCATACTAGTGCCACCAAAATGAGTGATATTCATAGAACCCAATATAGCTAAACAATTCTCCCACTACCTAAGAAAAAGGTTTATTATTCTTTAATATAAAAAGTTTATTCATAAGATAGCCTTAAGAATACAGAAAAGCTTGATTTTGAATCCCTGATCAACCAAGGACATTACCTTAAATAGCGAGAGTTTAAAGAAGACTGGTGCTCTTTTGTCACCTAATGTTGACTACTTAATGCTGCAGATTCCAGAGACTTTTAAGCACTTCCCAACTGCTGCCTCTCGAATCTATTCCTAATTAGTAAGGACACCTATCCAAGTCCAGCCATTTTAAATCTTCCAGCCATAAGCCATACAATTATTAAAGGAGAGGAAGAGTTCTTAGCTACCCTCTACAAACTGTCCTACCATAATTAGAGAACCGGAAGTGGCTGGCCTCAATCACAGGTGTTAGTGTCTCACCAGATCTACTTGGTACTCTAAAATAGAATTCCCAGGATTAGAAACATTGATAATGGGATCATCCATACATTACTCTGACATAATTTTTAATGTATTTGTCGGTTTGGTTCAGAATGCAGTTAAAGGCAAAGGTATTTAGGAAGATAATCTATTGTACCAATAATAGGATACTTAATTTGAGGGTTTGGTAAGGAGACTACCAAAAATACACTCCAGGCCGGGTGCAGTGGCTCATGCCTGTAATCCCAGCACTTTGGGAGGCCGAGGCGGGCGGATCATGAGGTCAGGAGATCGAGACCATCCTGGCTAACACGGTGAAACCCTGTCTCTACTAAAAAAGACAAAAAAATTAGCCGGGTGTGGTGGTGGGCGCCTGTAGTCCCAGCTACTCGGGAGGCTGAGGCAGGAGAATGGCATGAACCCGGGAGGCAGAGCTTGCAGTGAGCCGAGATTGCGCCACTGCACTCCAGCCTAGGCAACAGAGCGAGACTCCATTTCAAAAAAAAAAAAAATACGCTCCATTTTTGAAACAAAGAAGTACAGAAAAAGTGTACTATACAAATAAAGGGCACCCTGTGGTCTTCGTTAGCTATATCATTAGCTATTTTAAACCAAACGGTGTTTATAATTCAGCTTAATTTATATTTAATTACTACAATTCAGCTTAATTTATATTTTTAAGACTGCCAACCACCAGAAATGTGAGAGTAATCTTTTATTTTAATAATTTATAAATTACCATTAAAGAGCCCAAGCCTTCAAAGATCCATTTAAAAAGTACTTTTAGCAGTGTCCTTGAAGATCTCCTTTGCCAGCCTATAAGTACATATTCTTTTCATGGTTTTCTCCAAATATTTAGTTGCTTTTCCAAGTTAAAGTCATTGATTAGCTCAGAAAAGCAAAATAACAGTTTTTCTAGGTGTCCCATTTATCTCCCCTTAAGTTATTTTATTGCACAAAGTGCAACCAAGCAACTGCTTATTTGTATTTATTATGTAAGAAATTTCAAAAGAAAAAAAAGAATAATTTTTAACTTGAAGTTACTGTTGTCTCATCAGTTACAGTTCAAGTAGGAACATAATATCCCAAATAAGACTTTTGTTTTTGTTTTAGAGATAGGGTCTCATTCTGTCACCCAGGCTGGAGTAGTGTCACAATCATAGCTCACTATAACCTCCAACTCCTGGGTCAAGCGATCTTCCCACATCAGCCTCCTGAGTAGCTAGGACTACTACTATTTTAAAATGTTTTCATAGAGATGAGGTCTTGCTATGTTGCTCAGGCTGGTCATGAACTCCTGGGCTCAAGCGATCCTCCTGCCCCTGCCTCTCAAAGTGCTGGGATTACAGGCATGAGCCACCAGACCTGGCCTCCAAGTAAGACCATTTAAGTGACTCAATTAATAAGTACCTCTTATACTTAATAAGAGTGATTAAAACAACGTTTCTTAACCTTTTGTGTAACATATAATGTTAAAACTTCCTTTTCAATCATGCTGGGTATTAAATTCTCAAGGACTTGTGCAGTGCTTGGATTGTCATATTAAAGATAAAGGATGTTAATTTAAAGTGACAGGAACGAAATCATTCTGAAGGGAGCAGGGCAGGGACATACGCATCATGCACTGAGCTTTTGTTCCTGAAGCATTACTATGGATTTTGGAGCATTAAGTAATTTAAAGCACATGCTGCTGAATCAGTACCTGCCAGAAATCCTAATCAGAAGATGAGAAAAAGAAAAAAATTGACATTGTTTGATTAGATGAACAAACCAATCAAATATACATATCAAAAAACAAAATACACAAAGAAACAGTTAAAACCTGTAATAATATCACTGAACACCTGGAAGTAGCAAATGAGGAATACATAGAAATGTTTTAGATATTATCTACTAGGCACAATAAAACAAAACAATGATGTCACATTGCTGTTTCATTTATATAATTTTTTTAACTTTATGGCAAAATAGTCACTTTGCCACTCATATTAATATAGGCAATCAAACATGGATGAGTTCAGATAATTAGTAACTATTCTAAGAAAGAGTACAGAATGGTTCCTTAGAAAAAGATCTCCTCCAAAATTATGTTGCATTAAATAAAGTGATATCCACATTAGTATTAAAAAAAAAAGTCATCCTGACCATGAAATAAAATTTGACCTATATTTACCATCCTATTCTAACCACACTGAGTAGCACTGTAAAACTTCTTGACTGAAAAATATATGCTATTAATAATTTACAAGGCTACAGCTGGAACTTAAGTGACAGAGCCCAAGGGATTTTACAGCACAGGAATGAGATGAATCACTGTGAACACAGGACAACTCAGATATGTGAAATCGAACTAGAGGCCTCTCTTTAGTTAATGGACTCGGTATTTAACCTGGGCTAGTTGCTCATCACAGAGATAGCACAGGAGACTTTTATAGCTAATTGAACTGGGAAGGAAAGGGCTGTGGAGAGAACAATTACACAGAGGGTATACTAGTCTGCAGCTTTTCATGCAAATGAAGAAAGAAGATCATATATATGACAGCAGAGAACTCCTTTCATAAACTGAGTAAAGGGCTCAAAGTCATGCAGAACAGCTATAATTTATAAAGCTAGATACTTTACCTATTGTCCCAATATTACTGAGAATGTAACTGACAGAGAGGTTAAATGGTCTCTTGCTCAAGGTTACTCATCAACTATGTGGGAAAGTCTACATTTAAATACATGACTATCTATATCCAAAGTCCACTGCCTTCATATCACTCTATTACACATAAAGAAGTTCAGGGGCCGGGCGCAGTGGCTCAAGCCTGTAATCCCAGCACTTTGGGAGGCTGAGACGGGTGGATCACAAGGTCAGGAGATCGAGACCATCCTGGCTAACACGGTGAAACCCCGTCTCTACTAAAAAAAAAACACAAAAAAAATAGCCGGGCGCCTGTAGTCCCAGCTACTCTGGAGGCTGAGCCAGGAGAATGGCGTGAACCCGGGAGGCGGAGCTTGCAGTGAGCTGAGATCCGGCCACTGCACTCCAGCCTGGGCGGCAGAGC